>NW_024423319.1:25787067-26054085 GCF_017311325.1 Ursus maritimus
TTTACTATTTAGATGTAAGGTATGGTGAAATTCAGGATGCTGATGCAGTTGTATGTATAAAACTTGCAGTAGAATCCCTATATGGTTATATCAAAGGGAATCCATTTTCATTTTAATGTTTGGAATCACAGTTTAATGTTTTTAGCTGCCTGTATGAATGAGGATTTTTAAAGCAGCCAAAATTCTGTTCATTTCTTCATTCATTCACCAAAACTTTTTAAAAATACTTCGGGGAGAATCTGATCACTGGCTAAGGTCAAGGAGAAAATTTCCCAGTTGCATGGTTTTGCATAATTGGTGGATTCTAAGTGTTTATATTACTTCTCATGCCTCTATCTGGTTTAGACACCTGTCAAAGAGAAGGTGCCAGATTAGATGGTCAATTGGTTTATTAGATATTATAATCTCTGTGTCCCAGCTGCATATAGGCATTTTAAGAAAATTTTTCAGTTGTTCGGAGAAATTAGAAAAAGATACTGCAGATGGCCTTTCTCAATAATCCAGGTTTTTTCAGGTACATTTAAAATTAAACGTCCTAAGAGATGATTAATTCAGGGAAGTTATTGATAATGAACTCATCTTATGCTACACATCCTTTGCACCTATGATGATGCCTTATTAAAGGTGTCTCGATCTTGCTAATTACCACCTGTGTTTAAATATAGAGGTGTATAAATACACTACAACCACAGGGTGACTGGAAGCCTTCTAAATCTGAAATGTTCCTAGCTAACTCAATTCCTATCAACAAAATGTTTCTGATCAACGTTTTGAATTTATACTCTGTGCATTACCTCCCTTTAGCATTAATGATTTTCTTTTTTTAAAGCTGCTCTGCTTAATTGCAAGCATTTGAGTAATATTGATGTGTGATCTCCTGCTCTATTAACTAGCCCCAAAATATGTTTATCTGTGTGGGGATGGAATTTTTTTTCCAAAGGAATATTTATTAAAAAGTATATGTACATTTTTGACATGGATTTCACAAGCATTGTTTATAGAAACACACATTACTTATTTGCTTACTCTATGCTTGAAATGAATATATCTTTGTGATTGTGACTCATTATATGTTTAGAGCTTTAAGCAGTGTAGGGAAGCATTGACATCATTGCTATGCAAGTCAAATAAGAAACTCCTTTTGGAAAGATAGTATTAATTTCACTAATGAGATCTAGTGACCTCTAAGGGAGAAGGCTGTGCAGTTGATTGGCCAATTGATACCTATAGCATAGATTTGAGAAGACTCTTGTGCCTTGAAATGACAATAAAATCACTCTCATTTCTTCCTCCTTCCCTTTCTTTCTCTTTTCTTTCTAAGAATTGAGGTAGTGCATAGGTTTATGAGAAAGGAAGCTCTGGGACACTCATTAAAGTATTGGTAGCGAGTAATCTTTTCATTCTTCTTCTAACTCTATTTCTTTGTGTATCCTAGAGAATTATAAGTGTAATGTGAGATATTATTCTTTGTATTGTTTTTGGCTCATACATTCTCTCGATGATCTTGGGTGGAAGCTAAAATAATACAATGATTTTTCTGGGTTGTTATTCTTTATTATAGATGTACTCTATGCACATATCCATAAGTTGTTGGTGCATTTGTGATTTATCTTTCATGTTTAGTGTAATAAAATGTCAACACTTAGGTGTGACACCATTTATTTTTGGTTTCAAACCCATGAAGTGTTAACACAAGGGTGCTACATTTTTTTCATTGTTTTGTTCTTTTCCCTACTGTATTTGAGATATTGCCTTGATGAAACATTGGACAACTTGTGAAAGTGAGGTAATTTTAATGTAAACAATTAGAATTCAGTGCAACAGAAATATTTTAATGGCAATTCAATGCAGAAGAGAGAAAATTTTAGCAATATATTTCCGTAAAACATGGAGTAAAACGTGTTTAAGAAAATGTGTAAAACGGGAATAGATGTAATGAGAAAACACTGGTCCCAGATATTTAGCAAAATACCTGGGACTTCTTTGTTGTTGAAAAGGCAGAAAAAGAATCAACTTTACACAGACTTCTAGGGCAATGTGTGTTGAAGTCTCAAGTCTTTTCCACAAAGACTCTAGATATCATGGACTGTCCTCTTCTTTTCCTGAAGACTTCAGTTATTACATGGGTTTGATTATACATCATAAAACAGTCTTCATGAAGAAAAAACTTTGTTCATTTCTTCATTCATTCACCAAAACTTTTAAAAAATGCCTCTGTTTACCCAGTGATACAAGGACACTTAAAAAACTTAGATTCTAATGAAGAAGACAGACCTATATGCATATTATCATGTAACAGATGCTCTAGAAGAGGAATAATTGGAATGTTCTGGAAGCTCAGAGGTAGATACAGTTTTATAAAGGATGTGTCATTTGAATTAGCTTTTAAAGAACAGCTGGGAATTTTTTAGTCAAGAGAATATGGGGAACCACATCTCACACGGGAAAGGATTGTGAAAGGGAACAAGGCTAAATTAGCAAGGGAGAATACCAACTCAGAATAGTAGAGTTTCATTTTATTTCCTATCCGGGTGGGGGAATGGAGGTCAGGGCTAATGTGCTAATGTCTTATTTTATATCTATGTGCCTGACACACAGAAGATGCTTAGTGTATATTTGTGGAGTGAATGAATGTATTAAGATTTTCCTGTATGGATAGTTACACTGGAGGATGGTAGTTTTTCTGCCGTTTATCCAAAATCATGCAACGTAGTATGTTGTAGCAGAGTCTATGGAATTAGATGGGGAGGGGTGGGTCACCAACTTTCGGTTTTAGAAAGATTACACCTGTATGAAGAATGGATTGAAGTGGATTAAGAGTAATAGCAGTGAGACAATGAGAGACTGTGTTGCAACTGTGAGCAATTATGAGGATGCGAACCAAGGCAGTGACAGTAAAGTCACAAGGCAGTGGGGAATTCGAGAGCCACTCATAAGGTAGCCTTAGTGGGACTTGGAAAATGAAAACATTTAGAGGGTCAGGGAGAGGGAGGGGTGACTTAGCGGCTTTGGCTTGGGGAATTAGGTAATGCCATTAAGCAGTATAGGGAACATAGTAGAAAAAGTCCGTTTTGGTGAGGATAATGGAGTCTGGTTTGGATTTATTTAATGTAGGACACCATGTAGACATCCAGATGGAGATGGTTGTAACAGATAGAAATTACAGATCTGAAGATGAGGTCTGGAGGTAGATATTTGTGTGTCGTTGGTCACTGTAGTAGTTGAAATCATAGGAATAGGAAGGGGAGTTCACCTAGGGAGAGTATATACAGTAAGAAGAGAAGCAAGGACGAAATCTTGAGAAACACTCAACTTAAGAGGTTGGTGAAATTAAGAGAATCCTTCAAGAGAAAGGAAGTCAGATTAAGGTCAGAGAGGTAAGAGGCAAACCAGAAAATAGTGAAATAGAAGCTAAGGGAGGAAAGGATTTTTATAAATGCCATCTAGACAAATGCATGAAAAGATTATTCACACAAGGAAATAAAAATGGCCAATAAATGTGAAAAAAGCTCAATCTTCAATAATCAAAATAAATTCAAATTAGAAACAAAAACAAAGGGTTTTTTTGTTGGTTTTGTAAGATAATGCTCAGTGCACTTGCTCAAGTGCCACACCATAGAGTCCTTGATTCATCTTTTTCACACCTGACATCCAAACAATTAACAAATGTTGTTGACTATACCTTCAGACTATATCCTATCTGAAATTTTTTATCTTCCTTCATCATTAACACCTTAGAGCAAACCACCATCATCTCTCACCTAGAATACTGAAATAGTCTCCTAATTATGCCCCTGCATACATTTTTGCCCCCCTATAGTTTTCCACATAGCAATCAGGGTGACCCTTTTATTTATTTTTTGAAAAAGATTTTATTTATTAGAGAGAGAGTGAGCAAGAAAGAGAGAGAGAGAGCAACCATGGGGGGATGGGGATGGGGAAGGAGAGAAGTAGACTCCCTGCTGCAGGGAGCCCAGGAGTCCAGGAGCCTGGGAGCCCGATGCAGGGCTCGATCCCAGGGTCCTGGGATTGTGACCTGAGTTGAAGGCAGAAGCTTAACCTACTGAGCCACCCAGGTGCCCCCAGGGTGATCCTTTTAAAACATAAATAAGATCTTGAGATTTTCCCGCTCTTTGCCCTCCAGTTGCTGCCTTCTTCTCACACTTAAAATTTAAAAAATAATTTAAAAATCTTTACCATGGCCTACAAGGCCCTATGTTATTTGATCTCTATTGGGCCTCACATCTTCTATTTTCCCTACCAAACCTTGGTCATAGCATTCTAGCTATACTGTCCTCCATTTTGTTTCTCAGGACCTTTGCGCTTGACATTTCCACTGCCTGAGATGAATTTTCTCCAATATTTCTATAAGCTTACTTTCCTGCTTCATTCAGATCTTTGATCAGATATTCTTTACTCATAGAGGCCTTTCTTGGCCAGCCTATGTAATGAGTCCTATCACGAGTCTTCATTTTCTCTGCCTTTATACACTTCTATTTTTCCTCATATTATCCGTCACTACCTGGTATTACACTGTACTTTTATATATTTATAATTTGTCAAATCTACTAACATATTAGCTCTATGAGGGCATAGACTTTGTATTCTTCACTACTGCATCCATATCACCTAGCACAGTGCCTGGTACATAGTAGGTATTTAATAAGTAGTGCTTGAGTAAATGCATGAATACAAGGACATGATGAAATGTTAGTTGGTCCAGATATGGCAGTTAGAAGCAAAAGCCTTAAAAATGCTCATACCCATTTGACCCAATAATTCTACTTCTGGGAATTTGTCGTAAAGAAATAATGCAAAGTGCAGAAAAAGCTTTATTTGCAAAGATTTTCACCAGAAATTATTTGTAATAGTGGAAAAAATGAAGGAACATAAATGTTCAACAAGGGAATTGTGAAGTGATTTATGGTACATCTAGACAGTGTAATATTTCATGGCCATTAAAGATGATGTTTACAAATATTTTATGATAAAAGGAAAACGTTTATGTTATGCTATGAAATGATAAAGCGGGATACAAAATTATATTTACCCACTACGTAAGAAGGAAAAAAAAAAGACTGGAAAACCAAGCACAAAAGTGCTAAAAGTGATTATGTCTGTTTGGGGGAGGTGGGTATTAGGTGATTTTTTTTCCTTCATACCTTCTGTATTTCCCAGATTTTCTACAGTAAGTCTGTATAACTTTCATTGCAGAGAAATACATTTACGGGATGCCTGGGTGGCTCAGTCGGTTAAGCGTCTGCCTTTGGCTCAGGTCATGATCCTGGGATCGAGTCCAGATCAGGTTCCCTTGCTCAGCGGGGAGCCTGCTTCCCCCTTGGCCTGCTGCTCCCCCTGCTTGTGCTCTCTCTCTCTGACAAATAAATAAAATCTTTTAAAAAAGAAAAATACATTTACAAAACGAAGAGGAAACAAACACAAAAATAAGTATTCCATCTTAGAAGTGAGGTTTAGGTAATAAATAACAAAGAGGATAAATCTGTTCTCCTTGAGAGATGGTGCTAGAGGGAGAGGAATATACCAGTTGTAACTGGGGTCAACTGTTCTCTGGCTGATTTGTTTTGAAGAGATCTACAGACAGGGAAAATAATTGAGATCCACTGATCCAATCTAGTCTTTAGTCATTGGAGAACCAAGGAGGGCTGAGTTTATCCTGTCAGGATTTGAATAGGATTTTCAAGGGAGATTAGGCAAGTTAAGACTTCTTCATATTGCTGTAGAAAGCACTAGCAATTTGCTTCATGTAAAACAGGAGTGATTACTCACTATATTTCTTCATGTCATGTAGTAAAAACAATTAAGTGAAGTTAGACTATAGATTGCTTGGTTATTTAGTCACAGTCACCTCTAATGGAAAAGAAGAAAAATAGCATTGACAAGTTTTGGCAGTTCTCATCATTAGAAATGCCCATATTGCCAGAAAAAAAAGAAGCTGCAGCCAATAATGTAAACCTAGAAGTTCTCTAGGCCCCGAGGAAGAAAGTGACAATACAGAGTGTTGCGGCATTAATTGTCTGAGAGCACTGATCATTGTAATGGGGAAACCGTCTCTGTTATTATCACAATTATTTTCTACAAGGCCTTGAGTAAACGTCCCATTAGAAAAATAGCATTAGGGCTTTCAAAGTATGTGTAGCAATATGTAAAGATATACTCATTAGTAAAATAAAGTGTGACCTATATGCAGCCCTAAGTCCCTTGAAAATATTAAGTGTTAATAAGTTATTATAATTAGTATATAATTGAGTAATTATTGAAAACAAGTAAAAAAATGGCCCATTTCCTAAACAAACAGGAATTATACTTTTTAACTCCATCTGAGAAAGATATGTATCCATACACACGTATACATATTTTGATATATGCAAATTCATATATATATGTATTTTTTTGAACCAGACTCTTAGACCATTCTTCTGTCCGTTCAGCTTCAATTTATGCATTTCATCTCCACAGCCAATCTCAGATGATGGTTTCATTTTAAGAGGCTGAGAACTGAAGGATGTAGAATATTATTCTCTATGTAGGACCAAACGAGAGGCAATGGCCCTAATTAAAGTGTGGGTTAGATGAGCTCTTAACGAGCTGTTCAGATTTGGCTTTAGGACTCTGCTTACAGGCTCTAGCCTATCTCCAAAACCAATAGTCAGTAGTGTGACATGCATTTCTAACATTTGTGGCTCCTGCTGTTTTTGCCTCTGGTGTGCATTATTTGGTTGTGTTCGGTGATGGTCCTGTCAAACGTTCTAGCTTTTTTTTTTCCTAAAGGGTTGCTAGCCCACATGCAGTATTAAGACAGTCAGCAATTTCTTTTTTGAAATGAGTTCTTGAGTGAAATAAAGAGGTGAAAGGTGAGGGAAGTGGTACGTGTTTGAACTGGTAAGTGATGGCAAATAACCTGGGGTATCTTATATAGATCCATGTATGAACTGGCCTTCTCTAGTCATAACTGAGAAGGGTATCTTCCTGAAGTCTCCAGTATGAAGGCAGTTGAGAAGTGAGCGGAGAAGAGCTAAATCATTTCAAAGCCCTCTTGCTTCCCAGTCCTCTGTGTATCTCAGCAAGGCAAAATGCTGCATATAGGGCAGTTTATTTTTTAAAGCATTTTTTGCTAACCTCCTTGCAGAATCAGCCTGATGGGTATGAAGCCAATTTCTACAGACTTGCTCTGGTATATGTGGCAGAAGAGCCAGAAATACTTTTTTGTAGTCTAGATCTAAGTACTTTCTGAAATGTCTTCCCTTGAAAGATTCTAACTTAGCACTATTATGGAACCGCATGAACATTTGAGCAGAACTATGTCTTTTTTGAGCAACATTAATGGTAATGAAAAATGCACATCGGGCAGTTAGATTGCAACTAATCAAGAGCACTACTTCAGTCCATTATGAATGATTTATATATAGTATATTGGATATGGAGATCATTAGTAATAATATAATACTCTATTATTATCATTACAAGGTCACATTGATGATCTTTGTCAAAGGTGACAATAATGCTATTGACCTACATTTTTAAAAAATTGCATTTAGTTATTTTCTTCTGTCTCAGTTTACTGTGCAGAAATTTTTAAATTGTTTGCCCTTATCGAGATTTTGCCTCAATATAAAAAGAATAGGTTTGGGGATTACTTGATTGATAAATTGAGGCCATAAGGTTAATTGAGTGCCAATCATAAAATTTTGGAATACTAAAGCTTAAAGTTTTTGTTTTTCTTTTGTTTTAATTCACTACACTGCCTTTTCTAAAATGGATTTTTGAAGCTTTTTTTTTGTATTGTTTCATTCCAATTAGTTAACATGCGATGTACTATTAGTTTCAGGTATACAGTACAGTGATTCAACACTTTTACAACACCCATGCTCATCACGACAAGTGCCCTCCTTCATCCCCACCCTCTGTCTCCCCCGTCTCCCCAACCCACCTAAAATGGATTTTTGAAGAATTTAAAACATAGCTTTTTATATATCAGTAATATATGTTCATTATAGAAAAATTAGATACAGACATACAGAAAGATGAAAATCATATATATTTTGCATACATATGTCTTTTTAAAAGCCAGACCCATGTAATTATAATAAAATCATTTATCAATATATTGTTAACATTTCTTTGTCAATAAAATATTTATACACACATACATACGTGTATATACGTAGAGAGAGACATGTATCTCGCAATTTGGGTGAAGTAGTAGGGATTATTATAGGACATATTTCCTGCCCTATTGCCCAGTACCAAGTGTGGCCCATGGAGGCATACGGTTAATATTATAACTGTCGTGAAAGAAATCATGTGGGACATTGGAAAAATGACTGAGCTGAAAGTGAGGGGACCTGGATTCTAGGCCTGGCTATGCCACTAACCACGCATGTGACTTCGTGCAAGCCATTTAACCTCTCAGTCTGTTTCCTCGTGGTTGTTTTGAGGATTAAATGAAATGTGTATATGAATGTTTCTGGTAAACTATAAAGGACTATTTTGAAGTACTGTATGGTGACTAACATAACATAAAAATTTTTTTAAAATAAAAATTTAAATTACAGTAAATTATATTGGTGAAAACTATTTGAAATTGTGGGCATTTCATCTCAAAATGAGTGGTATATTGAATAATTGAATACTGTTTAGTTGGGACAGTCTTTGTGGGTGAGAATTCCATAGCCTTCTAGGTATACTCATTGTTAATTAAAAAATTCTTTTTTAGCAACATAGTTAATGATTGTTTGAAGTTTCAAGCAGACCTTTTAGGAGACTGACCCCATTATTCCTTGTGAATTGCAAAATGAAGTCTTATATTCACAACCCGCATGCCTCCTCCCACCCCAACCCCTCATGTATCTCTTCCTTTCCCTAATAAGACTGCTTTGGACCTGCTTGTACATATGTTTGAAGGATAATTTGGCCTAATTTGTTTACAGGAATTACACGGGTGACCTTTATTCAGCTGTCTCCTTTTTGATTCCCATAACTCCTGGATCTTCTCAAGGTATGTGCATTCTGCACTGAAATTTACTTGGGGAATTGAACACTTTGTTGTATAATGTGAAAGGAACGGAATGTTTCACTGCTCTAATCAGTTATATTCATTGTCATGTAAATGAAATGCATTATTTTAAACCTTTAAAAACCTATTTGGTCATGGGGTAGATAAGTTTGTGTCTGTACTCCATAACTGTTAGAGAGTCTTTGCAAAATCAAATATGCAAGCTGTCCAACATATTTGAATGCTCCTGTGACCTTTTCTATATACAGCTGCTAAAACCAAGAGACTCCTTGACTAATGGGAATATCTGCAAAGTACAAGGGAACAGCAGTGGCCAATGAGGATGTTTGTAGAGCCATTTAGTAGTTCTTACTGACTGCAAATAAGCATGGCGTTTCTCCATATCAATGGAAGAAATTTTCATTCAGCGAATTTTACTGACAAAACAAATATTTGCCTCCTGAAATGAATGTTTTAATTTTTTAGGAAAGTCTCAAGTAGAATATCTGTATTGACATGGTATTGCATTCATTTACCCATCCTTCCTTCCTTTCATCCATCCACCTACCAGTCTAATCGCTCAATAAATAGTTATTTCGCAACTACTGGACAAAAGTTATTGTGCCTTTTCTTTTGGTAAATGTGCCAAAGTAGATAGAATTCACCTGGAATATTGAGAAAGCAATTGCTTCTCTATTCAGTCCTCTGGTAGATGGAATATGCAAGAAAATGTGACAATGGGGGAGATTTTTAGATTAATCAAACTCGACAGTTACCTGAAAGACTTCCCTCATTGGCTTTCATTCTTATTAAAAATATTGGTCAATGTTCAGTACTTAGTAAGAAATCGAGAATACTAATTTTTTTCTTTAGTACCTATATTTGGTAGTGCTACACATTATTATTCAAATATGAATTCTCATCCCAACTTGTAAAAAAGTCAAAAGGATGATCTGAATTTGTGATAAGTCTTTGGAATCACTTGATACTTTCTCTTAAAGTATGTAAAACAATGAGATCACATAAAAAATGAAATCCTTAAAATCTGAATTTGCATTGTCAATTGAAAAATACAGTACAAATACATTAAGGTTTTTTTTTTTAATTGGGTTCCAGTTAACTGAGATTAGTCTGTAATGGGAATTTTAAATGGATTTGTCAGTTTTAACTGCATGTAGTTTCATTTGCCATTCTTCTTGAGGTACTAGGGAATACTATTGCCAAAAAGTTTCAATCACTATAGGACAAAAAAGCATCAGAAAATAAAATGACAGAATAAAAAAGAAACTTACTGAGGAAGGAAGTCAAGATTTTTGCATTTTGTATCACTTGTGGAAATAATGCTCTTAATTTGGGGATTGTGAGTCTGCCAGTTGTATAATATTAACTGAAAGGTATGTTTTCATACTTATGAAGGCTTAAGTGTGTGAAAAATGATAGTCTTCCTAGCCTTAGGTGAATGAATAGATCAGAATGGAGGAAAAATGCCTAAAAGGCCAAAAGAATGCACACTTATGAAAATAATTGGCACTAAATATTTAAAAGGTTCAGAGAGCAGCTAGTTTTCCTCCCTTGGAGAGACAACATGGTATACAGGAAAGCCTTTGCCTGTTAATCAGAAAATCTGGGCTCTGCTCCCGGTCTTATACTGCTGATATGGTCCTCCTAAGGTCACTTTTCCACTCTGAGCCTTGGTTTTCTCATATCTATAATAAAAACTTTGGATAACTCTAACTTTCTTCCTCCTCAGTCTATGATTTTTGGAAAGTTAAGGACTCTTCTCAAGTGTGCAAAATGGAATCAAGATTGGCCATTAAGGGGCGCCTGGGTGGTGCAGTCGTTAAGCGTCTCCCTTGGGCTCAGGGCGTGATCCCGGAGTTCTGGGATCGAGCCCCACGTCAGGCTCCTTCACTGGGAGCCTGCTTCTTCCTCTCCCACTCCCCCTGCTGTGTTGCCTCTCTCTCTGGCTGTCTATTAAAAAAAAAATAAAAAAAGATTGGCCATTAAGTTGGAGTACACATAGCAGTTATTAAAAAGATTGCTGCTTGTTTAAGTGCTTTAGTGCATTCGTAATAGGGCATTTATTTATGTTTTATGTTAAAGTAATTGTGTCTCCTAACACCACTGCCCCCCACCACATACACACCAGTACTGGCATTATAATAAATAGAGTCGAGTAGAAGTTTAGTTAGTAGTCTTATTTTCCTCCTTGATAAAAATGCTTGACTTTGGGATGCTGGTGTGCTGCTCCTCTCTAAGTCTCTTGAAATTCAGCAAAACTGTATGTTTTCTCCCTCTTGCAAGGTGGTCATTCAAGGTCAAGCATCTCTCTGTAACTTGGAACAAGCCAAGTGCATAACCCGATGAGTTCAGACTCCAGTGCTTTCAATCTGGCACCCTTCATGAGCATTGAGTTCATATTAAAGCATTTAAAATATATTCTTCTTCATCTGCATATCACAGCAGTAACAACCTAGGCACAGGACAGTGCCTGGGAGCAAATAACCACTTGGAGTTAATGATCTGAGGGGCAGCTGAAGGACCATTGACTCTTCCTAGTCAGTCCTTCATCCCTATAAAATGCCTATTCCTGAGATGGCAAGGCTTCAATAATTTTTCTGTCTCACATCAGATTGAGTAGTGGCCATAAATAATAGTGTGTAATACATAATAATGAGATGTGGTAATGCAATAAAATATCAATAATTCTAGTCCCATACAGAGATGGCTATCCTGATCAAACCCAAAAGAAGGAGTGGTAAATAAAGTTCATGAATCATAATATTTTAGAAGTGACTTTCCCTTTATTGATTTGAAATGAAATATAAGAATTCATATGGTTTAGGGGAGCAGTTCCCCTTTCTTTTTTGCTCCTTATTCCACTGATGAATGATCCATATTAGAAATAATAAAAAAAATGCTTCTGACATCTATTTTAAATGGATTTTTAGAACAGTGTATGTTCAGCTTCCCCCTCCCTTTTTGCACTAGATTCAGCTTTCGAGATATGTATGGCTTTGAACTAAGTAACAAATCCACTTCTACAAATGTGTTTTTCTTTCCAGAAGAAGCATTTTTCACTTATTTATTACTGTGACAAACAAAAATTTCTACAGTGTGCCAGGCATGGTACTAGGTGCTGGGGAAACAAAAACCAATAAGGGTCATGGTCCCCAACCACAAGGTCATGGTAGAGAGGTGAGGCCTGACTTATACACAGAAAAATAAAATAATTGTTGTAGGTATGGAATGCATATGAATTTATTTGCTCATGGCATTCATATTATATATTTTAATTAAAAATATTTACATGTCAGAACTGACTCAACAGGGCAGTGAGATATATAATCTTAAAAATAGCTCCCCACTCAAAAAGTCTTTAGGAGTTGCTGGTCATGGTAGGCAGAATGGCCCCCTCAAAGATGTCCGTGTCCTAATCCCTGGATTCTGTGCATCTGTTGCATCACATGACAAAGGGGAATTAAGATTGCAGATGGAATTAAGTTTGCTATTCAGCTGACTTTAACATAGGAAGATTATCCTGGTTAACTGGGTGAACTCATTATAATCACGAGGGGCCTTAAAAGTGTAAAAGGGAGACAGAAGAGAGAACCAGAGGGCAGCTTGAGAAGAGCTCGGCCTGACGTTGTTGGCTTTGAAGACAGTGGCCACAAGCCAAGGGATGGGGGTGGCCTCTCGAAGCTAGAAAGGGTGAGGAAAAGGATTATGCCCCACAGCCTCTAGAAGGGAATGTAGCCCTTCCGACACCTTTACTGTAGTCCATCAAGATCCATTGCAGACTTCTGACGTCCAGAACTGTAAGATAAATCTGGATTGTTTTATGCCATCAAGTCTGTGGTAGTTTATTACAGTGGCAATAGAGAACTAGTACACTGAGATTTACCCAATACAGAAAATCTGGTGCAAAGTCTCTAGTTAGCAGTCATGATTGCTGAAAGGCATGGTTTATTCTGATCTTGGTGCACTATTTGTCTAGTGACCATTTTTTTCCCCTGGATATGCATTATCAGGCCCTTCCTTTTGAAGTACAACTGTTTATGAGATCCTTAAAATTCCACTGACTGTCTCAAGGAGAATATAGCCCTTTTTCTCTCTCCTTCTATGGACAACTTAGGTCCCTTTACTCCATCCCCTTATTCCCCATCCCTCTGCCTTGATGTCTGGGATGCAAGGTTCGTGGATAGGTGAAAAGTAGAAAATTACCTTTCTTTCATAGGACACCTACATCAGCAAGAAAGATATAGGCACTACTATCCTAATAAATTATGTGGGTTTTATGACAAGCATAAAGTTGGAAATTGAATGTAGTCTGAAACAGGAGTCTCAAGCTAGTGGCCTACTATTCAGGATCAGTCTTCAGATATGTTTTGTTTGCAACCCAGAACTCTTCTTTTCCTCTTCCCTCCCCTCCCCTTCCTTTTTTAAATGATTACAGCTTGAGTGTACCCTGTTCCAGCCCATAGTGACTGCCACCCCCTTTTGTCTTAATCCTTGCTTACATATAATCTTTCTAAACTTTAGTCTCCTCATCTTTAAAATGGGGATTATAACACTTATTATGAGCACTGAGTCATGTATAGAATTGTTGAATCATTATATTATACACCTGAAGTGAATATAACACTGTATGCTGATTATACTTAAAATAAAATGAGGATAATAATTATACCTCGTACCTCATAGACTTGTGAGGCTTAAGATGGCACTTTGTGCAACGATTGCATATAAGGGGTACATGCTCATAAAGATCAGCCATCACTCTCACTGCTCTTATTACCACTGTGAGAGCACAGAGAGAAGTTAATCAGTTGCATCTAGTAGAGGGATGAGAAGCAGGCATCTGACAAGGCTTCGTGTAGGTTGTGCTAGTAACATTGGAGCCATCCTAAAAGTGTGGACTGATAGGGGATAGGGAACAGCAGTTTGGTATTATCCGGTGAACAATGGCAAGGATGGGTAGATGTTCTAAGCAAAAGAAGGAGTGGCACAGAAACATCCAATAGTCCTGGTCCCTTAGAGGAGCTGCATTCTTTTCTATATAGGTAAAGGGTGATGTGGAAGGTAAATATGAGAAAAGATGAGGCTGGAGAGGTAGGCTGGGGATAGATAAAGAGGGACTTCTATGTCCTAGGGAGCATCTCCTTTCTCTTCTTGGCCAGTGGTTTTATAAAGCTACTTGTGAAATTTGAAGTTTGGTCTACTACCTACTGAGCCTCTGTCTTGCCTGAGAGCAATCCTTGAAACAAATTCACTTAGGAACACAGTTTAAAAACCATTTCTACAGGCATGGATGAACTAGGGAAGGATACTAATAATCATATTTGTGATATGGAGGGCACTCTGGGGATAGTATGAAGGATGCTTGGAGGATGCAATATTGAAGGCCAGGAAACAAATTAAGAGACTGTTGCCATAGACCAGATAAGACATGGTGAGGGCCAGGTGGCAGTTGACAGTGGGAATAATGATAAAGGAATAGATTTGAACAGTGATTCTCAAACTTGAATGTATGTCAGAATTACTCGGAGGGCTTGTTAAGTTGGAAATTGCTAGACCCTGAGTTTCTGTTTTAGTGGGTCTGGGGTGGGGTCCAAGAATTCGCATTTCTTTTTTTTTTTTTTAAAGATTTTATTTATTTAAAAAAAGATTTTGTTTATTTATTTATTGAGAGAGAGAGCACAAGCAGAGAGAGGGGCAGAGGGGGAGGGAGAAAAGAATCCCAAGCAGACTCCTCTCTGAGCACAGAGCCCAACGTGGGGCTCCATCCCAGGACCCCGAGATCATGACCTGAGCCGAAATCAAGAGTCAGACACTTAACTGACTGAGCCACCCAGGTGCCCAAAGAATTTACATTTCCAACAAGTTTCCAGTGGATGCTGATGCCACTGGTCCAGGGACTACACTTTGAGAACCATAAGATTTGACATATGCTAATAGGCATGGGTCACTCATGAGATATAAGAAGTGAGAGACAGGTTGCTCCCTTTGGAGACTGGGTAGATGGTAATACCAGTCAGTATTACTGAGATCAAGTTGAAACTGAGTTGGAAAAATTTTACATGACCCTAGGGTCGGCTAAAAATCTTTAAACATAATTTGTAATCAGAGCCTGGCCCCTTTTCTGGGTATCTTGACCTTGTTCTTTTGTAATGGTTTCTCCCACCCCACCCCTACTCCTGCCCCACCTCCATTCATCTGCTTTTGTGCCATTCACCTTCAGGAAGTGAAAGTACAGGTTTTGGCCTTGGTGGGGAGAAATGGAGGGCATAGGTGAGGATAATGAGTTCCATTTTATACCTGTTGAGTTTGAGGAGCTTATGAAACATTTAAATGAGAGAATCTCCAAAAAAAATAATTTAGGCTTTAGTTTTTATTTGTTCTTAATTTAAGAAAAGTTTATCTCCTTATTTCAATTTAGTCATCATCTTCTCCTTATGCAAAATCAGAATAGTCAAGATATAGGTCCAGACATAGTTAGAATGAGCTGTTAGTGTATGTGCAGTCAATCCTTTAAGGATTTCTGAGTGTTAAATTTTCTCATAGCTGACAATCATCCTTTTTATAGTATAGATCAGTGAATCCAAAGCATGTTCATTTTAAAATTCCTCTGAACATTCCAGTGACCTAGCTTTCTCTATTGCTTCACCAAAAAGAAAAATCAAAGTATGGCAGAATATCCATGCTGTTAAGTAGGGGAGAGTAAGAGAGTATCATGTAGGTTGCCCGTGTTTCGTTTTTTCTTTTCTTTTTTTGTGTGTGTGGCCTATTTCAGTAATGGTCAGATTTTACACCAAAGCTACAAGCCATCTCTCTAAGTTTGAAAGTAGGCAAAGAAAAGATCTTACAATAAAATAAAGTACCTACATGCAATGGTGAGATGAGGAATAAACCAGGGCCTGTTAGATTTTAGAGGAGCAGTAGAAGTTGATACTAAGCAAGAAGAATTAAACTGACTTGATTTTGTTGCAGGGGGGCAGTTGTACAGGTAAGCTGAACTTTTCTGGCATATAGTGTATCCTTACAGATTAGATGATAGATTAATAGATCAATGGATTGACAGATCAATAATCGATAGATTGTTAGATCGATGGATAGGTATGGATTCTCAATTAACTTGTCAGCTTATACTTCTATGAAACTGTAGAATCATCCTTAATGTGTGGGCAGAAATGTGGTAAGATGGTCAATTACAGCCATTTACTGCCATAAACTTCCTTGAAAAGATACATTTAACCGTGCCATCATTCTCTTTTGGAGTCTACTCATCTTAGTGACTGATTACATACTTGTATTTTGTGGGTAGGACAACCATTCATACACTTCCATCTGCAAGACACATAATGAACCTTAACTTGTAGATTACATTCATTTTCTTGTAGCATTTAGCTCCGCTCTTTTAAGGAAAATGGAAGCATTGCTCAGTTGATACTTATTCCTCTACCTTAGGGGGAAAAACACAGAAAAACAGCCATAAAACTGAAAACAAAGCCGTAGGCTTTTGCTAAGTGTTTATAGATAAGCCATAATCTGAAATGCATACATATTTGCCAACAAGAAGTCCCACATTAGATGTTTAGGAAATGGGTTCAGAGTTAATAGAAATGGCTCTTGTGGTTTCTGGAAAATCTCTCTGAGTAGATCTTCTTTAGGGGTGTTATTTCAGCCCCGTGATATTGCTACCCTGACAGTTGAATGCAGCCAAAAGTGTCTTTTGGATGAGGCAAAGTTCAGCCCTCCATTTCACCTTAGTAAATTTGCAATCACTATTTCTTCAGCCTAACACACTTCCAAAGTATATTGAGAATCACTGTATATTCTTTTTTAAAAAGCTAAGGAAAAATGATTAAAAAAACCAATGACAAAAATTCTGAAATAAGTCCAAGCTGGTAATGTATTCCCATACCACGTGGCACACTATCTGAAGTAGCCAGGGTCTTTTCTATAGGATAAACATTGAATTGGTGACCTTCACATATTGTCCTGTTTTTGCTAGATGTCTGACAAATGTCAGATGAAACTATTCAGCTTACATGATTTTAAATGGCTGTTTTCCAAGAACACATCAGCTACCTATTTTATCCCAGACTTATATATACTACTGCATGGGAACTTCAGTTTTGAAAGATACACTGTAACCAACATGGCTGGCTATCACCGTGTGTGATAGATAACTGATCTTGTTCTCCTCTTATTTGCAGCATTCTCACCTGGTTAAATGGGGTGGGTATAATTCATAGTGTATGATGTAAACCATTAATGGTAAATTAACATAAACAATACAAGTTTTCAGAGCCCTTTTTGATTTTATTTAATTTTACACCCTGCTTTGTTCAAAAGCACCTCGATTGATGCTTGGAAATTTTGTATACTGTGTATGAACACAAAATGAAAGATGCACTTACGGGATGCCCTGATCTAAGCTTACGTTGACATACTGTATGATGTGAGTGCCATCTATGAGTACGAATTTGCACCAAGCTTATAGTTTTAATCACAAGAGAGCACACAGCATTACTATTCATTTTACTGTTCACAATAGTGTGAGGAGGCAGAGGAAGGAGCTCAGAGGAGATTGGTAATTCTAAGAAAGGCTGATTTCCAGTTAAGTACATTTTCGTAAGTCATTTTGTCATTTGGTAAACACACGATGATTATTCCTTCAGAAAGATGAAATATTCATTAGGAAGAGAAGTGAGGAAATCACAGTACTATTAAAGAGTAGCAAGGGAGTGGGAGACCTGTCAAGAACATTCTGACCCCAGGAAAAAGAAATCAGAATTGCCACAGAGAGGGACCACAGAATGCAAACTTTTCAAAAGGTTATTTCCATAAAGTCTGAGGAAATCTTGGCCTCCATTAAGATTTTTGTCCCTGAGAGCCTAAACTGTAAGTATGGTATCTGCTTTGTCTGCAGAATAAAAAAGAAGATCTTCACTTAATCATTATCCTGGGAGCTGAACATCCTGCTACATTTGAATAAAAATGCCTACTTCATTACTGATGGGAACGGAGAGCTGGGTGTACCAAATGATTTACAGTAGAGCTTACTGACAGGGCTACCTTATAAATGAACAGGCTGTTAATGTGTTTACTATCAAAGGAAGTCACGCTGACAATAATGCCCACAAGTTCTAAGAAATTTACCAAATGAACGCTGTCTATTAAAAAGCAGTTCTATTATACCTTTAGGTAAAATAGGAAAGGATGACGTGGAAAATAGAACCTCTGATGTGTCGACAGTATCATCAGTTTTTTTTTTTCTCTAGTGAAATCTCTTAAAAGTGATGAAAAACATAGAGCTACGAAATAACTGAGCTGCAGAGGACCTTGAGAAATCATTTGCTCTAGGCTTTTGCTTTCAAGAATGTGAATGTCTACACAAAGGGTAAGGGAGTCATGTCATCAGGCCTGAGTGTAGAAATCTTCATTTAGCAAGTATATATAGCATTTATGTGTCAGGCACTGTTCTTAAGTGTTTTATAAATATTAACTGGGCAAATCTGTCACAGCACTGATTTTTCCCTCCTTCTTTCTTTTTCTTTCTTCTTATTTTTTCTCTCTGTATCTTTTCCTGTTCCCTTTTTCCACTACTTGCTTCTTGGTTTTGCCGTTGGCCCTCCTTAGTACTGTTCCAGGCTTGTCAGGGCCCTCCGGTATAATGAGGCTACTGAACTCTAGCGTAAGCCCTTTTTTTTCCTCATTGCTTTTAAGAATGTCATAGAATTTAAGTCAGATTTCTTATTGAAATCAAAATAGATTATTTTACCATTTTGCCTTCATCGCTGACTTGTCATTTTATCATGGAAGGAAATAAAACTGGCCTAGAAAAATTTGATATCTGCATAACATTGATAGTTCTTTCTAGTGTTTTAAGGTCATTTCTTTCATGATAATACTTTTGGATAAGACTGAAATTGGAATGGGGATTGCATATAGACCATTCCTCAAATAATAATTTCCCATTTAAAATTTCCAGTTTGCCAAACTACATGAGAATCTTCTCTCTTTCTCTCTCTCTCTCTGTCTTTTTCCCTCATTCTTGACATTTGGCAAAAGAAGGTGAATATGCTTTCTTCATTTTATATTTCTCTTCTCATTCTCGAGTTTATATTTTTTATTTTATAAATGTTGAAGGTCTTTATAAATGACTCCTCACCTTGCTCTTTCACTTTCCTGTCTAGGACATAGATAACCCCATGTGACTGACATACTTATATTTTAAATAATAGTAGACAATTTGGTTTTTAGCTTACTTTTTAAAAAATTATATAGACTTTTCTATGTGTTGCTAATTGACATGTGCATGTATGTGTGAGAGAGATCTAGCAAGTTATGAACAATTGCTTTATGCCAAGAACTGTTCTATTCATTTTAAACCTGTTATCTCACTTAATCCCCACAATAACTTTATGAAACCTCTACTGTTAGTAGAGTTGTAAAGTTTAGAAGACTGAGGCCAAGAGAGGTTAAGTAATTTGGCTAAGGTCACTAAGTAAGTGGCATGGCCAATATTCAAATAAGGTTTGGGCTACTATTATATCTCTATTTGTTACTAAATCCATTAAGAGAAGAATCCTGTTTTCTTTTTAATCTGACTTGTTTTTATTGTTTGGGTGCCCCAATTTAGGAATTCCTAAGTTAAGGCATCTGAATCTTGGACTGGACCAATGGATACGGCAGTGGAACTGCAGACGCCCTCACAGTTCTTATTGTGGAATACTTCAACTAAAGGATCTAATGTAACCCCTCTAAAGGATGATTCTAGTAGATGTATTCTAAAATATAGTCTTGAAATGTTTGCAGTAGCCGGGCACCTGGGTGGCTCAGTGGGTTAAGTGTCTCAGGGTTGTGAAATCGAGCTCCGTGTCAGGCTCAATGCTGGGTGTAAAGCCTGCCTGAGATTCTCTCTCTCTCTCTCTCTCTCTCTCTCTCTCTCTCTGTGTGTGTGTCTCCATCTCCCTCTGCCCCTGCCAAAAATGTTTGCAGTAGCCGAGATCGATCAATCGATCGATAAGGTACATCAGAGAAACCTGATTTTCTGGTATCTTCATCCTGTGCCTATCCATATTGCCACTCTGAGAAGAACTTGTCTTCTCTTTGTCTGATATCAATGTTGTTCATTTCCTATGAATCTTCTTGAGAAAAGAAAAAGGAGATTTCTTCCTGGATTATTTTCTGTTTTCTATATTCAAACTGTGTATATATTCAAGATTCATTACTTGTTTTCCTCCCTGTACCTTTTCTTCCTTGGGGATTTCATCTACATTTATGACTTTAACTGGTATTTTTTACATAAATGAATTTTAAAACCTATTTCTTTCACTATAGTCCCATACCTCCAACTTCTTGCCGCATGTGTATCCTTGGATATTCTGCTGATGTCTGAAATTCATCATGTTTCTAAAGGTGAGCACATCTTCTTTTCAAGGTTGGATCCCCTGTCCACCTTCTCAGTTTCTGTCAGTGATACTATCATTCTTCCAGCTACCTAGGCTTAAAACCTTGAGTTTTCTTTGCCCCTTCTGTACTTTACATTCCATATATAATCTGTCATTATGTCCCATCAGTGCTTCATAATGTCTTTCACTTCCCTCCTTTTTTTTGTATCACTGCTATGAGCTTTACCTCTAGTTTAGACAGTTTAATATCTTGCGCATTAATTCCCTCCTAAAGCTTAGTGTATTTCCTTGCCTGCAGCAGGAACTTGGTGTATTTTGGTCTGTGATTGATTGAGGAGCAGGTTACCTCCTACCTCTGGCAGCAATGAGCCAATCATTTTTGGAACCAGATTTTTTGGAGTCTGTCTTTTCCTGCATGTGTGTAGTATCCCTTTTGTAGCCAGGTGTGTATATTGTATTAGGGTTGGTATTATATATTTGTCTTTCATGAGGTACTAGGAGGAAAAGGACTTAAATTGATCTTGAATTAATGACTTCTAGTGTTTAGAAGGACAATCAGTGCATTTTATCCAGTGAGAGTGAGATAATAAGCTCCATGATGATGGAGGCTGGATAGACTTTATTTACTGCCAGATCCCAGCACCTAGCTCTGTACCTAGCATGTAGTAGGTATTTCCAAATATGTGTTGGATGAATTAACATATAAATGCAGTGATGGTGATAACTATGTTGTCCCAAAACAGGATAACAAAAGTCTCCTGATGACTTGTCTCATTCCCTCTAATGTATTAGACTGAGGGGATTATACCCAACATACTGAGATTTTTCCACATAGTCCTGTATTTAAGACAATAATTGAATCTTTAAGTAAAATTTATGTCCACGCTAAATTATGCTTCTTGTGGGATATCATGGCATGATTCTACTTGGGCACCACAAATTATATTGATGGGGCGAAATGTGTTTTCATGTCTGTTGGTAAAATGTGGAATATTATTGAATTACTTTAAGTGTCATGTTTGAGATGAGTTTAGGCTGTTTTTTTTGCGTTTGACACATTTCAGTCTGTCATCCTGTCCTTAGAGATGTTGAAAATTAAATGGGGATACTTAAATAATTTAATTTATAAGCTTGCTTACAGCTATGTGGTTTATCAAGCCAGATGTCGGTAGCCTCACTTTCTTGCAGCTCAGATGCTGCCAGACATAAATTAAAATTGTTTCTGCATATCGGGAATTAGCATGTAAAAAAGGAAGAAACTTTCTTTCAGATAGCCAGTCTCAATGTAGTCTCTGCTGGGCATTGCCATTTTTATTTAGTCATTGGCTAATTTTGAAAAAAAAAAGTATAAGTCATTCATAAAACAAGCTCAGTTACATTTCTGGGGAAATCCAGTTCCCTGTGCATATGATGACGTAACTCACTTCTCTATAACACAAAGTCTATAATAGAAATGTCATTCTAGTTTCACGCCTCCCCCTCCCCAGAAGCCATTTTCTGTTGTTGTTTAAATGCAGTAGATTTACTCAAGTTTTTATGGCTATACTGTCAACATTTCCAGTTTCTCTTTTAAAAATTGGTCTGGACAATGTTTTAGCAGGGTGTTTTTCTTAGCGAGCAAGTAAGCATCTGAGTTCATCTTCCCCCACACAAATAGAAAACAAACAGTCTCTGTGTAATTTAAACGAGGTGTTGTAGGAGATGACTCCAGCCGATAGGAACAAGGAAGGATCTCTCCCAGCTCTGCCCGCGTTCACTGTGGAACCTTGGGTAAGTCAGTTGCTCCGTCTAGGTTTACTTCTTATATAAATGAGGAGTTAAGGCTGAATCATCTCTGTTTCCTCGCATGCTCTAGACTTCTTTGAGATGTTTTTAAGTCTTAGGCGGCCTTTATTTCAACTCTTTTTGCATCATTAAATTCTTTCCATCCTTTAAGATCCGTGAAATATTCCAAGCTGCATGACTCTCAGTTGACTTTCCCATTTTTTGAATTCCTACAGCATTTATATGGTCAGAATGCAGAGTTTTGCGTGTTTGTATAGTCATACTCTTTTTTCGTGCGTTAAAATGATCTCCACAACTATCAAGGGTCTTGAATATAGGAACAATGTCTTATACATCTCCTCTTTCCTTCATTAAATCCATTAAATTATGAATCACATAAAATTATTAATTGATCTGGATGAAATGTGCATTGCTTATCACCTGGATTGAAAGAATTTGGAGTATGAACAGAGAGAGCCTCTTTTCATGAAAGTCTGATTCATTTGGTAGCTAAAAAAGAGTATAGAGGCCTCCTGTGCAATTACTGCCCTAAAGCCTTATACCGAAGTAATATCCCAGTCAAAAAGAATTTTTTCTGGGTCTTCAGATCTGGAGATTCCATTTGTGAGAAACAAGTCTCCATTTGGCAGGAAAGAGCTATTTTGGTCATTTTTCTTTTCTGGACCTCTAATATCAATTTTCTAATCCAATCCAGCCAGCATAAATTGAGCGCACACTATGTGTCATGTACCGTGATATACACTGTGATGGTTTGGAGGACGATTGGTGTGTTTGAAGATTGATAGGACAGGATTTTTGCCCTTGAGGGGTTCACAGTGTAGAAGTTGGGGTATAATTGACACAAAAAGAAAGAAACAAAACCCCCTACAATATAATATAATAAGAACAGTAATAGAGGTGCATATGAAGTGATGTGGAACCAGAGACAAGCTTCTGACTGTATCTCATGTTTTATGTCTAGGAGTATACTACAGAAAGATGACATTTATTTGGGCTTTAGAAAATGACTAGGAACTTGGCTGTTAGGAAAGGTAGGGAAGTGAATCTAAGGTGGATATATTAAAATAAGTAAAAGCATAAAAGCATACAATCTATGGTATGTCTGGGGGACCATCTGGTATGGCTAAATTACAGGATGTTTAGGGAAAACATTTCAGAAGAAGTAGCAGGCCAGATTCCTGGCTTATTACTGATCATCCAAGTTCATTTAATTCCCGAGAGGATATGTATCCTTGAGCATTTTCTAAAAATAATGAAGGCCATGGGGTGGGGAGAGCTAGTATACAAGACGAACTTGTGGAAATCTATTCCTTTCTACCGGCAGTTTTTCAGAATCAACTTCTTCAACTGTCCTATGTATTCAAGACAGTAGGTTGTTTTGTTTTGTTTTGGGTTGTTTTTTTTTTCTTCTATTTCTCTTGCATGCGTATTAGGAATGATGAGATTGTCTTAATTCATTTTAGGATTAATTGAAATAGAAAAAACCCTGAGTGTGCATCTGAAACAAATCTTACAACTAACACACAGCAGTGGGTAGCAACACAGACAGCTGCCACTACATTGCACTCCGACTTCCGCACAGGAAACTTCCTGAGCAAGTTTGGAATGTGGACCTTGCTTTCTTGTGTAACTTTTTCAAGTCTCTGTGGTGGTTGCTACTGCCTCCTGTTCCCTCAGGCAACCTCTTCCTTTGTGTCTACTCACTGGAAAGCAGAAAGCCTACCCAGAAAATGATCTGACAAACTTAAGTCATTTGGCACCCTGAGCCGCTTAAGGTCCCCTGGGATGGTCTCCCAGTGCTGTTTACATTTTCACAAGGGAAGAGCTTGCTGAATGAACTTAAGAGGCTTTAGAATTTCCTGGTACCTACTACCTCAGCGTTGAGAACAAGTCACTGACAATACTTCATGTCCCTTTATCTTGTCCAATAATATTAAGCTACTTGAAGTCTGATATTTCTCACAACTGAAATGAGAATATAGAGCTAGATTTTTATAATAAAAATGGAAGGAAGGATTGGATTCTCCAGGCTATTTCTCACATTTACCGTTTTCCTTTAAAATAGTGAATAAACAATATTTTAGCTAGAGAGAAAAAGAGAGTGAGAGCAAAAGAAAATAAAAAGACCAAAAGAAGAAATGACTTTTCTGGCTTCTCTTACATATTGCTCAGTTTAAGAAACTGATTTTTGATTGGCAAGGAGAGTGTTAAGGTTTTGTATAGAAATGTAGCTATTAAAAGAACTGTATTTTATATAAGCAAATTAGCATGGGCGCAGGGTGTTTAGTTTTGAGATAAAACTAAATCTATTAAAAACTATCTGAGGGTCAGATTATTTCTCAGTTCCTTTAAAAGCAAAGCCATAGCCTGACTGAGAAGCAAATTAAGAAAGAAGAAAATAATTCTGATTTATACCAGCCATGTGTGGCCACCATAACCAGTTTGTTAGTCAGTTCATTGTAATTGGATTTCTGAATTATTTTTTTTTCATCCTACATTATTGCCATCTTTAAAAGGAATGTGGTCATTTTTCAGCTTCTTGCATTGATAAGTAGGTACACAACTCCCACTGTTTTTCATGTGTGTCTAATTTTTGCCACTCTGCTGCAAAATATGTGACAAAACAGAAGTCAGTATATTGCATTTTACTTCCTCAGTAGAAAACAGTTTCAGCAGGAGGTGCAGTATAATACCTAGTGCTCACAAGTAGAAACTGTTTATTTCAGCCAGCAGCTATGTCTGTGGTGTACTTGGCTGGGCACTCGGCACTGAGAGAGAAGCAAAGCAAAAGATGCGTCTTCTTCCCTCATAGTGCTTATCCTCTAGGATGAGAACTGTGTCCTGTACAAATGCAGGGCATACTGAGCTCCAGTCAAGGTGTCAGGGTGTTGGCTGGGCTTGTTCTCATCTGGAGGCTAGACTGGGGAAAGATCCATTTTCAACTCCCTTAGGTTGTTGGCAGAATTAATTTCTTTGCCCCTGTAGAGTTCATGGCAGTTTGGTTCTTCACAGCCAGCCATGGTAGGAGAGAGAGTCTCTGCTGTTTCAAATCTCTAACTTCAGAGGTGGCCTTAACCCTTGTTACAAAAGAGCCCTCCTGACCATATCAGACCCACCCAAGATAATCTCCCTTTTGATTAAGCTAAGGCCAACAGATTTAGGGGCCCTAATTACACCTGAGAAATCCCTTTGCCTTTTCTATGTCCTATTGATTGGAAGTAAGTGATAGATTGGGAGAGGGAATTGCATAAGGGTGTGAGTTACGGGGTGTTACCCTAAGATGTGTTGGCCACATACAGCAAACACTAAATATAAGCATTAACAATAAAAGTACCTTGGTACAGACAACAGATCTAAGTGGAAAGTATGCACAGGGACTGAGGGGACAGAGAAAAAGGGTGATCCCTGCTTAGGGGTAGCTCATTTATTCAGCTAAAGTTTACTCTGCACTTACCATGCATGTACCAGGACTTGTGTTACACTCTCAGACTGAAGTAAATACTGAATGGTAAGTGCCTTAGGTTATGCTAGAAGATTCCAGAATCCTATTACATGTATTTATCTGAAAAAGAGATACTAAAGAAGAGATGATAATAAGTGTGTTTACTTATGGCCATGGGTTCCTTATATCTTGCTGTGGAGGTACAATACAGACAGACACAGACATACACACACACACACACACACACCCCTTGGGTAGAAAATTGTAATGATCAAGGTCAGGTTTGAAGATTTCACTATTGAGTCAATTCAGGTAATGCACCTGGTGAGCAAAGAAGCTTCTCATATCAGTCAGTGCATTTAACATATTAAGAGTTTATTTGTATCTTTTTTCTATTTATTACCTTACTGGATCTGAACACCAGCCCTAGCACATACACAGAGCCAAGTCCCACTCCCACTTTACCGAGGAGTTTCTTAGATTAGATAAGCAGGATAGTGGAAAACAAAGGCTAAAACTTAAGTCCTGTCACTCCAAATCCAGGGTTTTCTATATGATATTTATGACTTAACAGTAAGAAAGTAGAATGGAGGAAAAAAAATAATACAGAAAACAAAAGTATCCAGCTTCTCCAGTTCTGACTTGTGAGATTTCTCTTTTTATTCTGTGTTCGGTGACCACTTTTTTTTTTTTGGCCCCAATCATAAGCCTGGAGTTCTTTATGGAGTCAGAGTATTTATACTCAGGAATTTATGAAAATAAAAGTCATTGTCCCTGAAAAGTGCCCCTGGACTCACCTAGAGGGACCACTTCCTAGGAATAGGCTCTACTGAGAGTCCAAACAAGCTTACCATTTTCACAGTGACTGTAATGATGTGAACATTGGCCCATTGGGAATGAGAATGAAATTACCAAATCATTTCGTATAGGCTATTGTGCAACTGATAGTTACAATAATAAATTTCAGGACGCTGCTGTCTGCTTGTTCAAATCCACTTTGGGATGTTTGCATTTCACCCAGTTTTGCCCCAGATTTTGTGTTCTTACTACTGTTCAAGCTACTTTAAGCCAAATGTTCAGTCAGTTTTTCATTTTGTGTCCTTACTGCCTACATTCAGGCTTTACATAGTATACTAGAGAAACTGCTTGGTTACCTAAAGCTGCTCGATCCTGCCAATGCGAGAGTGTGTTGCACGCTAAATCCTGAGAAGGATGGGCGTTTGCTTCATATAGATGTCTCATAAGTTAATTGCAAAGGGTCTCTCAGGATTCCATTGCAATATTTGTTTTCTGCAGGTGAAACTTGAAGATTAAACAACAGTGTCATACCTGACTGAAGCTAACAGCCTCAAACCAAACTAGTTGTGGGGATTTGATTATAGCAAAATGGAATTTAGGATTCCATAGTCATTTAAATACTCCCTAATATGCAATTTGATCTGTCTTCAATTATTTGTATCTCATTTCGCACATTGAAGATATGTCAACCCTCACATCCAACCATTGTTAGTAGCCTGTTTCTCCAAAAATCTCTTCAGAAGATTAAATGTAAAGTTTTCTAGTATCTCAATATTTAATATTCATTTTTACACTATATGTACTTTAGACTAGTCATTTCGGTCCTTGAATTTTAATTGCTGGCTTTGAGAAAGTCACATTACCTCTCTAGGTTTTGGCTTTCTAGTTTATTTCCCAAGGCTATTGTGATGAAAAATCAAGATAGTGTACACAAAAAATACTTTAAAGAAAACAGTGCAGTGGACAGAGTAGTTAATAATAGTAGTAGCAAATGTGGGTAACTTGGTTGGCATTGCTATTTAAATTCATCATATCATAAAACTTGTGTAAATGATGTTCACTCCCTCGTGTTCATATGGGTATTCTTAAAGTAGCACTGTTTCATTTGAACTTAAATGGCTTTTTTCTAATGAGGTTATGATGTTTTACAGTTATCAGGTATAAATGAAAAGGGCCAAGTTTTTCAAAGATCCCTGATGATATCTTTTTTACATAAGACATTATATGTTATTAGATTCTACTCCCTAATAAGTAGCATACAAAATGAGGAATAGATATTGATTTGTTCTGCCTGCAATGCTATTATGCATCTATTTGCATTTTTGAAACATGCTCTATCTTAATATATATCACATGTGCAAAACTCGAGTGCCATCAGTACCAAATCATTTGAGTTATTCTTAACTAAAATTATTTTTCCCTCTAATGTCAAGAATTATGGCTCTTGAAGCACCTAGAAAGTAACTCAGGCCAACCATGATGGCTTAAAAATGTGATTACTTTATTAGTTTATGGCAGCGCTAAAATATATGGCATAGAAGGAGGAAGACAAAATGTTTTCCAAAAGAAGTGACCATGTAATTTTCACTACCTGAGTTCTCTGTTGAAGCAAGTTTAGAGGGGTTAGCATAGTGCACTTCCTGAATTGTGGGCCTAGTTGCACCAGTCTTTCAAAAGTTGAACAGAAAAGGAGCTCAGCTTTTGTCTTCCTATGGTCATTAAAAACATCTCTGTTTCTCTTCCCCCTACCTGTATCTGTAGGAGTATCACCACATCAAGGAACATTACCTGTCATTGTGTGCCTTTATGATGCAGGTGCCCAAATTTTTCTTTTTCCACTCTTTATTTCATGCAGTGTAGTAAAGTAAATTTTGGCTTCTTATGGGGAGGACAGCTTATAAATGAAATAATGCCTCAGATCTGCATTCACATTTCTCTGTGTTGGTGTCTAATGATTTTGTTTTGAGCCATGGGTATATTGGCTATTAATAGAGCCAGAGAATATGGCAAAAATCCAACTTCCTCCACGTTTCTATTTAATATGCAAAACCAATCCTTCTCCATCCTGTTCTTTCCCGCCTTCTCCTCCTGTGTCTCTTCCATCCTCATAATGGTGTTAAGAATTGGTATAATTTCATTAACTAGAGGTTATGCAAATTAATATAGAAGGTTTCTTTTGATGGCCTAGATAATGTGAATGAGAATCACTTTCTCACTGTAAACTAATCTGTAATGACAGACGCTCAATGTCATTTGTGTCACTGACAGCTTTTTATGCTAGCTTTAGCAACCCTTGTCCTCCTGAATCAAGTTTGTTTTCTAGTCATAAACATGATATTCAGTCATGGATACCTTTTTGGTAGAAGTTGAATGGAGAAGGTGGTTGGTATTGGAAGTAAGCCATACTCCCTTTCCAGAAACTTCCTATACTTAGGCCCAAGGCAGGTTGACTCCACTCTGTTATGTCTTCAGTGACAGAACAGTGCCTACAACTATGACATACAAATTAACATTGATTTAGTGAAGAGTGAAAGGCGCACAGGAAAGGAGCTTTTCCCTCTTATTTACTTAGTGAAGTATAATTTGAAAGGTTGTTATCACACCTTAGGTGCATTCTTAGCCCAGTGGAAGAAGTCAGTGAGGCAAGTTTACAAGTGTTCGTGGAGTGTCTACTATGTGCTAGGTACTCTGTTAGGTACTGTGCCAGGTATAAAGCAATAATTTGACAATTCAAGTGTTCACTGTATGTTCTTTAGATTTTAAGTGCAATACAAATTGAGAGAAGAGAAACTCAGCGCAGACTGTAGTGCTTATGGATGCTTTTGTAGAGGAACCGAGGAAAATCCACAATCTGGAGAGACTGAGGAGTGAAAAGATTCCATTTGGGCAGAATGACATAATCAAAGGCTCAGCCTTTATTTCATAAGCAAGATAAAGTTATCTGAGGATTTTAAGCAGGGATGCGACATGATAAAATGGTATCATGGGAGGGATAGAAAGTGGCCTGAGAGGTAGGAGTTTGTCATTTAGAAGGATATCACAGTAAGCTGTGTCTATATATTACTTAAACAAATAGCCAGTTTCAGGCGTTGTGTACACATGTGACTGAAATCAGTCAAAGAACTAGTTGTTTTGAAATTAACTGACTTGGAACTGTTGTGAAAACAACCAGTTTGATTGAATTCAGTTGTTTCTCTCCAAATCAGCTCATTATTATAGTGGCACTATGTGTTAATTACACTCAGAAAAAAATCACTTAAGCTTGTTGTTTCATGGCTTACAGGCAAACCAGCTTGTAGATTACCTAAAAATTTGGCTTTTCAGTTGGAAGTTTCAGTGTTGTGTCGATACAGCCTTTTAAGAGTTGCATAGATATTGGCAGGCAGTACTAAGATATGTTAGAATTACTAGGTGTTAGGAAACAGACTTAAGTTATCACCCATAGCAAAATAAATCCTTGAGCAAAGAAGTGACAAAAACCCATATGGTATACTTATTAAATTATTTTCAGTGGTTTAGAATTTACTAACTTATAAATTAAAATTTACAGACGGGAGGATGGAGGAGAAAAAAGGGGGACCAAAAGGCACTTTATTTTATATATAATATTTAAAATAATCCATAATGAAGAATATGCTATTGTTAGGAAATAGGCATTTCTGAAGAGAAGGAACTAATTTGTTAAGACTGTATTTCAAAGGGTTAGTACCAGGCTAAACATTAAGCAGAGGTCATGAGTGTTTTTTAAATACTTATTTTTTCATATCTGAATGTCATTTCAAACTTAACTTTTCCTGGAGGAACACCAACTGCTCTATCCTTAATGATATCCTGGGGCATCTTTATTTTTGCTTCTCATAGCCAACCTAAAATATAATAGCTGTATGAGTATTTCTAGAACATTAGCTACTGATGCTTTCTAGATAGGTATTATGATGGCATTGTTAATGCCAAGTCAGTCACCTGGTTGTGACAACCTGTGGCAAGGGTTACTCACTTGCTAAATGGCACCCACCCTAGGGAATGTAGGGCAGTATAAAGCTTCTTTGAGAAAAGAAGCACTTTTCTGTGGCAGTTTTTGCCCAACAACCACATACTGCCACTATTGATTTCTTTTCAGCTTCTGGTTTATAGCTGTTTCAGTAATACAACATCCAGAGAGACCAGAGGCAGGGATACCATTTCAGAGGCCATTGGCACAGCCTAGGAAAGTGGTAATCCAAATTAAAGTAGTGTCAGTGGGGGTAGTAAGAGATTGACATATGATAGAGATATCATGACAGTTGAATTTTTGAACTTTGGTAACTCTGGGAAGATGGAATGTTAAGAGTGAGAGGGAGGGTCAGAATGATTCCAAAGTTACCATTCTGAGCACCTGGGAGTGCGTGGGTACTGTTAAGTGAAATTGGGCATTCAAGAGGTCGAGTAGGTTTGTGATGGGGAAAGGGGTTCCATTCTGGATATGTTGTCTTGGAGGTGCCCAAGGGGATGATAGTCAAATGATTGTTGGCATTGTGAGATGGGGCTTAGATAAGAGAGTGGGGCTGGAGATGCAGATATGGGAATCATCAGTTTATTCAGAATTAGGTGTTAAGGTGTGGCAATGGATACAATTGCCCACAGAGAGAACATAGAGAGCAAATAAAACAAAATGGACTGAGGGAAAGACTTGAGGTGCGGAGAGAGGAAGAGTAGCCAATGAAAGAGTTAGTGAAGGAGCAGTTAAAGAGAGAAAATGAAAACCAGGATAAAGTAGTGTTTTGGAGTCTAAAGGAAAAGAGGGGATCAAAAGGTGTGAGGGTGGTCAGCACTGTGAAATGTTGCAGGAAAGTTGAAGAGGCTGAAGGTTGAAAAAAGGCACTTGGCACTCTGGTGACCTTTATTTAAGGGGTAGTTTCAGTGGGGTGGGAAGAGCAGATATCAGATTGCAATGAGTTAATAAGGAAGTGGAAGAAGGAAATAGATGCTGGGTCACACATTGTCAGTGATCGGAACTATAAGTCAAAAAAATACGAAAATTCCTTCAGTTTATGGATTTTAATTCTGACAGTGCACAAGTGCTTCATTAGGTGGTACTGTCAGTTCCTTTGCTTATCCCCCGTGAATCCAGTGTAGTACTGTGAAATTCTGTCAATAGCTGATAGAGTTTTCACAGCCAAAACAGGGAGCAACAGAGATGAAGTCAGAGAAGTCATCCTCTTCTTGAGTCCTTTTCTCAGTTCCTCTGGCTCTCATAGTACCTGGCGCATAGTAGGCACTAAACACTGTTAGCTGAATGGAATTGAATCTTTTGAGAATCTCTCTCTTAACATACTGATTGCCTAAAGGAAAAACAACCAAATAAAAGCTTTTCCACTGGCCAGGGCCCATACATGCTACCATGTCTTTGGAGAAGGGAGTTGACATTTTAATTCTTCAGTGCCAGCGTTTGGTACTCGGCTTGTGGTAAAATGCCCCCCGTTTCTTTGTTTTCCAAAGCGATTTTAATAACTAGGAACATCATGTTTATTAGTAAATGATCTTAACAGAAAGTCTCTCACCTTGATGAATGTGCACATACACACACTATCTCAAAGTCTGTTGTAAAAGAAGGATTTTCTGTCTGGAGCTAAGAATGATTTAGGGTTTTTTTCATTACACATTTGTTATGATGTCGCAGACGAAACATTGCCGACATTCTTTCATCTCATTGGTTTATCATCCAGACTTCAGCATCTGCGTCAAATCTGTTCAGCCTGGTACGATTAGAACTCCTGTTAACGTACAAATTGTAAACATTTGTAGTACATAAACTTTCTACCACCAGTGTTTTTGCATGTTTTTGTATCATATTAAAATTTTTTACATCAGGTTTTATATACAAGGAAGAACTTTCCGGGGGACCTGTTGAACACTGAAAAGTAATGAGAGAAAAAGAAAAACTAGGGAAATTCTTCTCTAGAAGTCTACTAATGATTTAAATAAGTATCTGTCTCATAATGGGGTGTTGAGGTTTATGGTCAGACAGAATTGATGGCCATGGTAATAGAACTTCATAAGGACTTTGCTAACTCCTAACTTTAAACGGTTATTTAGTCACCTCAAGTTGTTTGGATTAAGATGGAGTATACATAGATAAATTTTATTACGTAGGATACTCCTGACTACAACTTGGGAAAAAACCCCACAACTTGGAGTGACTTTAACAATAGAGATTTATTATCTCACATAACAAAAAGTCTTTGAGGTAGGGTTGGTCACTTCTGGGGCTTAAAGACATTATTTTATTTCTTGCTCCTCCATCAACAGTATGTCGGGTAGCTTGTTCTTCATAATAGCAATATGGCTGCAACAGCTTCAGACATCACATCCTCATAAAATGCAAAAGGGCAGGAAAAATGAATCATTTGTTTTTGTAACTCTTCAGTGCTGAGAAATCTTTCTCACCTTTTTACCCCAAGAAAACTTTCCCTCACACTGCATTGGTCAAAATTGGGTCACATGACTCTTCCTTAGCCAGAAAGAATGGAATTATCATAATCTACTTACATTAATCAAGACTGACACTCTGTGACTGAATCTGGGTTTGGGTCTGGGCCGGCAGTTTCAGCTGGAACTAGGGCTATGGCTGTGGATGTAGACTTCTTAAAACAGCTTTATTGAGATACAACTTACATACAAAAAAATTCATATACTTAATGTATATACTTAATGTATATGTGTACAATTCAGTGGCTTTTGGTCTATTCACAGAATTGGGCAGTCATCACCACAGCCAACTTTAGAGCATTTTCATCACCCCTAAAAGAAATCCCATACCATTTAAGTAGTTACACTTCCCTTTGTCCCTAGTCTCCAGCAACCACTAATCTGCTTTCAGTTGGTATGGGTTTGCCTGTTCTGAATATTTCATATAAATGAAATCATACATTATGTCGCCTGTTATGACAGGCTCCTTTCACTTAGCAAAATATTTTCAAAGTTCATCCATGTTGTAGCATGGATCAGCACTTCCTTCCTTTTTATGGCTTTGTAATATTCTCTTTTATGGATATGACACGTTTTGTTTATCCATATATGAGTTGATGGACATTTGGGTTGTTTCTACCTTTTGACTGTCATGAAAATGATGCTATGAGCATTCATATGCAAGTATTTGTGTGAACATATGTTTTACTTCTTTTACATATATAACCAGTAGTGGAATTGCTAGGTCATATAATACCCCTCTGCTTAACTTTTTGAGGAACTGTGAAGCTCTTTCCCACAATGGTTGAATGATATGTTCCAATTTCTCCACATTTTCTACAATACTTGTAATTACCTGCCTTTTTTATTATAATTATCCTAGTGGGTATGAAGTGGCATTTCATTGTAATTTTGTGGTCTTTCTTAAAGCATATGGGCGAGTGGAACAGAAAGGATGCCGGAACAAATCTGGGATCATATTAATAAAAAAGGAGAGAGAGAATTGGCTGCTACAGGCCAATCACAGATTCTGATCACAAATAAATAAAAAGTTCTTATTTAAACTAATTCAATAGCCCTATTTATTTTACTTCAACTTTACTTTTGCTATATGTTTTTGACTCAGAATTTCTGACTAGAGAAACATTCTGCTGTATAATAAGCAAATATGTCTGGGTATAATCAGTTCTGTAATTAAAATATGGCATGAAAAATATAACTCTTCAAATCCATTTGGGCTGATGTATTAATTACCCCAGCAGATGATATGGATAATACAATAGATGATCAGTGTTATAACATCAGTTCTCAGAAGACCGTACTATTTGTCAGGCCCATTTATCCCAGGACTGGGAGTTGGGTTTGGTGAAAAATGGCAAAGAGTACATATTTTTTTTCAGAAACATGATCATGCACATATGAAGATTTATTTGGGAGATGGGTGTGTGAGTCCTGTAAATCCACAGGCCAAACTTCGATTCAGTCTGAGAGTTTCAAAGGGGCTGGCAAGAGAAGTTAAAGGCCCCCAAACCAAAAGAGAGTCTGCAGCTTCTTTCTTAAGATTAGCAATCATGTGACCACAGTGCTTTGTGTGGACCTTCCAGGTCATTGTACCCAATATCTTTTTTGACTGAATTCAGTTTCCTACTGGTTAGTTGTGCTCCTATTGGATTTCGAAATCTCACCTCTTCATGTGCTCATGAACTGTTTCTGCCTTTGCTCTCCCCCACAGCTTGGGTCTCTGGAAGCTGACTCTAACTCTCCTTTTTTAATGATCAGATACGGCTATTTACTTATCCTACAACCATTTCCTCTTCCTTCGTTGTTAACATAATGTCAATTTCTTTTTTCTGGCTATCCTAGAATCCTGGTGTCATAATCACACTTGATATTTTATAAATTAAAGAGAACTTAGAAGTCATTTAGTCCCCATTTTCTTACTGTGGGAACTTCATTCAAGCCCATACCCTCCAGTTGGGCCTGGCACCTTGACCACTAACCTCCATTAGTACTCATAGCCACAAACATACAGTGATTCCTTGATATCGGTCTGAGCATGGGTGTGGGTGATTTTGCCGACAAATACCATCTGGGCCCTTGTTCTCTCTTGGGAACCTATTAAATCAGAATCTCTAGGAGTAGAACCCCAAACTGGTACTTTATAGGCTCCTAAGAATGATTAAAATATGCATCTAGTTCTGAGAGCTGCTGACTAGTATAACTTCCCCAAAAATTGCTTTAAGAAGTATGGATGTCAATGCCATAAAGGGCTGTGCTTGGATACTACCATCAGTTTCTCGGGTTGATGTCATGTAGACAGCCATAACCCTTTATCCCTGCTCTGAAATGCTCCTTGGTACCTCTATAAAGACCATCTTGACCGGGAAGGACCATAATTGATTCAATTTGGTATTTCCCATGATTTTTAAAAATATATTTATTATCTATGTCAGGATGTAGGTAAGAGCACATCCAAAAAGTATTTCTTCCTCTCCATAAATTTGATGTCTTTATTTTTGGTTTAGGGATATGTGTCTTAGAAAGTTTGATTTCTTTACATTGGTGTCATGAATGCTGTATACATTGGGCTTAAAAGATGGGTTTTAGGAATCCTGAGGCACATTGACTATTCTGCTCTTTTACCCTTTATCATCTAGTTTGTTCAAATGATGACACTTTTTCCCCTGATTTAGCAGGATTATTGCTCAGATATGTGTTCAAGTGAAGTGTTCCAGGGAACATATTTAGGCATTTCCTGGTTTTCTTCCATGAATTAACTCTGAATAACATATGATTGTATTTTTATACCTTGGATTTGGATTCCGTTCACTTTAGATGTGCATTCCAAACACGGCCATTGGTGTTGAATTCATAATGCAAAGTTGTTTGGAAATCGTGGCGTGTTAGTTTGTTCACACCAAATAGACTTGTTGGGAGGTGAGCCTTTCTTGGAAATTGCTCCCAGAGAAACCAATCATCATCAAGTTTTATTACATGTGCATGGTGTAAAGTGCTTCAGAATCTATAATAGCAACAAAGAACATGGTACCAGTCGATGGATACAAAAGCATATGTAATATATAAGTGTCTGTCTGCAGACAGCCTTGTGCTGAGCGCTTGGATTGTGGCCTGATACTGCCATTTATATTTGCAAGCTGTGTTGTGTATTGGGGTGATTGCTGTAACAAGCTAGTTAATAAATAGGAGCAGAAAATTGTCCCAGAGCTTCTAATATAAGGCAAACAGCCTATGTCTACCTGTATGACTACGGAATCATTTTCTAAGTGATTAAGTAAAAAATGATCAGCTAGACCAGCGGTTCTTAACTCTGGCTGCATATTAGGATCACCTAGGAAGATTTAAAAAATAATAATAGTAATAATACCAGGTCTGTAGTTGCACAGATTCTGACTTAATTGGTCTGGAGTGGGGCCCAGGTGTCAGTATTTTTTAAGTCCCCCAGGTGATTCTAATGTGCAACCAAAGTTGAGAATTCCAGGACTTGACTGTATGCCTTGTGAGGATAGGCCAGTGCCTAACACATAGCAGTTCAGTAAATATCTGTTTCATGCAAAGTTACCAGCAGGAGAGGGGGTAGAAAGCTACATATTTAGATTCAGTTTTTCAGGCATTCAGATAGCAACATTTGCTGAATGTTTAGAGTCATCTGAGAGCTGCGGATGTTTACAAAGAATGTGATCTCTCAAAAGCCCTCATTAGGAGGGTTTCTTAACTAATGGCCCATTATGCCTGTGTCTGGCCTAAGATACAAGTGTCAAGAACAAAAATGCACAGGTCCTGACCTCAAGGCCCTGACCTCAAGGTAATCTACAAAGCTCAACTAATTTCCGATGTTCTCCTTTCTGTGTGGTCTCCTTCCTGCTCTTAACTCCCTTAAGAAATGTGGATAAATACTACCGTCAGGTGGGTCTGCTTTCTCTTTTCATTATAATATGAAGAGGAAGGTGAAAATATGTTGAATAAACAGAGCAAGAGACCCCTGTGGAAGTTTCAAGACCGATTCCAAGTCTGTTAGTGCAGTCAAGTCTGGGCTAAACTCATGCTGTGATTCCTACTTTGCGATGTAGCTTACTCTTAATTGCATCTCAGAAACTTTTCCAAACAGAAACATTTCAAGCTAGTTTCCGTCTCTTACTCTTTGTCATAATTTCGATGACTTCAGAGTCTTAGCCCAAACGCCAGGGTTATGACTCCAATTTAAATATGTAAATTTAAGAAATGTAATGCCAGTGCCCTTTCTTTTTAGTGTAGATTGGCTCCAAACACTGGCATAGCTGGGATTCGATAATTACTTTGGCCTATAGTAAATCTAGTTGGGTAGTGAATCAGGTAACATTTAACTAATTGATTGTATTTTCTTTTTATTAATTCCATGTTTGCAATTGAGTTGAGTTATGTATGAAGCAGTAAAAACATCCTGCTGTTCTTTGAAAATGGTGTTATATTTTATCACACAGTGTCTTAAGCATACTAATGTTTAAGGAGATGACGTGAGGATTAAACTGCAGCTTTAGTTTGTGAACAACATAGCTCTCCACAGTAGTTGACACAACATACATGTAGTGAAAATGACAGTCAGCTGATCTATTAAGTGTGGGGACTGATGTCTTGCGTCAAAGATTTCTGTGTCACTGCTGGGAGACGTGTGTGTGTGCATTATTCATCTCGGCTCAGGCACCACATTCAGATCCTTTCCAAGTGTTCCCTTTTGAAGCACTTTCATGCTGAATTGCTGTCTGTGAATTTGTGCTGTACATTTAACACCCAGTTTGACTTTTCACAGAATCACGGTAGCAGAGTAGGGTAGAAACTAAGGGTCAAAGAGTACTTAATCTGAAAATCCCAGCTTTATGTAGATGCAGTTGGTGTAAGAGGACTCCGGTGAGGAAGTGCTCTTCCAAACTGAAAGCTCTACACGTGTTAGGTGGGATTATTGTACTCAAGTATGCTTGGCATGCTGATTAGTAGACTTTCACTAATTACCCATCAAGAAAAAGGAAAAAAAGAAATAACTTTCAATTCTGTTTTAGTAGTCTCACCTGAGGAATTTAACCAGTTGGGCTTTTTTTTAATTTTATTTTAACACTCAGGAGATTAATTCAGTTTATATCTAAAAGAGGAAAAAGATCTTTTTCTTCAAGGGTTGACTAGTGTAGAAAGGCCTATAATTAATGCAGTAAGTGATATTCTGTAAATTGCGTTTGAATAGAATCCCCCTCCCCCCAGTCATTCACCCCAAGGGCATTCTAACAGTTGAAACTCAGGGAGAGAATTCTGCTTGTTTTACCTTGTGTGTCTTAAAACAGAACACTTGGTGGCAGTCCTCCTTAAGCACCAAATTTCCTTGATTTAGCTCTTTCTTGGGGGAAACAAAAGAGTTTCCCTCAAGCTTTTCTTGGGCTCCTGACAGATTCCTTTCTCCTTTATGGGGTAACTGAATTACTAAGACATTTCCTCCAGTGAGGAAACAGCAGTTGGGGGACTCTAGCCTTATGATTGCTTTTTCATTTGAGACTCCGCTAGCTTAGGAAGGAATTGTTTTCTTGGGGTTTTAAGACACACCTCCATTCTTTGTATTATCAGTGATTTAATTGCTCCCTGTTCCCTTCTCCCTTCTCTCTTTTCTCAAGCAGCTCTTTTAGCAAGTGTGATTTGGATTTAGGCTTGTCCTATTGTCCTCTTCAATAGCATCTGCCAGCCTCATGACCATACAACACATCTTGAATCCAGAAGGTATTCTTGGGTGGCAATAATGTCGGTCTCCTTCACAATATCATAGTTTGCGCCAACTGTGGTTCTGTATGTTCCTAGAACTGTATGGCTGTCACTCTCAGAAATTTCCTTATGGAACAATGGCTCCTAAGTTATACTGGAAAGGTTTCTCTAAATACCATGAAAGGAGAATCTAAATGCATGTGTTATTTTTGACCAAATGAACAAAACCCATCATTTTTCTATAATTCGTGTCCTTTCCTTTCATTGCAATTAAGTAGTATTCCATATGTGTGACTTTTTTTTCTCTTTAACCACCCACATCTGCAGTATGTGGGGAGGAAAAATAATTTTTCCTGTATTCCTTTAGGTTCTTAGTTGAGATACCCCTGCGCTAAAAGACAGATTAACAGGAGAAAAACAAGTAGAAGGTTAATAACATGTTTACCTCCTGTATGTGTGGGAGGTACCCAGGAAAACTGATATACTCCCAGAAATGGTCCAAGCGATCACCTTAAAAATTATCTCCAGCTAAAGGGAAAAGATGTTTGGGGGTGGGGGTGAGGAGCCAGTTATGGAGGCTATCAGGAAACGCACAGTAAACAAGGGTAAGGTTGTTATACAGTTCTAAGTCATCGCCTTTTCCACCGATAAAAGTTTCTAGGGATTTAGAATCATCTTTCTCTTCAAGGTACAGAGAGGGAGACACCCTTACAAATGGAGATTTTCTTTACAAATCTAAAAGTCTCTTATAAAAGGCTAAACACTCAGTTTTCAGAGCTTTTCCTATGTCAGCTGTTTCTTAAAAATAATCAGCCTAAAATAATCCTTATGGCAAAGAGGCATATTTTGGGGTGGTATATTCTGCTTCCCTTCAGTTGGTCAAATCATCTTTTATTTACCTTTTTTTAAAAAGATTTATTTATTTATTTGAGAGCCAGTGAGCACACACATGAGCTTTGGGGGAGCACAGGGAGAGGGAGAGAGAAATTCAAGCAGACTGCATGCTGAGTGCAGAGCCTGACTCCAGGCTCAATCTCACGATCCTGAGATCCAACCTGAGCCAAAATCAAGAGTTGGTTGCTTTAATATCTTCTGATATGTTTTGTACAGTGGTTGATATGAGATCCAAGATGATAGTCTATATGACAAAGTTCAGTCTCTGTTCGCTAAGGTTGTTGTGAGGTTTCTGTTTATTCACTTCGTCCAGGGTTTCTCCGCCAAAGCACTATCAGCATTTCGGGTTGGGTAATTCCTTGTCATAGGGGAGTTGTCCTGAACCTTGTAGGATGTTTAGCATCCCTGGCCTCTACCCACTACATGCCAGTGGCAGCCCCCCCCCAACAGTGACAGAAATATCTGCAGATATTGTCAAATGTCTCCAGGGTGGGGTGGAGTGGGGACAAAATTATCCCCAGTTGAGAAGTCATGGGTTAGAATATCTGGTGCCTGGCCTTTCATTAAAATGTACCATCAGTTGTCCATATAAGCTGTATATACGGTTTTCAGTTAGTGCCAGTTATACTCTGTGTTTGTACCACCCTCATGACCTTCAATATACTTCCTATATTTGAAGAGTTAAAAATAGCCTCATCTGTTTTCTGTGATTGTGACATGATTATCCAAGTAATTTATAATATCCTTCCCTAAGCCCCATTTTCAAGCGTTTTCTCTTACAAAGCAATAATCTATAACATACCACAAACAGTTCATCTGTGTCATTTCTGCATTGGTCTCTGATCTGTGTGTTATGCTGACTTGCCATTATTTTTAAAGCAGTGATGCTAAAACTATTTTGGATAAATACTTTCATTGCTTTGTGACTTTGCTGCAAAGATTAAAGACACTTTATTTTAATATTTTGGGGGGGATTTCTTTTTTACTAAGGACTTTTAGCCTGCATTGCTTTTTTAAGATACCATGTTCTGATGATTTATTTTTTAAGTTTACCCTTTCAACATAACTGCTGCTATAAGCCTGAGATGCATCATACATTTTCAGGACCTGTCAGCCCACTAGTATTTCCATTTTTCCCCTCAAATTCCCAGGAATTTTATACAGACAGATTTCCTATTTAAAGATAACTTTGATTTTGTATAAACCTCACTGTGCCATTTAAGTAATAAATATTGGTGCATGAACTGGTTTGACTTTCTGCTGAGAACTGCTAAAAGCCTTTTAATAGAAAACAATAGGGAATGTCAAACATTGAATCACGATCTCACTGAAGCAATTTTTCTTAGAAAGACTTTCATCACACAGAAGTTTTATCCTTGCTCAAATTTTGCCAGAAATTATGTCCAGTTAAATTCTATTGTGATGCCTTGTGCAGCTTGTTTACACATGTTTTTATGAATAAAAAGCATGCTTTTAATATGTTGCTACCATTTAACTTAGTTTTTATCTATAGATATATTTAGAGACAAATGAGGTTATGCTTTATTTTAGGTTAGGAGATGTGGTAGAATAGCCACATGCATGTTTAATAGTATACGACTGGTCACTTTGAAGCAAATAAGCTAGAATTCCCCCAGATGAGCTGCTTATTTTCACTCCGTCTTCTTGCTGGTTTTTGCCCTCTAACCCAGGCCAGCTGTCTGACAATGGAGACCATGTGAAAGGAATGTAGACTCGGCAGAGTTGTCACCACTGTAGAAAATTAGCAGTAAATATAAACTACTAGGTTTATTTATTTTGGTATTTTTCAACTACAATATGCTCTCTGTGAGTTTTCACTAGGCCTTAATTTTTATAACGCCTATAGACCTATTTAGAACAGTTGAGAAGGGGAAATAAAAGTGAAAACCAAACAGTAACTCAGATTACCCATTCTGGCCTCATGTAAACACAGTCTTCGTGTGAGAAATGTGAAAAGTCCCTTTCCACAGCTAACCACCATTTTAGACATTTCCTTATCTCCCTTTCTCCTTCCCTGCCTGCCTGTGTCCCTCCCTCCCTCTTTGCCTTCCTTCCATTTCTTAGTAGAAACGTTTAGCTGGTGATGGTCTTCATTACGCGTGCGACAAACATGTGTTCAATGCTGAAATAATAGTCTCAGTAAGCTAAAAAATAAGAATGTTGCCTGTGTTGGACCGTAGAGAAGATGGGTCCTAAGCCACCTAAAAGATGTAAGTTGTGGATGGATTATATTTTATATTCCCTCATTGCACACTTCCACCCTAATTTAGTGCCTCACATATGGAAGGTGCTTAATTTTATTTTTTTTCTTTGATCAGGGTCTCCTTACATTAGAAGTAAAAACTGATCCTGTTTTCTTCTACTTTTAGTTTGTTTAATAATCATAGTTATTTCCTTTTCCCAGAGGGGGACCCAAGATGCTTTATATAGCATTACTGTACAATATCTTAAATATGCTCAATTCCAGGGATAAAGTATTAGAATTTATCCTTTGTTGCATGGAAGTTATTTTTCTCAATAATTGAATATATTGGTTAATTCATTTACTGCCTACAGATTCATTGAGAACTAAACATTTACCATACTCTGTGCTAGGTTCTGAAGATACAAGTAGATGTCACTGTCCTCAGGAACTAACAATTGGGTTGATGAGAAGAGGACACAAATAACCATGGTCTGGTGGAACAAGGGCTATAATATAGATATGTACAATGTGCTGTGGCAAACAGAGGTTAATTTCATTAATGGAGACAGAGTGGGCTATAGAGGGAGATGGTAACAATTGAGCTGGTCTTAAAAACTGATCAGAGTTTACCAGTTAAAGAAGTAAGAGTGTATGCTGAGGGCGGGGTGAAGTGGTATCCATTCCAAGCTACTGGAAGAGCAGAGCTAAGGCATGGAAGCATGTGATTTGTTTGGCATGTATATCATGTGTTCCAGTGTGGCTGGAGCGTATCTTGCATTGAGTCAACTTAAAGTATGTAATACTAGAAAGATAGAACCTTGAATGCCAATTAACGAATTTACGCTTTGTTTTGCAGGCAAAGATGGGCCACCAAAGTGTCTTTTTAAAAGTTTTTTTTAAAGATTTTATTTATTTATTTGACAGAGAGTGAGAGAGCATGGGCTGGGGGAGAGGCAGATGGAGAGGGAGAGGCAGACTCCCCGCTGAGCAGGGAGCTGGGCGTGGGGCTTATGATCTGAGCCAAAGGCAGACACTTAACGGACTGAGCCACCCAGGTCCCCCATTAAAGTGTTCTAAGCTGGATTCTGACGTGATCTGGTTTCCATTTTGTGGAGAGAATTTTGGTAGCAGTATTGAGGGTGAATTAAAGGGAGAGGATATAGGATGTGAAGAAACCAATTAGGACTTTACTACAATTATCCGGGTGTGAGAGATGAGTGCCTGAAGTAGGACTGGGCAGTGTAAAGGGAAAGGAAGAAATATTTTGTAGGTATGATAGAACTTAGTAACCAGTTGTATATGGGACATAAGGAGCAGCAGAGAAGAATGGCTGCAAGTCTTCAGCTACCACCTAGGGGAATACCAGAGGAGGAGGAGGAGGGCAGATTTGACTGAGAAAAGTGATGTGGGATGTATCTGTTATGAGATTACTGCAGAACACTAGGCATTCAGAACTACGAAACTGTAGTTCAAGAAAGAATTCAGAGCCAGAGACATAGATTTGAGCATCATCAGTATATATGGGAAAGTTAGAACCGTGATCTGTGACATTGCTCAGTGTGAGCATGTAGAATGAAAACATGGAAGAGGACGTAACTCAGGGTGAAGACAGATTTTAAGAAGCTGGTAGAGAAAGGGAAGCAAAGGGACCAAGTAATTGGGATAGAGATGTAGTAGACTAGAGGAAAACTAGCCAACGGTGCCTGCTGAGGAACTCAGAGACAAAAATGAGAACAGAAGGGACAAGAAGAGGGTGATTAAAAAACAGGGAAAGGCTGAGAGAGAAATTGAGAGATGGAGAGAGATTGAGAAAGTAATTGCATGTTGAAGAGAGAACAAGAGAATGAGCAAGAGAGAGAAAGATTGGAAAAGAGTGAGTGAGATAGAGACAGATACTTACAGAAAGAGTTAGAGATCAATTTTGAGAGGGAAAATAATCGAGCAGAATTTCAGAAGAGGCAATACAAAGGAGATGGAGGTTAAAAGCACAAATGAGAGAAGATTATTAGAAAATTAGGAGGACATTTCTTCCTTTGGTGCAGATGAGAAAGGAGTAAGAATAGATGAAAATGCATTTGGAAGGAATAGGTAAGGCAAGTTGAGAGTTCAGACCCTGATGACTTTTAACTTCTCTAAGAATAAGAGAAAATGCCCTCTATGACCAAGAGAGTGAGTTGGCCTGAGTGGAGTAGGGCTGAGTAAAAGCATCAGTGCTAGATTTTTAAGGACCAACTGCTGTAAAAACCAACCACCAACCAACCAAACAAAAACCTTCACAGATCTGCAAGTGGAACCAATCCGCAAGAAGATGTAGGTTTTCTCTTGCTCTCTGTTGCCTGTGAGCAGGAAGGGAGAAAAAAAAGAATGAGGGCTGGATGCAGGGCTGTGAATCAGCACTTCGGATGTGGTAGCAGGTGGGGCATTGGAGATCTGCAATCACTGATGAGGGTCAGGGAGGCGCATGAGGGTAGTCAGGAAGAGGCTGATGGACTGGGAACTTGGACACAATGTGATTGGAGGTTGCATTGAGGTTAAAGAACAGATTTAGTGGGAGTGAAGAAGTATATTTCAAGTCTAATTATAAGGTTAGAGTCTTGCAGATTTAAATAGAGAGTCTATTCTGGCTCTACTAATTTTTATAACTAAAAGTAATGTTGAGTAAAACATGAAAAGAATGTTTGAACTCCCATGAAGCATGTGCCTGTGATTAGAGTTATGAAAGCTTATAGGAGTAAGATCAGAAAAACTGAAGCTGGAAATGAAATGCCCTGTTTGTGTGTGTGTGTGTGTGTGTGTGTGTGTGTTTATGTGTATGTATGAACTAAGGCATGAGGATGCATGACTTGTTTGACACGTGTGCTGGAGCATAAGTTGCATTGGGACAAATTAAAGTGTATAATGCTTGAAAGATAGATATACACGCACATTTATATGCATTGTTATGTATATTGGTATTCTATATACTATATATTTTATACATGTACATATATTTTTTTCTTTCATCCTATTTGCACAAGAAAAGCTGAAAAAATTTGATGAATTTCTGTTTGAGCAAAAAGGGAAGGATTGCACCTGAGAGGAATTAATGGAAATCATTAGGGGCTATCAGATTCTTGGTAGGTGGGTTTAGAATTCAAAGTGACTTTAGTATATTGAAGAAATGATTAGAAATCAGCCAAATTCGGTGAGGACATGTTATGGAGTAACATGGGAGGCAAGCGAGAGAAAGAAAGAAAGAAAGAAAGAAAGAAAGAAAGAAAGAAAGAAAAAAAAAGACAAAAAAAGGAGAAAAAGAAAAAAAAGTAGAAAATGTGGATGAGGCTTTCTAATCATAAACCCTTTAACTTTCTTGTATGCCTCACTAAAATGTGTTGCATTAACTTAAAAGATGAGTAAGTTCCCTGTGAATAGGAAAAAACTGCCAATTAATTCTACTCCTCACTCTATGTCCTAATTCTATCTCTCTCTACCAAAATTCTCTCCACAAAATGGGAACCGATCATGCCAGAATCCTGCTTAAAACACTTTTAATGGCTCTTTGCCTATAAAATAAAGTCTAAAATCCCCTACCCTCATTGGTCCCTACTTATGGTTGGTTCTACATCAGAGATATCTTCTTGATTTGATCTTTATACCTCTGTGTTGACATACTGACCTTGTGTTTGCACAAAATTCACACAGATTGCCTAGTAAATTTTGCTGATCATTCATGCCAATTAAAAGGTAACACACTGGGTATAAAAGTTCTTTCTGAAAAGGGACAATGCTCTAGTTAGTTCTGCTATCATGATGTCCTCAATACAACATGTTTTCTATGATTAAGAAAGTTAGGAAGCAACTTGAAAGATTTAACTTGGTCCTGTGCCAGTGAACCCAAGCTGGATCAAACCAAACTTGAGTTCTCAGCTCCAAGAGGGCATTTGTTCTAACTGTGTTTTCTGCTTGATTTCCCTCAGTTGAAGTGAAATGGATGAAGAATTTTAATTTGTCTTTTTTGCATTCAAACATAAAAAGTCATTGGGTGTTAGTTGAAAATTTATGAAGTGACAGTCTTGTTAATAAAGATAAACGAGATGGCTTGTTTTATTAATATTAATGTTGCACATAATGTAGCTTTGCTAAATAAATATAGGGTTATAGTTTGCAAAATTTGCAAACTAAGAATCTATAGCAATTGTAGAGCTTAAGACCAAATTGTAATTTTCAGGTGCATTTCAGTTGTTGGTAAATTTTAAAAAATTGGTGAGGGCGCCTGGGTGGCGCAGTCCTTAAGCGTCTGCCTTCGGCTCAGGGCGTGATCCCGGTGTTCCGGGATTGAGTCCCACATTGGGCTCCTCCGCTGGGAGCCTGCTTCTTCCTCTCCCACTCCCCTGCTGTGTTCCCTCTCTCGCTGGCTCTCTCTCTGTCACATAAATAAATAAAATATTTTTAAAAAATTTTAAAAAATAAAAAAAATTGGAGAGTCACTTGGATTTGTTTGAAATATTTGGGAGGCAACCTGGTTATAACCTTAATGATTTACAGTATTTGCAGTGATGTCTCAATCATCATGTAACAATGAGGACTAATGGAAAGCGTAAAGTGACCTGGTAATTGAGAAGCAGAATCCTCCATGGTCTAATACAAGTTGATCCCATCACCATGAACTCCGTAGGGGCCACATGGTCTGGCTGCAGTGAAATGCTTGTAGTCTCAAAGAAGCAATCAGGCCCACTTTTCGTATGGGAGATGGGGGTTAAATTAATAGTTGGGGGGAGGGATGGAAAATGGGAAAAGAGAAGGCCTTAGACATGTCTTTATTTCATTCATTCATTCATTCATTCATTCAGTATTTATGAGTACCTATTATGTGCCAGGTCCTATGCTAGGTGCTGTGAATAAGGCAAATAAAGCCCTTGGTCCTATGGATATTTATCACTTTACTTCTCAGATGTGGTACTTGCGTGCTTCTGGGGTGTTGTAAGTTGTTTGGAGAATTTGGCTGAGTCTTTCGGGTCCAAATCCTAACTTAGTAAAAATGATTAACGATGTTGAGGTAGAGAGAAGGGAGGGGAACTGTAGCTGAACAGAACTGATGTGGAGAGTTTAGTTCTCTCCTCATCTCTTTCCCTCTTGACTGCCTGTCTCACTTTCACAAAGGATTAGCAAATGGGATGTGTTCTAGGCAGTACATGACTCCATTTCGAGTTTTTCATGATCATTTTGGAAAGTGACAGGAATTAGAAGGCCACCATTGGCAGCACAGGAGATAGGGGTGACATTTCCTCTGGACCATTTTTTTCCCTTTAGTTTTATGGTGTAACTGTATCATTACAAGTGTAACTGTATTACTCAGTGTTTAAATTTCATAATATCAGAATAAGCCTTAAAGTGTAAGAGGAACACAGTGTAAAAATTGAGTTACATTAGATTTACTGGAAGGTTAGTTTTCCTAATGTATACTTACAAATGACTTAGGATCGCTGACATTGCTAATGAATTGGACCAAAAGTTAGCATCAGAATGATCCTCACACCTTGTGTACATTTGGATTTAGTAATACACCATTCTGTGCTTCATAGGGAACAAAACCATTTCACAACCAATCTGTTTTGAGGAATTTAGTTACTGCTTGCTTTCTTAAATAAAATGATTTGCATTATGACTCAAAATTACTCTGTGTCAGTGAGACATTAGAACTATCTATGAAAAATAAAAATCTAGAAATTATCCAAATGTTTTTAAAATATCCAGCTGTTTAATTTTATGGTCTAGGAAAATTAACGTCTAGATTGACTATTTCTCCCGATATCCAGAAGTAATATTTTATTTTATTTTTTTTTTAAGATTTTATTTATTTATTCGACAGAGATAGAGACAGCCAGCGAGAGAGGGAACACAAGCAGGGGGAGTGGGAGAGGAAGAAGCAGGCTCCCAGTGGAGGAGCCTGATGTGGGGCTCGATCCCATAACGCCGAGATCACGCCCTGAGCCGAAGGCAGACGCTTAACCGCTCTGCCACCCAGGCGCCCCCAGAAGTAATATTTTAGATAATGTAAAGGGAGAAGAAGTAAATGCTATGTTAGTCTCTTTCCCAAGAACTGTGGCTTTTTTTCTAATTTTTTTCTTCATGGGATCATCATGGTATTGGAAAAATTCTTGTTTCACAATCTAAACTTATGTGCCTATGCTTTGTGTGGGGAATAGTTAATTTCTCTTTGACAGAATTTCTAATTTTTTAATACCCCAGTGTTAGTATGTAGGTCTTTTGGTGATAGGTACTTTAAAGGAAAGTTACAAAGGGTTGTACCACTTTTACCTAGCAGCTAACATTAGTTTCCATGGCTGAAGACACGTAGGCTATTGTCAGTCTTGACAGTATAGAAATAAGATCAGCTTTGCTCAAGAAAGTTTTCATTTGGGTTAATAATATTAGAGTAAAATCCCAGCTGAGTCTACATCAGGAAATCTTTTATGCTCTAATATCATTACACATTCAAGAATAACAACCATTCCCTTAAATAAAATTAAAGGGATTCAATTTGAGACTGAATAAAAAAATATATTGGAAAACTATGTATAGTGCAGATATATACTCTTGCTCTGTTGGGAACCCATTTATCTCTGACTCTGAGACTAATCATATTATTAATAGTCATACACACTCTGAGCAACTTGAAAAACAATCAGTTTCTTCAGTTCCAGAAGGACTCTCTGAGATATCTTCTCTTGCCTGAAAAACCCTCAGTTTGACTCCATCTCTTTATGAGATTATTATTTCTCTACATTTTTTTGCTTTTGCATGTGTATCTACCCCATGATGATGCTTCATACTAGAATTGCCATTATTATTCATATTCTTTTATCTCATTTTTTCTCCTTGGTGGAACCCATCAAGTATCATTGATCAACACATATTCCCTTGGTGAGCCAGTTCAAGGCCCTACATCTTATTTCCAAAGAATCTTGCATACCGCTGATCTGGTGAATCCAACCCCCCCCCCGCCCCGTTGCTGTTTCCTTTGGACAAGTTTGTTGATGACTGTATAAGCAGCATACACCTATACCAATATACTTAAGATCAATTGTATTTTCAGGTGGCATTCAGATCCATGTTGGAAAGACCTGAAGCTGTATGGTTATAGCCATACTAGAATGAGGTGTCTAATAATGTGGACGTCAGACTCTAGAATTGCAGTCCAGATTTGACATCCATGCCAAGGGAAAGAGGCTATATTGTACAGCAGTGGGGTTTTACAGCTTTTTTTCTTAAAGAAGTATACACATCTTTTTAAGTAAAATCCTATGTAGAACCCCAATATCTATAATTAAGAAAATGGAGCTGCCCAGATTAGAGAGAGGGCTGAGGCCCAGTCTCTCATCTTCTCTGCTTTCTTCTTGGCCTCCTGGTCACCCTATACCATGACCCTTAAGGAATCTCTTTGGAGACCTAAGGCTCAGAGGAATGAGATTGAAAATGCTAGGGTAATAATAAAGTGTTTTTCTTAAATCATTGACCATTGACTTTGGAATGTTCTTTTTAAAATTTTTTACATTCTGAAATTGGAGCATCTGCTATTTCGTAAAGTCATATTAGTTCACATAAAAATAATTAGTCCTACCATCCAACTAGAATCAGGAAGAATTAAAAACCTGCCCATCTTTACCTACTTATCAAAAGATTAAGTTAACATAAAAATTCATGAAGTTTCAAGTAATTTGAAAGCTAGTTTCCTCACCCAGCCCCCCACATCCACTGCACTGACAGGAGGGGAACTAATATTTGTTGCGCATTTACTACCTGCCAAGTGCCCAGTCATGTGCATTATATTCTCTAATTCCCACAACAACCCTGGGAGATAGAAATTCCTATTTTATAACTAATGAAAATTTGGCTTGCAGAGATTTAAAAAACCAAGGTCACACAGCTAGAAAGTGGAGAACCTGGATTCTGAAGCGTAATCTGACTGGCTTAAATGCTCATACCTTTCCTCCAATATTAGGCTACTTTCCCAATAATACAATGAGGTGAAGCAGGAATATCATGAAAAGTAAATGCAAGAGAGTTCTGAAAATCTCTGTAGAGATACCTTTGACCACAAATGCAGTCTTTTTCATTTACTCCCTGTGTTCTACTGTGTGCCTCTTTGGGGTTTTTTTGTTTGTTTGTTTGTTTGTTTGTAATTTAAATACTGTATTGATTATTGTTTTTTTATAGTCATTTTTTATTGTGTTCTCCTTTTGTTTGTGATATATTTAGTATATTCTAACTTCTAAACCCATCTTCTCCCATGCCTCTCTCTTCCTTTCTCCTTTCCCTTCTCTCTTTCCTGCCACCTTTACAGTTGCACAGTCTTTTTTTTTTAACCAAGAGGTTTTTTAAATTTATTTTGTATTTTTTAAACATTTATTTATTTATTAGAGAGGCTGGGGGACATGGGCACAGGGAGATGGAGAAGCGGAGAAGCAGACTCCCCGCTGAGCATGGAGCCTGATGGGGCCTCAGTGCAGGGTTCAGACTGGGGCTCGAGATCATGACCTGATCTGAAACCGAAAGTTGGCCACTTAACCAACTGAGCCACCCGGTGCCCCTACATTTGCACAGTCTTAAGGGGGCTGGATCCTCCTCTTTTCTAGTCAAGGTTCTTTTGGTTGCAAAAAATGGAAACTCACTTAAGAGAAAGTGGGAAGGTTATCAAAAGAATATAGAGATCTCATGGAATGCAATGGCAAGGTATGCCTACTATATTAAAACTTAAGTGGCTCTTTCCACCTCTCTGTGAGTGCATACTTCTTCTTACATCTGCTTCTTTCTCACGGATTCTCTCTGAACATCTACTTTGTTGCCACACACCTCTGCGTCCCTTAATTGACTTCCTCTCTTCAGTCGTCTTGAGCATTGCTCACTGTGGATGTTCAGGCCCTAACTCAGCGTGAGCTTTCAGACGTAGTACATCTCTAGGCCTAAGTTTCTGATGGCGTATGATGGGCTTGGCCCAGCTCAAGATAGAAACCTTCTTGTATTAGGTGTTCTACTCTGGTCCAATTGGCTGTGTTGGTATGGCAGGTCAGACGTTCAAATATGGTTCCTTCAGTAGAGTCTATAGGTAGGGTCTGAACCCCAAGACATGTCAAGTATCCTTTTCTTTACACTGGATTTTGCTTCCAAGTGTACTCTCCTCCCTGTAACCTCATTACTCTAGACTAGGAGAGTAGGGACCCCTGTGGCTAGCAGGATGTTCTCCTACAAAGGAGGTCGGATTGTTCAATTTAGGACTTACAGTGGGAAATAGGTTCAGCTCAATAAGGCCCGGGCATCCCATAGTGTAGCAGAAGGCTCAGAAACCTTTGTAGGAAAATAAATGGAAAAAAAATTTTCTTGGGTGTTTGTTTTTGCATGGAGTCAGTCCTTACAAAACTGCTTTTCAAATACGAATGAACAACATGAGAAGCCTTTACTGTTGGACACAGTTGCTTTTAGACATGGGTGAAAGAGATGAGTATAATCCACTTTGCCTAAAGTTTTCTTATCTGGGTAAATAGTAGGCAACATGTTTCTGTGAATAAGATGTACCGGATGCTGTTTGTGATGTGTTTGTCCATACTTGAAAGAGAAGTACCTGTGATGCTGCTGCCATTCAATTCCCGATAATATATTACAAAGTCATTCAAAGAACATTCTCAAATTACAGGGCAGTCCTTTTATACTGTGTGTGTGTGTGTGTATGTATGTTGAGGATGGAGAATTGCAGTGTGAGGTGGGAGTAATGCTTGTGTTATAGGCTCATGAGGTTATATCAAACTTTGGCTCTGGAAGTTAGGATTTGAGTAGATGATAAGAGTCCTGATATATAAAGACTTGGTTAAGATAATTCTAGGGTGTGTGAGTCTAGTCTTGATGTATCATGTGAGGTTACAACTCTTTAGTTTTCCAAAAAGCCTAAAAAGGGTTTTTTTTGATGCTCTTAGACATCTTTCATTATGAATATTTAACCATGGAAGTGTTAAAATGCAAAGTTCAACTGAGTCAATTTTAAAGATCTTATTGGCTTTTTTAAGTGATTCATGGATTGGGCAGCATCCCATCTAGCAGACAGAAGGAGCTCCAAGGAACTGTATAAAATGCCTATGTAAAATAGGCAGAAGGGAGCAGGACAAGGAAGTTATACCAGCAGAAAGGGGATTGGTTGTGGCAGGGGTCTGTCAGGTAGATTACCTGACTAGTGCTGACCTGGTAATTCCAGATTGACTGGTTTAAGATTCCGTTCCTGAGAGAGGCTGAAGCTGTACTTAGGTATTAAGTCTCTGTTTGGTGCTGTGGGGCTTAGCATGAGTGACTCCACTTCGAGCCTCTTGTCTCTCTTTCAACAGATGTGAAGAAGATGGTTATAATCAATAAGTTCTCAAACCTGGAAGCGTATCCCTTTCAGATTTGAGGGTTTTTCCTGAAAATGCTTTGCTTCTAGATACCCCCTTCTTGCCTAGTGTCAGCAGGTTTAGTGGTGCCTGTGGAGGGCTAGCCACTCTGTGGTTGTTCAGGCTTTTCTACCTTAGGACCTTCATATATGCTGATTCCCCTAAACTTCATGGGTGAGGACTTCCTACTTCAGGGAGGCCCTCCCCAACCATTCTATCTAAAACAGACCTCCTCATCCCCCTTCTTCTCTCATTTTATACTCTGTTTTATTTTTTTACATTTTACTTATCACAGTCTGCAATTGTTTTATTTAATCGTTTTATGCTTTACTGAATGTCTTTCCCACCAGACCGTAAGCTCTGAGAGGGTGAGGACCATATCTGTTGTCAGTTACCGTTGGTATCCCCAGTGCTTTCTACAGTGCCTAGCACATAGAAGGTGCTCAATAAGTATTTGACGGATAGATGAATGAAGAAAGCATTAGAACACTATAATCCATGATTACAAATGATTCACCTAAGCCACTGTTTCACTTTAGAAAACGTTCAAGAAACCTATTGTCGCAGTGGCTGTGTCTCTTACGTTCACTTGGTTAGTGATAGTGTTATCCATGGAGAACGGGATGAGGGATTTGAGCAAATCATACTATGTGGAAAGTCCCCATACATACCTTTCAAAAACAATATTTATCGAAGTTTAATATACATATAGAAAAGCACCCTTATTATGAGTGTGCAGGCTGATGAATTTTGCATACTCAGATCATACCCATGTAGCCAACATGCAGATCAAGAAACAAAATATCCTTGGTACCCTGGAAGCTCCCGTCATGTCTGCTTCCAGTCACTATTCCTTCAGAGTTAACTACCATCTTGCCTTCTACCAGTATACGTTAGTTTCGCCCATTGTTACTTTATATAAATGGAATCATAGTTGGGACTCTTCAATATTATGTTTGTGAGGTTCGTCAGTCAGCCATACTGTTGCATGTCCACACTTAATGTTTTTAAACAAGTGGAAATGAATCCCAAGACACCACGAGAGGCCAAGGTAAAGGGAGAAGGAAGTTAGTCATATAGACTGAAGATTGGAGATTTATGTGCTGAAGCAAGCCATGTTCTATTAAATTCATTTTGCCACCTTTGCTTCCTCTAGCCTTGCTTCCCAAATCTTAAAACATGTAGCTTACAAATATCTGCCCTTGGGAAAAATACTTACTGATCCACTGAAAATCCATCTCTGCTACTGCAAAAATAAATAAATAAATAAATAATCTTTTGAGCTCATGCTCTCTCTCCGAGGTGTGTCAGTAGTATCATTTCTTTACATGAAGGGCAGCATTTAATTATTGATTCTTAATGCAAACGTCCTGAAAGGTGTTTATTAAACTGAGTTTAGGGACATTGTTCTCTGCATCTCAGTGCGGGAGGTTATGAGAAGACCTACAGAGGGAGGGGCGATGGAAAACCTGATTAAGTTTCTGGACTTTACACAGAGACAGATAAAAATAGGATACTATGTGTGATTTAAAATTGGCAAGGACAAGCCTTCAGTATGAGGAAATTTCTTCAAGTTATTAATCGTGAGTTATATGTTTTTGTGACAGTGAAAGGTAGAAGCTTTAATTAAACACACCTAAATAACCTTCCCTTAGAAAATCTCTTTTTAAAAATAAATGTGGCATCAGAGATAATCTATGGAATATGTGGGGTAACTCTTCTAGAGTCCTATATAATGAGGAAGCACTCCCTGACAGAGAAGGTTGCCAAGCACTTGCAGAAATTACTAGGGAAGGCTGGGGAATCGATGGCCATCTGTTCAGCATGGTTCTCATGCAAGTGCGCCTGGAGCCAGGGGGCTGGCTGACATGATCTTAGAAGGAAAAGACCTTTGGTTTTTCATTTGATAATTATCGGGGTTCTTCAAGCCTAAAAAGTCCCTTAAAACTTAAGAGATGAAATAAGTGTTCCTTTGGTTCATACAGTGTGTCTGTCTCTCTCTCAAGCATCTTCAGACTTAATGCCAGAGACTACTTGGAGGTGAAAGACACCATTTATTTTACTCCTTCCACTCTTACTACCGCACATTAAAAAAAAAGAAAAAAAAAAGTATCGTGCTGTTGCTTGGGTAAAGAGCTATTATTTACTGTTCCTCATTTTAAAAATGTTATTATTGCTTTTTAAAGTGGTCAAAATGACACTTTTAAAACCCACAATTTTGTGACCTGCATATTGAACCAGCCCAGACACCCCTTGAAAGGTCTTTGCAGGCCTCTATGGCTCCATACACAATAATAATCAATACCACTTAGACTACTTTTTGGGTGCATACAAGGTGCCAGGAACTGGTTGGCACTTTACATATATTATCTCATTTAACTTCTCAATGATCCAGCAAGGTAGGTATCATTATCACTCCACCTATAAACGAGGGAAGTATTGTTTGGCCAAGTCAGAGAACTAGCCCTCAGTCACGTAGCTAGTTTTTTTAAGCACTGAGTTATGTGCTCCCATCTGTCTGACTGCAAGGCCCACATTTCTTTTCTATGTTATGCTTTCCTTATACTTCGAGAACCCTGACCTATTTAAAATAAGACTGAAACAAGCACAACTCCTGGTTTGGATATATTTTCAAGTTCAACTGATTTGTTTCCTAGTCATTTTTGATATATTGGTGAGATTGGGTTTTAGAATCAGATAGTCCTATGTTTAACCCTGCCTTTTCCACATGTCACTTATGTGAACCAGAGCATGTGACCCTTCAGGTTCCTCTTCTGTGAAGTAGATCAAATAATAGAATCAACCTCATAAAACTGTTCTAAGGATTAAAAGATATGATGCAAGTGAAAGTATATATCAAAATAATAAAGAGCACATAGTAAATGTTCAAGAAATATTAATAACAAAGATGTTAGGAATGGTTTTTGAACTCATAGGACCTTGCCAGTCTCTCTTGTCCTGTTCAATATTTAACTTGGTTGCCTCCTTTCAGAAGCCCTTCCTATTCCATCAGGGCCAGAAAGTGTTTCCTACCATTCAGAGTTTAGGTTTACCAATTAAATGGAGGCTGTCAACAAAAGAATCTTGGTTTTCAGACTTAGAATTTTTGGCAGCCCGACTTCCCGTCCTTAAGGTCCAAAGAAAAACCTCAAGAATATAAACTAACTTCAATCAAATTGAATCATATGTGTCCTAAAATCTCAAATCTTTAAAGTATTGTAACAGCAGAATTCCTGCCTGTTTATCTAGCCCTGTGGCTGTCCTATATGCCAAACCAAAGATTAGGTCACATGGCCTTACAGAGAATTTTTTTCAGATTTATAATCTGATTTATAGGATAAGATCTATGGAGGCATTTACTTATACATTAAATTATATGCATCATACACAAAATTAAATGCATTTGCTTATACATTTTATGAATCACTTTTATGGAGAAGAATTTAGGAATTCCAGAGTTGAACTCTCCAAAAGATCAGGGACATGTGCCACCACACATCCTGCTTTTGTGTAAAAGCCTATCAGCAATGTTTTTTAATATCCTTGAAAAGCAACAGATAGAAGGTAATTAACATCTATTGCAATGTTAATAACTTCATTCCAGAATTTCCTTTGGTTTCTGTTGTATAGCTTCACTTGTGGAGCTCTTATTAATGCAATGATAAATTTACAGAAACACATGCTTTATCTAATTGTTGGTGTCAGTAAAAGTGATGCATATTCAGAGGGGGGAAAAGTTAATTAGCCCCAGGGTTTGATAGACATCATTTAGTAGTCGTCCAGTTAATCTAAAATCCTGCGTATAACCAATTACTATTGTAATGAGAACTTTAATTTTTAAACTTCCTATCCAATTTCTTTCAACCATTGCTGCAAAACATTTGAAAGCCAACAATGCAGAAGTTGCTTCATAGGCCTGTGTTAGAAATGGTCAGATCCCCAGAGAGCTAAAATACAGTTCGCAGATGTAGAATGATCTTCTTTTCACTCTGAGCATTATATAGTTTAGACTTTGAAAAAAGTTGTACAAAGGAAGAAACCAAGCAACTTTTAGTGATAAAAACACTGTGCAGCCATGTTTGTAGAATACCCACCCAAGGCCATTTCTTCTCCTGATCTTTCGAAAGAAACTGTTACTATTTGAACTGAATCTCAATAAAGCATGTTGAAGGCACTGGTTGTAAGATTTCTTGTTGGATTCTGCAGGTCTCTATGGCTTTTGGTGTTCAGGGCCGTTTTTTGCTGCTTTTCTCCTCTCCCCTTTCCTCTTCTACCTCTTTTTAAAGAGATTGCCCTGTAAGCTGAGGATGATTCATTTGTACTAGTGGTGAAAGGCATTTTCATCCACTACTCTGAGGTAGTATTAATCTGCTAGGCCTTCATAAATTTCATTGTGAAGGGACTTAATTTGTTTCCATTATGAGAACTTTTGAGTACATTCAGTTATCATAATCAAAAAGCACTTAACTGCGTGTGTGCTATGCCAAGAGAATTACAGTGACACATTTTCTGCCCTCTGAGTGTTCAAGTTTAAGAGTAAGTGCCAGGTTTTGTGGATCACTATGGAAAAGGACAAGATGATGCATGATCTTAGTGAGCAAACTTGGGCTCAGGTTGTTAGGCCACACCATAGGATCTGTGTCACAGCTGGGAATTTCAGGGGAACTGGGAAGTGACATGAGAAGTCCAGCCATGATAGGGACGTAAATAGAAGCCTGGTTAGTTTGTAGATTGGAGAACTGTTCCAGAGGAGCAAGCGCGGCAAGGGGGCGCAGGCGGAAGTGGAGTCCAAGCATACAAGCAAGGTGGTCAGGATTCATGTCAGGCAAGGAGAAACAGAGGATAGAGTTTTAGCCCAGATTCAAAACAGATAGGCATGTCCACTTAGTAACACAGCCATGTGGGAATCTGTTTTCCTTCTCTTGCTCAGGTTTTAAACCTTTCTGATGTTTTTGGTTTAGGAATACTGGTTTGGGCTGCTTCCTCAGGTGAGGCCAGCTGCTACAGGTGCTGGCTATCGCAGTACAGACTGGGGTCCTGGAGTGCGCTCTTGTAATTTTACCTTTGCGACTACATTAGGATGAATAAACATTCATTTGAAGCTCAAATGATACCTGGTGTCTCAGCGTTGCAGTGTAGCTGGACTTCTTAAGATTCTGTCTTTCTTGGCAGTGAAATACACAATATAGGCTCACTCCCGTCAAAGCAGCTTTTAACATTTAGAACTGAGGAAACCAATTGGCATCTGAATAGAACTTTTTTTAATAGTATTTTTTTATTATATTTGTTAGTCACCGTACAGTACATCCCTAGTTTTTGATGTAAAGTTCCATGATTCATTACTTGCGTATAACTTTTTTCCCCTTCTCTCTCTTAGTCCCTAAGGGCAATAGACTTCCCAGGAGATAGTAGATTGTGATAAATTCCAGGTGATCAGTCTGTTCAGTGACAAGTACCAAATCCCTGGTTTTTGTTAATTCAATTTTTATTTATTTTTAATGTTTCTTGAGGAAAAGTAGCCACCCCTTTAGCTGTGGGCTTTTACCTTGCCCTCTAGTCATCATTTAGTTTGATGCGCATTGACCACTACACTGATCTCAGCTCGGACAATGATACTAGTTTTGCATAGTGTCACTGTGATTTGATAAACAGATACTAGTGCCCTTTCTGGAATAAAGGCAAACATAAGCCCTTGGATGAGTGAGAGGGGAAAAGGCAAGGACTTTAAGGGATGCTTCACAAGCTGCTAATTACTCTTGATGGCGTTATGCCACCGTGCATATATTAAGGACCATGTTGGTGTCTGGAGCAATGAGCCACAGAGTGTCACTTGGAACCCTGAGGGCAGGGGTGAGATGGTGGAGGAGACTGTTCTAAAGAACTCTGGGGCAGTCAGTTCGAGAATGTTAAAGCTCCACTTGAGTTTGACAGTAAGTTCTCAGTGATACCTGGAGAATTAAACTGTCTCCTGGGTTCCTAAGAAAGAGAGAGGCAAAAATGGGAGAAAAATGCACCCACCATTTGTGCATTTGATCTTCATAATGACATTCTCAGTAGGGTATTTATTATCATCTTTGTTTTTCAGTTGAATAACCTGAAGCTCAGAGAAGTTAAGTAACTCGCTTAAGCGTCGTGGTTAAGAATTGTGGCTCTGGAGGCAGAGGAAGCTGCGTTTGAATTTTGGCTCCCCCTAATTTGTAGCAGTAAGAACTTGGGACAGAAAAACATTGTGTGCTTTGGTTTCATCATCTATGAAAGAAAGATAATAATAGTACCTATAATCAAAGGAGTTTTGTGGGTATTTAATGGCAAAATGTGTATAAATCACTTAGCACCGTCCTATATTCCTAGTAAGTGCTCAGAAAGGATATCTATTTATAGTCCTCCTCCTCGTCATCATCATTACCACCGCCACCACCACCACCACCACCTAAACTTATCAGGCCCCAAAGCTCATGCTGTTTCTGGAACATTATAGTGCCTCCAGGTGCTAATAAGAGTGGTGGTAAGAAGGGCCACGGAAAGTTAATATGTACAAGTAGAAAATGAAAAGATAAGGCAGCGAGGGAGAAAAAGGAAGGGCAAAATTTAAAAAGGATGAAAGGATCTCTATAATAAGAGGTATGGCATTAGAAGGCCTCTGGCTAGCAGTTGTCTCAGATGCCACACACAGTGTGGTCTACACCAGAACAGCTCTTCTTTTCTGAACCCCTAAGGTCACTAGATTGTAAAGGAAAAACCTCATGTGATCAATCAATCAATGAGGTTGATCAACAGGCCTTCACTAGGCTCTGTTTTAAAATACATCTAATAGATCTGGTCCTTACCCTAACTCAAAGGCGGTTAAAAACTAATTCTAAGGCCATGCACATGCAATGAAAAATAACGGTCAACACAACATGTTTATCTGTCTTTAATGACTGAATTGAGGCAGTTCCATGACCTGTGGGATATAAGAAATGATTATTAATTAATGAAATATATTGAACTCCCAAAGCTATGGATTATCAATGTGCCAAAAATTACTTAAATTGTGCAAAAACTGTGTGAAACTGTTGCAGAACACTTGAACTCAGTTATAAATCATTGCATGAACTTTGATGTTGCTTCATATGGCTGTTCGTTGAAGCAGCACTCAACCAAGTAACCAACTATGTGCAGCTCTTGGAAACAGAATGACTCTACCATGTCTAGATGTACAGGAAAGCTAACTTGTAGGCCAGATGGAGCTCAATTAGCCTGAAGAATTCATCTTTCCTGTGATTGCTGGTTTGACCTTTGTTTTATTATAAAAGTGAGAATAAATAGGATCATTTTTACTTGTTCCTCTAGTAATTGATCACCATTTGTACTAATTCATTCTCAAGTTCTACCCCATTTTCTAAGCGGAACCAGCCAGATGCCTTCCACCTGAGAAGTTCCTGGTCCTAAGCTTGCGTAAACTTTCATGAGTATTGAAGTTCAACACACAAAACTATTGGACGATAACTGATGAAGATTTAACCCCTTTTGGCCTGGTGGGGCTTTTAAGTTCTGGGTAGAAATTTCCCACATTCTGAGATTTGGACTTTTGACCTAGTAGGGCAGCTGATACCTTAATCAAAGAAGTGTTCTCTTTATACACTAGGTGGCAGGAGCTCCTTAATATAAATGTGAGGGATTTCTAGAAATGCGTGTTTAGACCAATGCATCACTAAAGCTGTCATTTTATAGAAAGAATGCATGCAAATTTGAACCCATGAAATATTAAAACAGAACCTATGAAGAAAGAAATCCTTTGTGTTAAGAATGGCAGTCTAGGATTTAATAATAGTGAAACAAGATTATTGTTCCTTTACATAATGCCATTTTGAAGAAATTCCAGTAGTAGATTAAACAAAATGGAGTGAATTAATAAAATAATTTTTTCTTATGTGTTTTGCTGTTTGAAAGCTTACTTCCTACAGATCTCTGTTAAAATGCCATTTTATTAGTGGGGACTTAACTCCGCTAGCATTCCCTAACCCCTGGATGTTGCTTTGTTTTCTCCACAGCCCTGTTGCGTTCTGACGTACTTCATATTTTACTTGCTTATTTATTGTGTGTCTACCCTACCCCGCCCCCCTGGGATGAAAGCTTTATGGGCAAGGTCTTTGTTTTATTCACTATTGCATTCCTAGTATCCAGAACAGTGGCTGGTACATAATGGGCATTCAGTGCATGTTTATTGAATGAATGGATGAATGACCATAAACAAATGAAGGTAAAGGAACAATAACTTGAAAGTTGAATTATAAATTCAATTAAGGTATGATCAAAGTAAACATTTTATAGTATATACGTTCTAATTTTATTTTTCTATAATCATAAAAACAAAATACTGTCACCTAAGGAGTCTAGTCTCCATGTTAACACTTGATGGTATCTAAGGTAATTAATTGTTAAGTAATTATGCCAAATCTGTTACCTGTTCTCGTATCATTAATCAAAATACTGAACCTTGTCATTGATAACGTTACGATTTCCTGGCATTTTATTCTTTGATTTCAGTTTTTATTTGTGTTTTGAGCAGTTGTGTAATATCTTAGGAAAAAAAGGATAAGCCAGTGACAACATTAGCCAGCTAAATTTGTAGCATGTGTGTGTTATTGCTTTTTAAATATTCAAACTGCCTCTGCAAGTATACCTTCAAAGTTTTACTTGTGATGTGGTGAAGAGAATCTTAGACTGAACATTTGAAGACTTGGGTTGAGTTTTCTTGGCTTTGCTACGTATCCGCTAGATGACTCTGGGAAAGCACTGAATATTTATCCCTTATACATAAACTTGATGTAATAATTTTACCCTGCCTTTTCATAGGATTATTGGGATATATCAGAAATTCTCTGTGGAATGTGAAATCCTATTCAACTCTAAGGAGTTAAATGATGCTAGTAAATAATTTCATTTATCAAATGTTTTTTGCCTTTAGAATTAGAAGTTGCTTTACTTTTTGTTTTTTATTTTTTTACAAAATGTGCAATATTCTCAATGTGATTTCTTAAGATGAAATAAAATTGAGTCGAGGAATATGTCAGTGTTAGGAACAAAGAAGGTGTTTGCAGACCAGGCATGCTTTGCTAAGGAAGTGGTCACCAGTGCCAGCTTCTTCAGAGAGGAATAAAGATTTCCGTATTGTGGCTCTGCACAGTAAATTTCAGAGAATCAAAGAAAAAGTGGAAATAGAGAAGTGAATATGAAACACTTTATTATGTGGTTTGATGGCATAAGAAATCTGGGGCTTGCTGATGAGCCTGGAACAACCTTGGTGCTGGATGATTGAGATGGGGAGGGAGCTTCTAAGCCAGCAGGCAGAAGGGTAGTCTGGAGTGAGAAGTCTAGGCTAGCTCTCTTCTTATAAGGACACCAGTCCTATCTGATCAGGCCCCACCTTTGTGACCTCCTTTAACCTTAATTACTTCCTTAGAAGCCTCATCTCCAAATACAGCCACACTGGGTGGGGGAGGGGGGTGTTAGGGCTTCAACATAAAAATTGGGGGAGGGGTCACAAACATTCAGTCCATAACAAACCCCAACAGCATCCTACAGTAAGGTTTATAATAACTGACTTGTATTAACACTTTTTTGGGTATGTCAAGTACTGTGATACGTACTTTAAATGAATAATCTCACTGTAGTAGTCAAATATTTTGGTGAGTTATCACTTATTTGGTATTCATATCACCGTCCCGTGAGGGTCAGTAAGAGGAGCTCTTTTCCCTGTATTATTTAAGATCCAGGCTCTTTCTATCTTGTGGCTCTGGTCTCCTCTCAGTCCTAGGAGTCCTCTCGTTTAGCCAGTGGATGATTAAAGAGAGTTAGTATTGCATAAGGGAGGCTTTTAGGGCCCACGCCTGAAAGTGGCACATGACCAATTAATTATTAGCAAGAATTTAATCACCTGGTTAAACCTATCAGCTGAGAAATTCAGTCTTCCTGTGTGTTGAGGAAGAGGTGAACAAGGGAATACAGCTATTGGTGAGCCGCAGCGTCTCTAGCACACTCATTGAATCCTCACAGGAATGCACTGAGATAGGTACCATCATTGTCCCGATTTTACCCACGGAGAGAGGGTGAGCAGTTTGCTCACAGTAACACAACTAGTCATTTGGAGTTGAACTCAGTCTAGCTTCAGAGGTTTGTTGCTTTTAACCACCTGTGCTATCCTTTCTGAAATCAGGATAAGAGTATTATTTCATTACTCTAGTGAATATTTGATACTTTTGAACCATCCCTCAAGGATGTTTTAGTAAAACACTTATGTTTGGGTAAGTAATAGATCAAACACTTTGTTTAGTTTTACTTTGTTTTGTTGCTAAAGGAAAGAAGGAAACAGAAAAGAAAGGAAAAGAAGAAAGGAGAGAGGGAGAACAAACAAGAATCACAAGCCTTTTGTGGAGGTGTTGGGTGCTCTTTGATTGTGTGTAATCTTATGTGTACTTGTTAATACTAGCTTATTCACCGTTAGGGTCTTTTCTTCTTTAGCATAAACTGGAGGGATACTTTGAATGTGTTTAGGGTGTAATTGTGATATCAAAGTACATGGGGTCTTTGTCCCCATATAACTACTTCTTCATAAAGGAGGGTGGACTGTCCAGAGACACTGTGTAGGCTCATCTTAGAATTTGAATCCATTTGTCCATATTGAGCACAAGTTGAAAGGTCAAGGACTAGGATACTGCTTCCCATTGAGCTAGGGGGTTCCCGAAGTGGGGGGGGGGAGGGATAGGAGATTCCCTCTTCCCTTTTATCTAAGTGAATATAGTGCTGAACATAAATTACAGTAGGCTGCCACTTGTTTTTTTGGGTCTGGGTTGATCTTATAGCCACTGGGATTTGGCTTCCTTTCCACTGTACCACATTAAATGTTGCATTGGTTGGTTTGCAATATTCAACAAACATCTATTTTTCCCCTCCTCTTTTATCATAGTTGAGAGTTCATTTTCTTTTGATAGAGAATACAATGCTATCCTAATTCTAGATAAGTTGCACTAACAAATTACAGAATATGAAATTCTAAGCTTCTGAAAGTTATTTTCCTACCATTCAGATGGTATGTTTCCTAAAATGCCAACATATCTCCAAGACAATTTAATTCAGCCTTCTTGAAGCACAAGAAGGAAGTATTTTTCTAGCAAAGCTGTTCTCCTACCATATTAAGTGAAATTTCTTCAATACTGTAATAGTCCTGGTAGCTTTTGAAGGTGGAAGGAGATAAACTGTTTAGACAGAGTGTGAAAAGCTTAAATGTTTCCTTCCTATATTAAGGAGAGTAGCACTCTGGGATGGTTTCATCTTAAAATAAATTTGTGTTCTGTGGTTGTTGGTAAAGGGATAGGGAAGTACACTGGACTGACCTGTTTCATTATTAGCAGCCAAGTCAAAAATGTTGCCTGTCCATATATATGTGGTCAAATGAGAGTTCATGTACAATGGTATCACAACATTAGGCTTTCATCTTGTGCTTTGATAGTAAAAATAATATGGATCAGGCCTATCTTACCAATTCTGAAACACTCTGTAATCTGAGAAAGCATTGAAATCAGACTTGTAGAACTGAATTAGAGATGTGTGGGTATTAAAATACTCCATCCAACCCATTTCCACATGTACCATCTGTTGTTTCCAGATGTACTGCTTCCTAGAGGCGGTATTCATGGGCATGGTATTATAACAGCAACAAATCGGCATTCCTAGTTCTGGGACTTAATTCCCAGAAATACAAGTTTTCGTTGGCTGCACTTCAGGGAATTAGACTCCTCTGTGGCTAGGGACATGCCATTACAACCATGGTAACGGAAATAGACCAATTCAGAGCTTATAAGGCATCAGGGAGCCTTCAAGTTGGGAGCAGTATAAAGTTTCTCTTATGTGCCTGTAACTCAAGATAAGTTGGGCAACGCTGTTAGTGCTCCCCCCTCTTGGTGATTAGATATGCCTAGCTCATTGTAGATAAGGTTTGGGGGTATCTCTTCTATGTTAAGTTTGATAAGGGAAGTTATAAAACGCTCCAAAGGCTCTAGAGTATATGCTTAAAGCCTCGAATATAGTCCAGCACCTTAATCTGGTGCTGTCTGTGAAGCAATGGGCTGTCACCTCCCTCAAGACCACTGCTTGCCTCATTAATACCACTGGAACAAATTATCACTTCACAGCCCAGAAATCTTCTATAGCAGTTGTGGTGATTGATGTAACAAGGCTAAAAAATAATGATGAAATGCATGTTCCAGAAGACAGATTCAAATGGCAGGAGCTTCAAAGGCAATTAAATGTGACACAGAAGGAGTCTTCCTGGAATAAAGTATTTTCAAATAAATGGTAAGATAAGTGTGATAATCTCCTAGACTCACATTACACATAAATTAGTTTGCTATGAATAATTATTTCTGAAGGCTTGGTGTGCATTGAAGTAAGTTTAGAAACAGCCAGTGTGAACCATTTAAAAAATACATTTTTTTGTTTGTTTGTTTAAGATGGGGCAAAAAACAATGCTTTGGGGCTGGCCTCTGTGTTTATGATGGGATTTATTTATTTGTGGCCATAGTATTTGAATGACATCTTTTGATATGCTTTGAAGTTTCCTGTTGGTTGGAAAGTAGAGAATCGTGACTACAGATGTCAAGTTTAACTGCCTTCCTCCGAAGTGAGTCAAACGATTCTCATGATGTATTGATTCTATACCACTAAGTTACTAACTAAGCTGTGGGAGGAACCTGCCTACTCAGGAGAGTGCAGCTGTATATTAGATGGGCACATCAAGGTCGCCATGAAGGGGAAATTTAAGACATGGAAGTAACTAGAACAGCTGTGCACTGTTCAAGCACTCTAGCACCTAAAGCCTTGTACAAGGTACACCTCAAACTCTCATTTTGAGTCTGTTAAGTGCTACTCTCTTGTTTTCTTGAAAAAAGGAACATAGGACAGGTAAGAGAAGTATTGACTTAGATGTAGCAAGAGGATTTTATAGGGTTTCTCTACTGAAAGGTTAGTTAAATGTAAGACTAGATTTCTAGAGAGTTTAAAGAATAAATTTTAAATAGTAATTTTTAAAAATAACGTTGCTTGAGTTAGTTGTAAAATGATCTGAGGCTGTTTTGAATGTGTGTTTAAAGTTATTTCCTCACTAATCTATTATTAGCTAAACCTGATGAGGTCATTTGTTGATTTCTTGGCAGCATCAAAGGAACACATTTATTTAAGGTAGAATATGTATCAGTCTCATCCAGAATTATCGAGATATGAGTCAATGCAATTCAACAACCATTTACTGCATTTTAATAATCAGTTTGACATTTGTTTTTTTATAGTATCTTGGCCGCCCTTTTCAATAACATTGAATGATTCAGAAATTTGTTTCTAATTGTACAGGCCATCATTAACACTGTTATTTACCCTGAAGGGGTTGAAGTGTCTTTTAAAATACAAATTAAGGACTATTTTGACTTAGTTCTTAAAACAAGTCATGCTTTTATGCCAGGACACTGGTTAATATGTAGACCACAGATAGAAATATTTACCAGCTGTCAAAAGAGGCTGAGAAGTTATTTCCACTCTAAGATGTCTGGGGTTCACTAGTTAGACGAAGAGACACACATACATGAATCAAGTGACTTTTTTTTTTTTTAATGGGCTTTAAAAAATTGCATTAACCTCTTAAAAACCTTGAGTTTGGACTTGGGAAATTCTGCCTTTTACTTACCTGGCTGGTTAATTGGTTGTACGTACTGAAAATACATACTTATGGATCATGGATGGCAGAAACACACATGACTAACATGACAGCTGCTTGAAATAGAAAAAGCAATAAAATGACTTTGTACTTTTATGACACATTTATAGACTGGTAATAAAGCTCCTTCCTAATCTCATCCTCTCATCACAGCACCCAAGTGATTTGTGTAATTATTATTTTATCTATCTTTTTAAACAATGGAAAAGCCAGAGGATGAACCTAATGACCCAGTATTCATTTTTTATTGTTACCATTCTTCAACTACATGCACACTCATAGCCGTTTTTAAGAAAACCCTGGGGTTTTGTGTTTTTTTTGATCCTATCCAAAAAGCATGTCACTAAATTTTCATATCTTGTGACAACTGGCAAATAATAGCTAGAGTGGGGTTTTTTGTTGTTGTTGTTTTACGCTGTGATTTTGAACAACATTGAGAATTGGTTGCTTATATGGGGTTGTTAAATTAAAGCACATAGATAAGCCTTTTTAACTGAATACTTGGAACCACCCAATTCCAAATTTGTCATGTAATATTTTAAGAAAGGAAATATATTTACATGCACTGAGTGTCTGCTCTGGGCCAAACACTGTCATATATGTAAACTTATTTAACAGCAACTTCATAACAACATTGTGCGGTAGTTATTTTTAACCCTATTTTTATGGAGGAAGAAACCCAACCTCAGAGATGTTATGTAGCTTCTCCAGTGACACACCAGCTACTCAGTGGCAGAGCCAATATTCAAATGTGCATCTGCCTGGTTCTAACTACTACATTATACAGCTTTTAAATAAATGTGGAGAATATGTTTGATAATAATGGCTAAATCGAAATACATTGGAGTAAATCTGTGTAATACTGTTCATCAAGGTAAAATTATGTGTTTAGTTTATTAAATTGCTTTATCCAAGACACTAGAATAAATTAAATGCATGAGTGATATCAAGTTATAGAATTATGTTTATTGGATTAATGCTGTTTTATAAATTATAATGATTTACATCTCGGAACAGTCTACACAATATTTAATGGAAAAATAAAGTTATTTGCACCCACACATTCATAAAATTATGTTTTTTAAAGCTAGAATTTCTATTTTCCACAACGTCATATATAAAATAAGCCAGTTACTGAAATTGAAAAATGATATTACTTCAGATTTGAACTATCTATTGCTTGGTGTGAGGACTGTTAAAGATATTCTGGTACAAATTACTATTTAAAAAGAGGGCTTAAATTAAATACGTTCAGCTGTATAATATACTTTTGGCTTTAGGGTATAATATAATCAATTATTTCACTGTGATTTAATATTGACATATATCTGTGAAGAAAAAACCCAATTACTATGAAAGCAATTGTATGATTCTACATGTGTAGAAATCTTGCAGTATAATTGCATTCCAGATGTTTTTTCTACTAATCATTTATGAATATTTAAGACTTTTAATTTTTTTCACTTTCAATTTAAATGATACTTTCTTTTGCAGAATTACAGAAAGAATAGGCTCACCCTAAAAATGACTCTGTTATTTATTAGAAATAGTAACTGTTTCAGAAAGTGTGGCAAAATAAATTCCTATTTTTTCACCAAATTAAGTGCTCAGTACCTGTGATAACCTTTTAAGTCCATATGACCTTGTAGTTCTGTACCCTTTCTGAGCCCGTTGCTTTCTTTTCTCCAGAATGGGATAATAACTACTTCTCTGGGCGATACAACATATGAAAAGGGTAGTAAACAGTGCCTGGTGATGAGTAGCTATCAAATTGTTATTAAATCAATTAACGTATGGTGCATATAATTCAGCATTTTGAAATATGATTTAGGAACATCTTATAATCTGATGTAGAAATTGATTTTTAAAATGAATTAAATCTCAATTACAATGCAGCTGCTTATCGGATCCCCTTGATAGCTTCCCCAATATTGATCAAAATTATATAGACCTCTTAAGAGCATGCCTCCTTTGCCACATCCTACCTTACACCCTTCCTTTTGTGGTATGCTAATTTCTCTCTCAAAGCAGAGCATTTTGATAAAGGTGTGTTTGACATGACCATTTTGAGAGGCATATTGACATAACCACATCCAAATAATCCTATCAAACATAAAATCAGTTTTTTCTTCTTCCGAGGATTGTTTATCTTATGAGACATTTCTGAACCTAGTTCTGTCTCTGCCACCCAGACTGTATGATTCCTTCTCTTCCTACTTTACTCATATTTGAATTGATTTTTTAATTAAATGTATTGCTTTTATAGTCCTAAAAACCATAACTATTTTAAAAATTCATACACTTGAGTTAATCCCCAAGGGAGAGGTGATTTTGTCCCCCAAAACCGGTATTATGAAAGAGTGCTACCTCATAATTTATGAGCACCATTTGGAAATTGTTAAAGGAATTGTTCTCATAGCTCATCCCCATGTCTTACGGGGTTAGCAAAATCAAGAAACCTACCAAAAACAAGCAGCTACTTAAAAAATATTTTCTTCAGGAAAACAAGACAAATTCCACAATTATAGTGCTAAGTCTGTATATCACTAGAGATTAAAAAGGCATGACTGTTGTAACTTAAAGAGATCAGATAATTTGACCATTCAGCAAACAAAATGGATTATGACTGATACTCTTTTGTGAGAAAACCATATGTGATAAGCATGGGGCTCCTAGTTTTATATATTGTGGAATCCAGGTGGTGCCTAACCCCAACCTCATCCTTTACCCCATTTCTGAGCTTGTCGACATCTCATACTCTTCTGGCATATAGAGCAAGGATGGGGTGAGGCTCAAAGATAGGATGAGGATGATTACCTCACACACTGCTTGATTTAAAACAATCTCAGTAGGTAAACACTTTGTTGTTTAAACCTTGTCACATTATCAAAATATCAGGTACCCTCTTCTTTCCTTTTCTGTATACTTGTCTCCTCTCTCTACCAAAACACCAAATGGTAGATAGTTGTGCTACAGGACAGAGTTTTATGTCTGTATGTGTGCACGTTGGTGGATGGGGCTGGAGCGGAGAATGATGTATGCAGTTGGTATAAGAAGCTGAGCATTATCTTCCATGATTCTTCATTTTGGTTCCTTGCTTTGATGTCATGAGACAAGTAAAAATTCTACAATTGTATAACAAAAGGATTTTAAGATTTTTCTAAATAATAAAGAATATCTATTTAAGAATGGGCTTTCAAACTAAAAATCAGTCCCTATTCAAAGATAATGTCTTGGAAAATGCAGTAGAAAGACCAGAACATCTGCAAAAGATACAATTTATTCATGGCATTATGGGGAAAATGTGACACATTTGAAGAGATATTTGTGTAAGAAAACAGGCTCTATTTTTTGCAAGTAACCTGACTATAGTTAAATAGTAATAGACAAAGATTTGAGTGAGTAGATTGATGATAGAAAACATCAATATGGCACAAGCTGGTGATACACTTTATAAGGCCATGTTGGCCATTGCATATCCTATACAACAGGCATATGTTAAAATAGTGTCAATAATTATGCATTTGTTGAGCATCCATGAGCAATGTATTTTTTATAATACAATGGATGCAGACATTTAATTCCTCCTGTAGATGGCTTTCAATCTAGAGGGGACCATATGATATGCCACCATACAACTGATTGTAAAGAAGAACAGTCTTAAATATTGCTTAGACAGATATTTAAATAGTTAGTGCATAGATCTGATATAGTCAAAGTTAATCCAGAAAAGTTCTCTGAACCAAGCGAACCTTAAGATCAAATTTCTAGGAAAGGGTTTGGTTACTCGGTCTTATTTTTAAATCAGAGGTATTGAAGACTGTTCAAGGAACCCTACGGTTTATATTATTTTCTAAGTCTAGAGAGGAAGAGTCCTGTCACAAGAAAAAGTCCATGAAGAAAGACTGACAGAGGCTTTGGTTGAATATGGTACATGCTGATCTTATGGTAGCAGATTGTCATCAACTGGTATACTATAATGACTATTACACACCACTCACACAATTAGAAGATAGCAACCATTCATTTCCATTTTGATCATCTTCATTTTTTTCTAGGATATTTGTAGCTTATAAAATAGGATAACCTGATTAAATTTAGTCCCTTGAATCACAAGGAATTCTAGATTATTTCCTTTTTAATTCTGGGAGAACTTAAGCCATCTGTTGCCTTGAAGCAGAGAGATTTAGTAATCAGGCACAGCAGTAAGAAGATATTTGTCTAGGGATGCTATTAATTAACAAACTTGGAAAGCATTCTGCATTTCTTACCTTAAAGTCAAAGTACCCCTAACAAGTATATTGGACAACTAGATGAGAAAACCTGTCTTGGGTCAGATGCTCTTTATGTTCTGCTTTGAATAGTGCAGAAGAAAATATGAATAGAACGTGTTGGATCCATGGTGCACTGGGTGTTATACGCAAATAATCATGGAACATTTTTTTTAAAGATTTTATTTATTTATTTGACAGAGATAGAGACAGCCAGCGAGAGAGGGAACACAAGCAGGGGGAGTGGGAGAGGAAGAAGCAGCCTCCCAGTGGAAGAGCCTGATGTGGGGCTCGATCCCTTAACGTCGGGATCACGCCCTGAGCCAAAGGCAGACGCTTAACCGCTGTGCCACCCAGGCGCCCCATAATCATGGAACATTACATCAAAAACTAAGGATATACTGTATGGTGACTAATATAATAAAAAATTATTATAAGAAAATAAATAAATAAATTGATCATAAAAAAAAAACCCAAAAACGTGTTGGATCCAGTACCATGGGGGGGGGAGCGGCAAATAGCAAGAATTATTAATTGTGAGATCCCAAGTAAGAAAACCCCAATATTTCTAACCTTATGATATTTATGATTATTATGATCATACAGTATTATGATATTTTTACATAATCCTTTTTCACTTAAAAGTAACTCTCCTGGTGTTCCTTCTCATTAACTCCTAAATTTAAATTGGAAAATTTGGGCAACAAATTTCGAGGGAACTAGAAAATGTTTTTGTTTCTGTTTAAATCAGCTTTGTTTAGTTGTAATTACTGTACAATAAAATGTACCAATTTTAGTGCATATGTTGATGAGTTTTGACAAATATATTTATATACTCATAGAATCACCACCACTACTCAAGACTTAGGATGTTTTCATCACCACTTAAGATTGATCCTCTTTTGCCCCTTTCTAGTCAATTCTCCTGGTCCCCAGTCTCAGAGAATCACTGATCTGCTTTCTGTCATTATAAATTAGATTTGTCTTTCCTGGAATTTCATATTAGTGGTATCATACACTACTCTTTTGTTTATGACTTCTTTCCATTTAGAAGGAGGGTTTGGTTTTTTCCCGTCTTTATTAAGGTATAATTGACAAAAAAATTGTTTACATTTTAGGTGTGCAACTTGATGTTTTGATATATAGATTGTGCAATAATTGCCACAAGCTGCTTATCATATCCATCACCTCATATAGCTACCATCTTATTTTATTTAATTGTGGTGAGAACGCTTAAGATCTATCCTCTAAGCAAATTTCAAGTATACAATACAGTGTTTTTAACTATATTCACATTACTTGTCCATTAGGCCTCCAGAATTTATTCATCTTGTAATAACTGAAACTTTGTACCCTGTGACCAATATTACCCATTTCCTCTTTCCCCTAGCTTCTGGCAACTACCATTCCACTTTCTGCTTCCATGAGTTTGACTGTTTGAGATTCCACATACAAAAGTGAGATTATGCAGTATTTATCCATCTGTGTCTGGCTTATTTCACCTAGCTGAAGTTCCCCTGGATTCATCCATCTTGTTGCAAACGGCAGGAATTTCTTCTTTTTTTAAAGGTAGAATGACATTCCATTATGTGTGTGTGTACATATACATACATATATATTTATTTTCTTTATCCCTTCACCTATCAACAAACACTTAGATTGTTTTCATATCTTGAAATAATGTTAATAATGCTGCAGTGAATATGGGAGTGCAGATATCTCTTTGTGATTCTGATTTTGTTACTTTGGATTTATACCTAGAAGTGGGATTACTGGATCATAAAGTAGTTCTGTTTTTAGTATTTCCATAGTGGCTGCACCAATGTACATTCCCACCAACAGTGCACAAGGGTTCCCTTTTCTCCACATCCTCGCCAACACTTATCTTCTGTCTTTTTGATAATAGCCATCCTAACAAGTGTGAGGTAATATCTCATTATAGTTTTGATTTACATTTTCCTGATGACTAGGGATGTTGAGCACCTTTTCATATACCTGTTGCCCATTTTTATGTCTTTGGAGACATTCAGGTCCTTTTCCCACTTGTCAGTCAGGTTATTTTGTTTGTTTTGGTTTGGTTTGGTTTTGGTTTTTTGCTACTGAGTTTTGTGTGAGTTCTTCATATATTTTGGATATTAACTCTTAATCGGAGAGATGGTTTGCAAAGATTTTCTCCCATTCCGTAGGTTACCTCTTCATTTTGTTGCACTTCAGTCCTCAAATGCCTCCAGGGTACGTGAGTAAGTTGCGAGTATTCGATCTAGCCTTTAAGCAGACTTGTGTTTGAATCCCAGCTCTTCCATTGACTATCATTTTACTTTTGGCAAGTTATTTAACCACTCTAAATCATTGCTTCCTCGATTCAGAGTTAATGAGAGTACTTTATGGATATGGATATTGGTAGGATTGAATGAGATAGTGTACGTAAAGTGCTTTTTACCACAGTAACTGCCACATAGAAGGTCCCAACAAACGTTGGTACTTTTCTTCTCTTTGGTCCCCCTAACAATTAGCTTTATTCTCCAGTAAACTTTTATACCTCCTGTCCTTCCCCAGTCCAAACCACTCTATATACTACAATCATAGCAATCTCCTAAAAATACCTTCTGGATCTTGCCGTGTGCTGCCAAACAGTCTCCAGTGGCACCGTTACCTACTGGCTAAAGTTCTAACTTCTTAGCCCGATATTCAAGGTCCTCCACAATCTGACCCTAACTATTTACTCCCTATCACTCTACATGAACTTTTTACTTAAGCTCAACTAGTAGACACCATTGTTTCTCCAATAGGTTGGTGGGCTTGTTGTTTAAGGATAGGAAGGTTTGGTATTGTGGGGAAGGCTGACAGGGGGATGATGGAGGTGCTGATAGTATTTCAGACAGAGGAGGGCAGGATCAGAGAAAACATTTCTTTTTCCCTCTATTTCCCTTCCATTAAAATAGCCTTCCATGAAGTAGGCCCAGATTATCTTAGCTAGGAGCGTTTCTTTAAAAGACCTGCAACTCTGCAAGATACTACGCTAGGAATGAAGACTATAGTGACCTTCTCCTCAATGAGTTTATCACAAATAGAGGAAGTAGGGGCACCTGGGTGGCTCAGTCGTTAAGCATCTGCCTTCGGCTCAGGGCGTGATCCCGGCGTCTGGGATGGAGCCCCACATCAGGCTCCTCTGCTGGGAGCCTGCTTCTTCCTCTCCCAATCCCCCTGCTGTCTCTCTCTCTCACTGGCTGTCTCTGTGTCAAATAAATAAATAAATAAATAAAAATCTTAAAAAAAACAAATAGAGGAAGTAGACATGAAAACAAAATAATTTTTAAAATTGTAATGATGTGATACTGCCTTTGTAGGTGTGTATATATGTGTGCAGGTATGTGTGTATGTGTATTCTGTAAAAACACAGAGGGAAGAGTGACAAATTGATATTGGTAATCATTTATTAAGAAGGTAACATTTGAGTGTGAACTTGAGGTATGTAAAATTTCAAGGTGAACGAGCATTGAGTAATGGAAAGACAGAGAGGACATTTGAGACATAGGGAACAGAAGATTCAGAAGGATAGAGATGTGAAAGAGTTTGATGTATTCAGGGAATCACATAAATTCTAATGAGGCTTCAGCATAGGACTGGGGTGGGGAGGAGTGGACAACAATGAGAAATGAGGCTCTAGAGGTAGACTGAAGCCAGTTTGTGGACTATATTATATTACAACAATAACCAAATTATAATTTATTGAAGACCTACTATGTGCTAGGCGCTGTGTAAAATCCTGTATATTAATTGCCTTTTTAAAAGATTTTTATCAACCATATGAGGAATAAGAAATATTATTATCCCCATTTTATAGATAAGGAAACTGAGACAGAGATTAAGTAATTGCCATTTGGAAACAGCAGAACCAGGACTCAGACATAGGTCTGTGTGACCACAGAATCCACAAACAGGAACGAATGAGGTAATGATGGTCGTGAGGTGTATGTAGAGCAGAGGGTGTAGACTCTGAGGCATCCTCTTCGGTAGAAAGTGTTACTGTGGCTTGGTGACAGGTTTGGTATTGAGGGGTGAAGTAGAGTGAGGCATGAAGTAGAGAATGACTCTAAGGTTTCTAACTTGGGAGATAATGGTTTGGGGGATATGGTAAACCCATTAGCAGAGATGGGGGATTTAGGAGGGAGAGGAGTGGTAGGGGGCAGTATGACTTTTCATAAACTTCAAGATCTTCCAGTGGACTGAAGGTAATCAGTCACTAGACAGTTATAAATACACATCGAGAGGCCAGGACTGGACATAATAGATCTGGAACCATCAGGATAATGGCAATAATAGGAGGTTTAATCATGGATAAAATTGCTCAGAGGGAATGTGTAAATATTAAAAAAGAAGAGCACCAAGGATGGAATGCCTCCTTCCTTTGAGATTTTTTAAACATTTTCTTTGCTAAAATAGCATAAGCTTCCTAGTGTTATGTAGGGTTTTTTTTTGTTGTTGTTGTTGTTTGATTTGGTTTTGTTTTAACCTCTCTGACGTTTTTTGGACTGTCAGCTACTTGAGAATGGAGACCTCTCTGGTTAATTTCTACAAGCTAACTGCTAACCAACATTTAGCAGAGAGCCTTGTGCATAGTGTGAATTCATTATATTGGATTGTCCTGGAACATGAGATGATGTTACGGATGGGACTCTGAGAAACCATGAAAGAAGGGCTTTGTTGGGCTGTCACCTAGGAGCCAGAGAGCAAGCCACTCAGTGGGAGCAACAGCGATGAGAAGTTATCTACTGCTTCTGTCTTACCAAGGCTTGGCCTATTTCCCTTATTTGAAGGTGGAAGTATTCTCAGGCATGGCATTTGATAGAACTTGGTGGAGGCAGAGAGAAGTCCTTCAACTAGAGCTTTCATATTCTAAAGAAAACTTCCCGATTGTAGTAAATGAGAAACCAAGTTTTTATTTGTTTTCAAATTTAGGAATAATATTTCAACTATGTATCACAATGCAACTGTTTAAATGAACTATTCTCTGATTATTCTGGGATTGGAGAAGACACAGGGCACCAAATAAAGCCGACAATTGTTATTTCATTGTTGCTAAAAGACAAAATCGATACTTGATTACTCTGAATTAGTATATCCAGCCATGCAAATCTTTAACCTCAGATTAACTAAATGTAGGACCATGACCCAACCTACAACATAACATTTAGAAATAGAGAATTAACTGATGCAGAGCTTATTTATAAAGCGTGGCAGTTGCACTGATGCCCAGGCTAGTTTTCTGACTATCATTCTGTCTAAAGTAGTTACAGAATTATAGCAAGCAGAATTTCAACTAATTGACATTTCTGTGATCCTTCCCCTTTTCCCTATCTTTCCTGCCGTTTTATAACACAGCTCATAAATGAGATCCTCCTACCCCCAGTGGTACTTTTGCATCATAGTAAAGGTTGTTTCCTTTGTTCGTATTCCAAATAGTGTTACAAATTGCCACTTCTCATATCTCTAAATATTCACTAAATCATTCACAATGTAACAATTATGTATTGCATGCCTGCTGTGTGTCAGGTAGTATAGTAGCATACTAGGCCTTGGAGCTGTAGTGGTGAGGAACACTGTCAAGGCTGCTGTCTGTACATCTCCAGAACTGGGGGATCAGGTCGGAAAAGGACTCGCCCTGAAATGAAAGGCAACACAAATCTTCCTAGAGTAGGTAAGTACAGTTTTTTGCAGCAGCAGCCCAATTACAGATGCGTGAAGGTGCAGCTGTTGAGGTGGGGGTGTGTCTAAATTGCAGACAGGGAAATGTCCCTTGGAAGGCATCCATCTCAAAAGGAATTCATGGGAGATACCCTGCAGTATCACTAATTTCATATGTCAGAATGATGGAAGCTTTTCCTGTCTGAGGAAATTTTGAAATAGATGAGTTAGAGATCTCTGATTTCTGCACGTGTCCAAGGGACAGAGACTATGTGCGGTGGCTTTGAGTCCTTAGGAAGGCAGTCTTTGTAGTGCAATGTGAATACTGTTTTGGATTCCACCAGAGTAAGGGTAAAACTGCCTACAGAACTCTCTAGTTCCCCTTTCTTAGATTCTGTGTGCCCCAAATTGCCTTTGTATTGCCAAAAATAACTTCATCTATTTTTCCTATGCTCCCAAATGTGGCCACATGTGCAATCTAATTCAGTCATCAAGCCAGCCCTACAAGGTAGGTTTTATTCTGTGTCAAAGATTATGAAACTAAGACCCATTGGAAATGCCCCCAGGAAAATATCAATCTTCACATAAAATGTACGGAAATGAATAAATGTGGTGAACATCTTGGAAATTGAGTCAACAAGATTATTTTTATAGATTTGGTTTAAAAGATAAATAATATAGCTTCTTTATCATTGCTACTGACAGAGAAATTGAATTAGTTAAGGTCAGTCTATGGTTGTTGCTAGAAAGCAACTATTAATTCGTCACATTGTTGTGTTTTGGGTCTCCAACAACGAAGATAAAAACTTTTAGAAAAGCTTTTCCTTTTCTTTTTTTTCTTTCTAGTTATTTGATCCTTGAGGTAGCTGTAGATTAAGTCATCCGATTATGAATATTCTGTTTGCTCATAGTAAGTACTGGGTTTAATAATGTAAAACTTTTTTTAATGTGAGGCAATTGGTTGTTTCCTTCAGTGGGTGAGGAGATATGGTTGGGGTGGAGGGAGTTGGACCTTTGAAATGGGAGAAGACGCCCTTACTAATGAAGAGTAGACTCCAGCTGTACAGTGACAGATGGGTCTAAGGAGGTCCAAAACTTTGGGAAGGACATTTGACAATATATTAAATGGAAGGATGGAGTTAGAGATAGATCTCACTTTACCTACGCTTTTGTAATCAGTGACATGCTACAGGTGAATCACTTGTTTTTCACAGAGTTGTTCATTTTAAGGAAAAGTTTTGGAAATAACTGGGAAAGAGGAATTGAACTCAGATTTGTAGACCTCCTACGGTGTGCCAGGAACCGTGGTGAGATTTTTCTGAATGTTATCGCATCCACTTTCCACAAAAACATTGGGAAGAAGTATGAAGCCCTTTTCACAGATGAAAGGATGCCACTGAACCTGAAAAAGTTTAAGTAACTTGCTCAAGGGACAAAGCTGGTAAGTGGCAGATTCAAGATTCAAGCTCAGGTGACTCCACAGCCCAGCTTCTCTTTGCACTACAGACTTAACGGTGACATGAATGAACTGCCTTAGTTAAAACTGTCACTTTATTTGTATTTTTAAAATGTGTATCGTAACCAAGCTTCTGACTGTAATTAAATTTTAATTTTACATCAAGCAAGTAAGACTGACCTCCCTATTGTGGAAATCAGAGGGTAGAGTTATGGAAAGATGTTTCAGTGGACCACTTTATATGGTTCCTCATCTTGCTCTCAGGTTTAGGAGAGCAGTCCCCGTTAATTAATATCATGGTTTGGGACCATTTGATTAGCTTCTTCTTTCTGTCAAATCTAAAGGGTTATAATGAAAACAGAGCCCTAAAAATGTGAAAAAAATCACACTTTGGGTCAAAGAGAACTCCAAACACTACTCGGCGTTGGAACCAAGGTACCTGATTATGTACCACATTACTATTAAGACCTGTGGTGTTAGCTCCAAATGAGAACAAAATGGGACTAGAAATGTTCACAGCTTTCGTGACAAATTTCTAACATTGAAACCAAATTATCTCGGGGTACCGTTTTATAGTATCTTTGTCAAAAAGAAAATCAATAGAGCTGGGAGAATCTAGGAAAAGCCAGTAAGAACTGAAAAAGGAAATCTTTATAATTGGGTTTTTAAAATTAAGAGTACATAAATTCAACTAAAAACCTACCTTTTGCATTGTAGTTATATTTTTGATTACAAAGGAAAATACGTTTTAATGTCAAGTCTGCTACCTCAATGAGAACACTTTATTGAGAGTCAAAATGTGGGATTTAAAAATAATTTCAAATTACAATTATTTTCATCATAGACATTTGTTAATTTGTTTCTTATACTTGAGCAGAATTTATTTCAGCAGAATTTTCCTTGCTTTTTTGGCTTAAGTTTCCATCTCCAGGACATAATCTTGCAAGATCACCTCTCACCCTTATCTCTTGGTGACTGGGTACTGAGACAGGACATTATGAACTTGATCTGACAACTTAATAAGATGTAATAAGACCCGAAATAGGGGCAGTGCCCTCTCAACTGAGAAGTTCTAGATAGGCACAGAATCTTTTCAAGGATATGTCTAACTAAATTCCATTTAAGACTTCCCTTTAAAGCATTAAATGTCTTTTCCTGTTTCAAACTAGAATGTGATCAGTTGGAATATTGGCGAGGAACAGGTCATTAGCGAAAACTCCAATGAAGACAATTGGCTTTGGGTTTGATTTTCCTGTTTTTGCGGTTAGCTTAGCACCAGATGGTGCCCTAGTGAGTTCTGTATAAATAATACAATCATAGGCTTGAGTGATTCTCTACCAGTCACAGACTCAAGCAGAAAATAGCACTTGTCTTTCCACACAAGCCCATGTAGATTCTCTTATTGCTGAATTGTTCTTATGCAGCTCTAACCTTAAATTGTTGTTATAGTTGGTGTTTTTTGTTTGTTTGTTTGTTTCTTTCTTTCTTGGGCAAGCAAGCAGCCAAATCCTCACTGTGACCCATAGGGAAAGGCTACTGATTTGAGGCTCTTTAGCTCATATATCCATCCATGGCAGAGAGGAGGAGAGGCAAAGAAGCAAAATCTCTACACTCCCTCTATTGTTCCTGAAAGGGAAGCGTGGCCCCAACACTCCCTTGACAGTTGGTACACATTAGGGGGTGATGGAACTGGCTTTGCTTACAGAAGCCTTGTGGCAACCCCTTACAGGCTTTCAAGGTCCAACTGAAGTGCCAACTTCAGCCCATGATGCTCAGTGATCTTTCCTCTTTCTCTGAGTTCATATGACAGTTATGGTTTGCACCTCAAGATCTAGCTCTTCATTATGTACTATTTAGTATTATACTTTCCCTGTACCTCTGCCTTTGGATTTCTTGTCTCACCTACAGGATTCTAAGCTCAAATCTATGTTCTTACAATCTGAACTACTTAAGACAGAATTGGGCATTTAATAACTGTTGTTGACTTGATAACACATGTGTGGGTCACAGCTCCCACACACTGGAGCACAGTTTTAATGGTCAGAACCCCATTCAGGGAACAGAGTTCATTCGTTATGGCACAAAGGATTCTAGTTTCTTAAGAGTGATAAAGAAAAAAATGAAAAGCCTCCCCCGCTCTTCCTTTTCTCTTTACTGTCCAGAAGATTTGACCCATATAGTAGCAAACCACAGAAAAGGTGATGAAGCACATAAGGGGAAAATAAGCAGAATCACTAAGAACCTTTTTTCTTTTAAAAGCTTCCTGTATTTTAGCTTTGGAAGCACGAATAACCATATAATGTATCCAGCCTTCACATAGACCTGCAATAAAATTGACCCATTCAAGTGTCATTCTGAGCGAGTTTGGGGCACCATTTCCAAGTGATTGTTACTTCCTATGTATTAGATGTTTTGTGTGACCTCACAAAAGGTCATTAGGCTATTCAGGTCAGGCTATTTATATTTATTAGATATATTCAAATGACTCATTTCACATATTTTCCAAAATATTTTATGTTGTGCAGCAGAGTTCTCAAAGTGTGTGCTGTGGAGTATTAGTATTCCATGAGTTATGAATAGATGCTTCTTGAAAGCAAATTGGTTGGTTGGTTGGTTGGTTGGTTGGTTGTTAAGAGAAATGTTACATTCTCTATTTGCCTCTTGGAGCATCACATAGCATATTAAAGGCCCCAAGGAGTCCTGCAGCAAAAAGATTTAATTTGTTTAACTTGGCATTTAGCAAACATATTTGACCTTAAGAAAAGAAATAATATTTAGTGAGTATTCTGTGCCAGGTATACATTAGCTTACCAAATATCGCAATAAGACTTTAAATTAGGTATTATTATCTATATTTAGAGATGGGGAACTTTAGGTTCCACTATGGTTTTTTTTAAGATTTTATTTATTTATTTGAGAGAGAGAGAGCATGAGAGAGAGAGAGAGACAAAGAGGGATCATGAGTAGGCAAGAGGGGTAGAGGGAGAAGCAGACTCCCCTCTGAGTAGGGAGCCTGATGCAGGACTTGATCCCAGGACCCTGGGATCATGAGCTGAGCCAAAGGCAGTCGCTTCACTGACTGAGCCACCCAGGTGCCCCGGTTCCACTATGTTAAAGGGTTTGTTCCATGTCATACAGTGACAGAATCTTGTATAGTGAGTTCTCCTGTTGACTCTGTCACCAGTTTTGAACAAGTATGTCAATCTTAATTTCCTTATCTGTGAGTCACATTAAAATAATCTGGTTTGAAAATGAAAGGAGTTGAATTTATATTACCATATTTTGAAGAAAAAAAAAGTACCCCACAAGTAGCATTTGTACTTGACAAAAATAGAAGGAGGAGGAAGAGGGCAACAATTAGTCCCAGGAAACAACATGTGCACTCATAATGTATAATGCTAAGGGCTAGACTTTTAACAGTAAAAGCAAACAAAAAAAAATAGTTGTAGCTGCCCTGAATGCTCACTGGAACACATACATTGTTATTTGTAAGTACTGTGTATTTGGGGTTTAGTCAGACTCTCAGACTCATGGACTGATCAAATTGGGTAGTATGGCATTAAGGTCCCCAGTGGCCCTGTTGGGAAATGTTAAGAGTAGAAATAGGTTATGACTAGATATTGCAGCTTTGATCCTTAACTGCAACTTGCCTTGCTTCTATGGCTATAAGCCAGAAGCTGAGCTTCTTTCAATTTATTTTTGTGTCATTCATTAAATAGGCATTACATAAACCACTTGTGGCTCTGCCTCTTCACTCCACCAGTCCCACCATATGGTATCTGAGTCTTAGGGCTCTGTTGTCTCAACTTGTCAGATTCAGCGTATGAGGCAAACCCAATTTGTTCTTGCCCTTTGCGAGCTTAGTTTTGAGTGATTTTGATGTAGAACCTTTTCCCCTTGATTTTGGAGTCTTTATAACATTGTTCTACCCGTAAATTCCACAAATAAATAAATAACACAGTAGTTAATGTATACACAGTTCCATTTCTCTCTAAACTTATTCTACCTACTAACCTGAATGTGGTGATGGGTCTATGACAAAGAGGAAGAGGACTGCTAATTAGACGTCTACCTTGCCAAATTGGAAACTGATTTCCTCGTTACCGAAGTCGAACTGAATCCCGTTTTCAATCTAGAAGTAATTACCAAGGCAGTGCACAACTGAACTAGGGCAGACTTCATTTTGCATTCTGCCTCCCTGAACTATCATTAGCTGATATCATAAATATTGATATATAGTATAATACTCCACCAACTTTATTAAAAGAATAATTTAGAAGTCCATAGTGGTTTTATCATCCAGGGTTCTACCATTCTCAAAAGTGTGATGAGTGTTTCCGTGGTTTTCCTACATTTTGTATTTATGAGTTGTTTATGGCTCTGACATTATTTTATGCCAGAATTCATTAACCTTTAAAAAGTTTCTGATATGGTTAGGCACTATTGTCACCTCTGGTTTCTAGACACACAGAATGCATCCTAAAAAGAGGAGGTGGAACTGATAGCATTCAGATTCACTGGAAGCTGCTTTCTTTGGCCACTTGGTCTCTTAGGTGTATGCTGGATGTACTGGAGAGGGCAGAACTGCCTTTGATGTGATGACATTACAGTTCCTTTGTTAGAGCCCCAAATTACAAGCTTCATTCTCTGAGAACTGTGATTTCTTGAAAGGTGCGCATCCATATCTTTACTGCAAAGAATAGAGGAGAAATAATACCACTCTTTAAAGAATGGTTTCAAAATAGAAAGAAGGGTAATTACCTCGGAATCTGTGCATAGCCTTAACGAGCTCTGACCAAACGTGTTCTGACCAAAGCATTGTTCTGAAGGCAACTCCATGGGTAGATTAATGCTACTGTCTGGGGTCTGTTCAATAGAGCTTATGGGACTGAATGGGATGGACAATAAAAAACAAACGGACAGACATAAAAACAAAAACCTCTTCCACTTCTTTCTAATCTCTTTGGTCTTTATGCAACTCAAAAGACGAAGCAAGTATCAGAAGTGCTTCTTAACACTTAAGAAATAGTGAGTCTTCTGCTGCTAAGCAGTGACTTAGGAAGGACTGAGGCTGAAGTTAGGTCTTTTTTTTTTTTTTACATTGATTCTGGCCTGAAATAAATGCTTATGTCCTTGAAATAATTTGCTGCTGGTGGTTTATTCATTATTTTCTTTATATGTTAAATAGGAAGTCCTTTGGTCTCCTTCAAGTTCTAGATGGGCTAATTAGCCATTTTGTAAACCAATATAGTACAGTATTTCATCTGGATAAATTAATTTATAGTCTTGCATTGAAATGTAATTAAAATGTTGTTACAACTAGTTTTTAGTCCCTAATCAGCAATTGCTGTTACTCTGTACATGAATTGGATGGTAAATTTCATTAGCTTGTTTTCCTGGGCAAAAGATAGTGTCTAATCAGAGTCTCTGATCCACAGAGCTGCAGAACAAATCCTTGACTTGAGCTTACTAAGCAAAAGTTGTTTATGCCCTGTTTTAAAGACACAGGGATGAAGATGCTCCTTTTTGTTTTGATAATATATTTTTCATTTCCTTGACATTGTCTATATGCTTGATACTACCTGCCTTATGAACTTGAAAGAAATGTCTATTTTTTGCTACAATTTAAGCCAATATTCACTTTTGTTCTCCCTTCATAAACGCCAAGTACAAGTGCAGTCAATTCATCAGTTTGTCTGCCAATGCTATTGAAAAGTAAATTTCAACTCTGAAGCTAATCCATTCACTCCATTTATTCTGTCACTCAACAGATATTTATGTGTGACTACACTGTTCAAGGTAGTCTGCTAAATAGACCCTATGATTTTTTTTTGCAAACATAACAAGACAATTTAAGTTTAAAATTTGACGTTAGTCAAATTAAAATTTTAAAATATCAGATTTTTAGCAGAATGAGGTCAAATTGGTGACAGTATTTATCAGTAAGCATATTGCATTTTCACAACTCTAATACTTTGTACCTAATTGTGTAAAGAGCAACGTATTTCCTGAATAAGTGACTTTTTTGGAAAGTTAAATTGCTTGAGTAGTAGCCCTTTAAGAAAACACCGACAGACTTTTCTGTAATGGTCTGTGCAATCATGTGATTCCACATCGCTAAGCTTTTTTTCCTGGGAAGGTACATTACCTCAGGATCAAAATAAGAAATACCGCACTATGTTTGTGTTACAGACCTCAGTTTTAACACATTTAATAAATTCAGTTGAACGAATTAAAAATCAGTGGGGCTTTTGGGTTGCAGAAGGTTATTTAGAATTTTTGGTAATACCTTAGGTGAGATTTTTTAAAAAATGCTAGCATTGCTTTTCAACATTGCTTGAATTTGTAGAAATGAGGTTTTGTGATAGTTTCTACACACACACACACACACACACACACACACCCTTTGATACCCCAGTTGAAAAAAGAAGGTTGGGGGGCGCCTGGGTGGCTCAGTCGTTAAGTGTCTGCCTTCGGCTCAGGGCCTGATCCCAGGGTCCTGGGATCGAGCCCTGCATCGGGCTCCCTGCTCTGCTGGGAGCCTGCTTCTTCCTCTCTCACTCCCCCTGCTTGTGTTCCCTCTCTTGCTGGCTCTCTCTTTGTGTCAAATAAATAAATAAAATCTTAAGGAAAAAAAAAAGAAGAAGAAGGTTGGGTCTAGGGCAACCTGGCTGGCTCAGTTGGTGGAGCATGTGACTCTTGATCTCAGGGTTGTGAGTTCAAGCCCTGCATTGGGTGTAGAGATTACTTAAAAATAAACTCTTAAAAAAAATAAGAAGTCTGGATCTAGTCAGAACTAGTAGACACAACATGGTTAATGAATCCATTTGTTTAATTCAAAGTATACCTTCCTGATTGGTAGAGGATAGGCCAGCAAATGACTCTGGAGCAGGAACTAGTTTATATTATCCTGAAAGAGGTAAATAAAGAGCAGAAAACAGCCTCTCACTGAAAGGTGTTCTTAGGCATCAGATCACAACTCTCACTGGGTACCAGAAACCAAGTCTTCAGTAGGTTGGTCAGATGCATAGCCAGCTTTCTAACATGAGGGTAGGAGGGTGGTGGTGGTGGTTGGTGAGTGTGGAGGCTAGCCAGCCCCAGAGCTCAGGGCTGCACTGTTCTGTGGTGGCTGAGCACACAAAACAAGACGCCACTCTGACCAGCTTCCCTGTGTCCTACCAGCCTCTTGTTTTCACATTGCTATCTCTAACATCTTTTCACCAAAGTCTTAATCGTCCTTCTGCCAATATTTTACCATTAAAATAGTTGAAAAGACAGCCCCTCTGAAGCATGTGCTTGTTGGAGGGACTGTTTTCCCCACCACTCTGCTATTGTGGGAGTTCTCTAGAGAAGTTTCCCTCACTAGATGCTCTGCTCCAGGTGTCATAGGTAATTAGGGGTATTTATTAGGTTTAGTTACTCAAGTAGCATAGACTCCCAAGGGTAGGAGGAACCTTATGGTCACTGAGGCCAGCATTCATCTGATGTTTGGATCTCCTCAGTTTTTAAAGAGTCTCACAAGTAACTGCCTCCCGAGACAGCCTTTATTCAGTGTTTCTGCAGGGGTGTTTTCTTTAATGCCAGTCCCAAGAGGTACTTTACAAGAAGAAGTGCTCCATGGTCAGATAAGTTTGAGAAGCAATAGTTACCATTTAAGGCTCTGAGTATATTCCTACAGAAAATAGACTTGTTTAAATTAACCTGGAGTTTCCCTCAGCTGATTTTGTCACAAAGCCTCTTTCTGCCACATAACACGCTTTGATATCCCCTTCCACAGAAAACGCTTCAGTATGTGTTTTTTTCCAATAATACATATATATAAAATAACTTAAAATTTCATTGACTACTTAGGCTCCTATCAAGCTGACCTTTGACTCCTTGAGTCTTATTATTTAGTACAACTTGCTCTTTAGCCGCATCTTCTTCATGTTTTGCTGTGCTTGCATTTGGACTCAAGTGTTGGTCTTCTTGTTTTACATTTCATCTTATTGGATCCAGCTCACTACTCCCGCTTGCCTTCTGGATCCTGGTTACGTCACCCTGCACGTTCATCACCGCTCAGGTCTGTGCCATCCACTGACGTCATGAGCATGCCCTCTACATCTTTATTCAGTTTGTTGATTAGAAATGATAAACAGGGCTGGGCATAAACTGTCACCCTGTGGTTCTGATCAGTAATCTCCCTAATTAGTAACAATTCCTTTAGAAAAGAGGTTCTAATAGCCAGTGCCTCTAGTCTTTGCGGTTTGTAGACCTATTTTCTCCTACATTTAGCTCCCTAAATTTTTTCTGAAGCAAAACTGGTAATAATTTTGTTTCTAAATATATTGGCTCTTCAACTCTTCATAAAACTGATGAAACCTCTTTTGAAGAAGTAATTTTGATCAAAATCCCACTTTATATTTTGCAGAAAATATTTCTGGTATGCCTTGTAACACCCGTGGTGTCTTTCTGGTGCCTGGATAATTTAGTTTGTGTGGTTTTTAGTATATTTGTATTGTAATTTCCTATCTGGAGAAATAGTCTCTTGAAATTGTATACACTAATTAGTGTAGTTTGTAAAATAATAGATACTTTTCAATGTGTGGGAGGTAAGGCTTTCAAATGCAGCATTTTAATATAATTGCTGTTTAAACATCATTTCACTTAAAAGACATGTATTCATTAGTTTTTCTTATAACTGCAGGTTTGGGGTGATCTATTGTTAATTAATCTCCACACAAAGCAGAAAAAAAATCCAATGTATTTCACCCTATTTTTAACGTAGTTTATTTATACTTATGTGCGTATATTTGCAAAGGTTTAGCCCCCAACTATTTATTTCCACTAAATAGAATCCTGGAGTAAAATTTTTACTTTGTTTTCAAATCACTAGGGTAGTATTACTGAGACTTTGAATTTGCTTTTTTATATCAGAGCATTGTTAGATTTTCGTTGTTAAGGTTCATCGTTAAGGTCAATTTAGAGAGGAGTATATCAGAGTTGTAGAAAGCTCAAGTTTTGAGACTGAAGAGACCTGAGTTCATAATTGATAGAATGCCACTTTCTAGCTGAGATCCCCTAAATAAGTTACTTAGTGGGTCTACACCTCAGTCCCTCATTTGTAAAATAGAGATGAGGGTGATGATGGATTACATACCTCACAGGGTTGCTTTGAAGATTACATGAGGAGCATTCAGATAAAGCACTTACCACATTTCCTCACACACACTGAGAAATGGATAAATGATTATCAATCTCTTAAGTTTTATCTGTAAGCAAACCCCTTAAAATGTCCAGGAAAAGTTGGTATGTTGTAAGTAAAACTTTTATTTGCATAGAGCCCTGGCAATCAAAACAGTTATATTTCTCAAGTCTCCAAGTCTCACGATGGCTATGGGTTATGTTATCTGACTCATAGTCATACAACATAGCAGTATATTTGGAATTCGGACTGTTCCAGACAATCTGTTTTATATAGTCACCGTCCAGTAGTACCCAAGACATATCTCAGTCATGGCACTTAGCAGAGTGCACCGAAATGTAGATTATAAGTAGGACAATAGGGTCTACTGCCCTTGCATGGCTCAGACACGGCCCAGGCAGTCTGAAGGAAGAACAAAACAAAACAGTCCCTTTACATTGCACTTCCGACTATTCTGAATTGTTAAAGTGGAAATAGGCCTCTTTAAGATCATTTAGGTTTAGGATGGGGTTCTGGATATTTTGTTTCTCTGTCAAAGCCGGCTAATTTGATTAAAATTCTGTCTGAGTATTTTTCATTTCTTAGCAACAGCCTGGGTTACAAAAAATATAGCAGGTGGTACTGGGGCTTGGAGTAAAATGTCTTTGGGTGGAGTACACCCTTATGTAATATTAAAAGGGCAACGAGATTTAATGACCACCAATCTATGTAAGGACCCAGAAGAAGAGACCAATCAGCAGCCCAAATTCTCTGGAGAGATGGCCCAGAGAACAAATCTAATAGATAATATCAGGAAGTCAGCAGGGTCTCAAGGATGCATGTGCAATTTGTTTTTTGCGGGAGGATGCCCTACTGAAGGGACATGAGTTTGGGCTTGAAATCGTAGCCTGCACTCCACTCACTGTGGGCCCTTTGTAGTTGTTCTGCCTGAAGATGGCACCTTTTTGGAGTTCTCCAACCAGAGGGGGTGTTTTGTTTTATTTTGCACAGAGGTACCTTACAAAGAGTGCAGACCTGACAGTCTCCACTCAGCCTTTGCTTCTACCCCTGTATGCCTTCTGACTGTACCTTCTTCTGTAAGGGACAGAACCCTTCAATTTCATACAGAATTGTCATATGATAGGGGCTGAGAAGGCATCACCTGGTCCCTCTCAGAACAATACTCTTGGTTCCTGCGATATTGTCATTATTAATAAAAATATTTATTTAGTCATTCAGATGACCAAGGCTTTCAAATGCAGCATTTTAATGTAATTGTTGTTTAAACATCATTTCACTTAAAAGACATATATTCATTAATTTTTCTTTTTTTTAAAAAAGATTTTATTTATTTATTTGACAGAGAGAGAGAGAGACAGCCAGCAAGAGAGGGAACACAAGCAGGAAGTGGGAGAGGAAAAAGCAGGCTCCCAGTGGAGCAGGGAGCCCCATGTGCGGCTGGATCCTCAGGACTCTGGGATCACGCCCTGAGCCGAAGGCAGGCACTTAACGACTGAGCCACCCAGGCGCCCCCCATTAATTTTTCTTATAACTCCATGTTTGGGGTGGTCTCTTGTTAATTAATCGCCACAAAAATCATAAAAAAAAATCCAGCGTATTTCACAAACTTGCTCCAAACATCCTATTTTTAATGTAGCCTATTTATATTTATGTGAGTATATTTGCAGAAGTTTAGCCCCAACTATATTTCTACTAAATTCAATCATAACTTTTCAGATAACCAAAAACATATTTCTCACATATTTGATTTTCATCCACCGTTTCCCAGCTCACAGCTCCCCAAACCCTCGGAATTTCCTCAGTATAGAGAGTGATAATGGTGTCTTTTGTATGTTAATGACATGACCTTCAGAAAACCCTAAGGATGGTTGCTGGTTGCCACGGGAACCGACCACGTGATTAGAGGGTTGGAACTTTCAGTACCCACACCCACAACCACCAGGGAGGGGAAAGGGGCTTAAGGTTGACTCAGTTGCTTGTGGCCAATGATTTAATCAATCGTGACTATGTAATGAGTCCTCCATAAAAACCCAAAAGGACAGGGTTCAGAGAGCTTCTGGGTTGGTGAACGAGCGAAGGTTCTAGGAGAGTAGTACGCCTGGAGGACTTGGAAGCTCCTCACCCTTTCCCCTTACCCTGCCCCGCGCATCTCTTCCATCTGGCTGTTCCTGAATTACATCCTTTTATGATAAACCAATGATCTAGTAAGTAAAATGTTTCTCTTGAGTTCTGTGAGCCACTCTAGCAAATTAACTGAACCTGAGAAGTAGGTCTTGGGAACCTCTAATTTATAGCCAGTTGGTCAGAAGTACAGGTAACAATCTGGGCTTGTGACTGGTGTCTGAAGGGTAGGGGGGGCAGTCCTATGGGACTGAGCCTTCCACCTGCAGAATTTGATGCTATCTCTGGATAGATAGTGTCAGGATTGAGCTGAATTGTAGGACACTGAGCTGGTGTGCCTAGGATTGCTTGTTGGTGTGCAGACTTGCACACGCCCTCTCCCTGCCCCACGTTGGGAACTGAATCTGACGATACCAGAAGAGTTCCACAGTATCTCTAGAAACAATACAAGGATCCACTTAGTGATAATGATGAAAAGAATTGAGACTGTAGTAAGAAATAAGAAAGCCCAGGATTTTAATCCTAATTTCAACACTTGCTGGCTTTGTGACGTTGATCAAGTTAATGAAAAATATGGGATATACATCATCATATTGACTCTAACATTTTAAATGGTCACATATGCTGTGGATGTTCTTAAATTTGAATGAAACTTGTTCTATGAGTAGAAAGAAATGAATGGCTTTTGAGATAAAGAAATGACTCTTCACTGTTTTAAAGCAAAATAGTCATCCTGCCTACAATATTTACCCTAGGTAAAAATCTCTGGTCTGTGTGGACTGATAGAATATATGTATGATTCTTAAAATTGTGTGAATTGTCAAAATCAGAGAACCATCTCTACCCTAATGAATGCCTCTGGGATTTAGAGGAAGGGACAACTCTTGCTGTAATCTGGCCCACTGGGGTTTGAGCTGTAGAGGGGAAATGCCCCACACCACTACATTTTGAATAGCTTGAAATTTGAGAGCAGCAAACCAGATCACAGAATTCAGTCATTGTAATACCCACTTTGCCAGCCTTACAAGCGTATTTCAGAAATTGCTTATGTGGCTTACAAGAATCCTATTCTGCTAACAAAGTTTTTTTTCTTTAATTTCCCAAGTAGGAAGTTCTGTGGAGAAGGGCTCATTGCATTTAGACTACACTTATCAGCAATAATATTCTGAGGTTGTTATTTACACAGGAGTGGGAAAAACCAACTGGAGGTTCTAGGTAGCTTTCATTGATAGAATGTGCAGTGTATATAGATTCTGCAGTTGCTAGTCAGGCATAAATTGTTTAGCAGGAATCCTGAACTGTAACCTAAGAAATACACAAGTACAAAATTAAACTCCAGTAATATCCTTATAACTCTTATAGTTCCAGGAATATGGGAAGATGTCCTCCAGAAAATGACTTCCTTTCATGTAAATACTTTTAGTAAACAACATTGAATCATAGAGAATATTCCGTGTATTGTTTACTAGTCACTTTTATAATTTGATCTGTGGTTCACATATTTAATTCTGTTCCATTATCTATACCTTGTTATTTTCTGGTGGGACTTGGGTCAGAATCCACATTAATGTTGTGGTTTCTCTGGTTCACAAATTCCTGCTTCTCTCTATACTTTTGTATTAGACCATAGAATTAAACTCTATCTAACAATTGGCTTTTCTAGCATCTGTATTCCTTGAAATCACATCTGCTGTAGGATTTCGCTTTCCTGAACAATATTGTCTTTCATTTGACTCCTTTTAATGTGTCTTTGGTTTTTTATTGTTGCTTTCATTGACTACATTTTTGGGAGAAATGTTAAATTAGTTCTACAACTCTTTTTGGCTGCTATAAAGTCTACAAACCTTTAACTGCCGAGTGGTATCGGGAAAATAATAATCTTATAATGCATAAAACACTTAATCAAGTTTAATATGACCTTTCCTTTTTCTTTTCTTGACTGAATAGCTTCCTTCTGTTGGGATCCTTAGATTGACAAGCTAGTTAAGCAGGAAATGTGTGTGTTTGGTAGATTGTTTGAGTTGTCACATTCTAGAGAGTTTTGCTTTGATGTGTGCTTTGATTAAAAGAAATTCATATACAAGAGAGTGGGGCATAATTTCAGCAGTTGGTAGGGACTACTGGGAATTCTTTTCTACTTTAACGTGGATCTCTTTCTATTCAAAATATCACATTAGCAGGTACTGGTGTAAATCTATTCCTAGCCAAAAAAAAAAAAAAAATTAACCATCCATTGTCCTAATTACCACAAAATCATCCACTTCTCCCCTAAAAATAGTCTTCATGGTTTAAATTATAGCTCCACAGTAGATGCAAAGGAAACACTTTCTCTTCAGTATTAATTTGGATTAGATGTTCGGTTTCCTAGCTGATAGATTCGGATCTCATGAAACTATTGTGAATGAACATTGGGCTCCTCCTCCTGATCCTTAAATGGCCTTCTTGAGGGCAGGTTTCTGGCTACCTGTCATTATAACCCCCATGGATCAATTCTACTGACACCCTGGTGTCGTTTGCTTGACCTACTCAGCCTACCTGGTCTCTTGTTAGCTGACTGTACTACAGTTTAAAGTTTCCAAACTTCACTGCGCCCTCAGCATTTCTCGTAAGCCAGTCTTTTTATCCCTCCACAGTAAGCTGCTTTTTCCATTCCACTCAATAGCTGTCTCTAGCCATGTCTTCCTCCCTCCCAGTAGATGATTAGGCCTAATTTTGTCAAGAAAATGGAGGTTATCAAATATGAACCCCCTCAACTTTCCTCATCTCTGTCTTCAAAATATTGTCAAGCATTTTTTTCTCTTTCCCNCTTGTTTTTGAGTAACAAGCCTGTTTTGCCAATATTTTTTCATCTGTCCTTTCACTTTCTACTTTCTTGCTGCAAATCCTATAATTCAGGCTGTCATCATTTGTCATCTTCTAACTATCATTGTCTCCAGTCCTGTCCCCCAACCTGCCAATCCAATCTCCACAGTATAGCCAAAGTGATTTTCTGTTCTAATCATGTCACTCCCTTGTTTCCAATTCTTCATTGCCTTCAGTTAAAATCTAAAATACTTAACATAGTGAGCAAAGTCCTTCCTAATCCGTCTCATAACCCCGCTTTCCACCATTCCCTTTGCTGCGGTCATGGTCACTGCTTCCTGAACATACCACGTAATTTTGTATCTTTGTGCTTTGCCACGTAGCTGTCTCTGTTCCCTTTACCTAGAATGTCCATGTGAAGTCTTCCCAGTTCACCCGCAAGGCAGCACTAATTCCTGTATACTCCCACGGTCCTCTTTGCATGCTTCATTACAGTATCTCCACACGCCTTGCAACTATTTGTTTATGTGCCTTTCTATCCTGACTTGTCTGGTGAACTTTGTGTCTTAATCATCCTTTGTTTTCTTCCCCCAAGCTTCTAGCATAGTGCCTGACTTGCAGTGGACACTCCACATATTCTTGAATGAGTGAAAGAATGACAAGTAGCACAGGTTTCATTTGGGGTAGTTAAGCATAATTTGAAGCTTCAAACTCCAGACACTTGAAAAGATAGTGGCATTCCCACAAAATTGGAAAAATTCAAAGAGGACGACGACATGGATAGTGGCAGCAGAGAGAATTACTGGATCTAAAGCCATACACTTGCCAAAACTTTTGTGTGGTGGTGGGGGCTTAGAGGGAGGCAGGGATAGACCCAGAAGTAGGGAGGCAAATGCATGGTTGACAATGATAGGTCCCTTCTCCATGCCATAGCCTTGACACACGCCCCCTTATGTATTTTGTCTGGCTCCTCCTATGATCCTGTTACAAGTCAGTATTTTCCATTTTTCTCCAGTACTTTCCCAAAGGGCCCTTGACTGTGTTCCTGAATGTCTTTCCCTATGCTCCTCCATGGCAGAAACACCAAAGGGAGGATGACTCAACTTATTCCCTTCTTAAAACTACTACCGTCTTCACACTCCTCCCATTTGGCTTTATCCCAGACAACATGCCAAATATTTTTATATAGTTCTGTCTCAAAAGGCTCTAAATAGATTTATTTGCACATTAAGAGTCATGACATAAATTTAAATTATGAGCTGCTAAACCGAATTTGTTGAACTATTGCCCCATTTATTTATTTATTCACTAATTCAACCATGAGATTATGAGTGCCTACTGTGTGCCTAACCACAGAGTACTCAGAAAAATGTTCATCATGCCTTCCAGGGATGGTATATTCTCCTATACTAATGGGAATGGTGTATTCCTCCTGCTTTTTAATTTTTTAAAAAGATTTTGTATTTATTTGAGAGAGAGAAAGAGAGCACAAGCAGGGGGAGGAGCAGAGGGGGAGGGAAAGGGAGAGAGAGAATCTCTCAAGCATACTCCCGCTCTGCACTCAGCACGGAGTCCTGCACGGGGCTATCTATCGACGACCCCGAGATCATGACCTGATCTGAAACCGAGTCCCTGGCTCAACCTACTGAGCCACCCAGGCGCCCCTTCTGATTGCAGATGATTCTAGGAAAATTTTGACAAAACAGGTTCTTTTTTTTAATTATGTAGAATATTTAATCAGTTACTGTGATCTCATAGAAATGCCAAGAATCATAAAAGTAAAAAAACTGCTAAGATGTACATGGTGGTTCCAGGATGTTGCGGAGTCATTGCTGGTCTAGCTCTGGCAGGTCCCAGCAAGGTGCAGGCTGGGAGAGGGGGAGTCACTGGCCCCCATTGACAAAACAGGTTCTTAAAGATAATTGGTTTTACCATTCAGTTTGGTAAAACCATAAGCAGGGATCTTTAACTATGAGGGTGACCTTGAAAATTAATGAACCTCCCCTGGAGATCTTTATAAGAGATCAACATCCCACTGAAATGTTGTAGACAATTATAAACTTGGATCTGTTGATCTTTCTGAGGTCCTTTGAGCCTTAAGATCCTGTGATTAGAATCCATGCTTGATATCCCAAATTCTCGTACAAACCTCACTTCAGCCCTCTGATCTCTTTTTTAACATCCCATTTAGATAAATGTACTAAAGTTAAGCAGTCTTTGGACTAATTTTGAATACAGTCAGTCCTCTTTACATCACTGGTAATGGGGAAAGAACAATTATATCAAGATTTTGCTATATATAGGTATTTTTGAAGTTATGATTTGGCGTGCGATATATCATTTCCTGTTGCAATAACTTGTGACATTAACATTTAGCTTAAGTGGATTTGATATTAGGAAAAGCTTGACTAGTGTCTTTGCTATACCCATTTTCCTTCAAGAGGTCAGTTTTTCCTCTTTCTTCATTATAATGCTGCAATTTTTCTGACCTCTTTGCTGTTTTTTAAAATAATCTTTAAAAAATTAATAAACTATTTTTAGAACATTTTTAAAAAGATTTTATTTATTCATTTGGTAGAGAGAGAGGGGGAGCAGCAGGCAGAGGCAGAGGGAGAGGGAGAAGCAGGCTTGCCAAGCAGGGAGCCCTATGTGGAGCTTGATCCCAGGACCCTGGGATCATGACCTGAGCCAAAGGCAGACGCTCAACTGACTGAGCCACCCAGGCGCCCCAGAACGTTTATAAGTTTACAGAAAAATAAAGCAGATAGTAGAGATTTGCTATTACTGTACCCCCCCCAAACTCACTCCAGCACATATTTCCCTTATTAACATATATATTAATATATTAATATAGTTATATTAATTAAATATAATCTTTCATTATTATAGTACATTTGTTACAATTAATGAGCTGATACTGATGCATTGTTACTAACTAAAGTGCATAGTTTATTTAGATTTCCTTACTTTTTACCTGATGTCCTTTTTCCGTTCCAGGATCCCATCCAGGATACCACATTACAGGGAGTTGTCATGTCCCTCTAGGCTCTTCTTAGCTGTGACAGTTTCTCAGACTTTTTTTGTGGGAGGTGACTTTGGCAGTTCTGAAGAGTACAGGTCAGGTATTATGTAATGACCTTTTTCTGGAATGTATCTAAATGTTTTCCTCATGATTAGACTGAGGTTAGGGGTTTTGGGGAGGAAGGCCACAGAAGCAAATAAAATGGCACTTTCTTCACAAAATATCAAGGATACATATTATTAACAAGACTTATTGTTGATGTTGTCCTTGGATTGCCTGACTGAGATAGTGTTTGTTAGGCTTCTCCACTGTAAATTTATTCTTTCTCTCTCTTTCTATAGTGTACTGTTTGGAAGGAAATCATTATGTGCAGCCCACACTTAATGAGTGTGATGAGTTAGACTCCATCTTCTTGAAGGCAGAATATCTACATTACATTATTTGGAATACTGCACAGGGTATTTGTCTCTTCTCCCCCATTTATTTGTTTATTGAGTCATTTATTTATATCCATATGGACTCATGTATGTTTATTTTATACTGTGGGTTATAATCCAGTACTATAGTTTGTTGCTCATAATGTTCCAGTTTTGGCCATTAGCATATCTTTCACTTGGTTCTTGTGTTCCTTTGACATATCCCCATCAATGTAGGGTATTTTTTCTAGCATTTACTTAGTTTTGGGAACAACAAGATAGATGCTCCTGTTTTTTATTTCGATTTCATTTTGCATATTTGCTTCTTTGCTTTTAATATCAGTGATCATTGTAGACACTATTAGAAGACCACAGATGACCAGAAAAAGCTGACTAATGGTTTAGAAAAGTAGGGTGACTTCATGCGTTTATTAGTCTCTTATCTATGACTTCAGATTGTAGTTAACAAGAATTCTTCTTGTGCTTTATATTGACTTCTCCCCAAATTTAACTGATCTCTATATTAGAAAACTGGAATTGTGAGTGATGACTTTCATAGATTTGTAAAACCTTGGAGGGATTTTAGATTCACTGAATCAACCTTTGTCTTTAGAAGAAAGTAGTTGATATGTTTGTGCCCAGACATCATAGGCATTAGTTATAATTCTGTATAAATATTGAAAATATATATTGTTTAAATAATTGAAAAGTCATGTAGATTATGTCCTGATAGTAACTTAAAGGGAGACAATGGACATTGACTATAATAAATAAGGCAATGATTTTAAGGAAAGAACCCATATCAGTTTACATTTATTTCCTGTGTATACGGATACTGTCACTTACACATGAGTGACATTACAGGTACTGGTGATACTACAATCTTCTCTTGTAAGGCCTGTCAGCATTTTCATAATAAACCTATTTTTCAAGGGCATATAACTTCTCCTCTAAAATTTCATTTAGGATTAAAACTTGCCAAACACAATTGCAGACTCTGAATTTTTTTTTGAAACTTTAATCAGAATCATTGTTTTTGCCCCAGTGCTTTGACTTGTTGTGATAGCTACTTTCTTTCTTCTTGTGTCTTGATAAATGGTTTCTCTCTCATCTGAGAATGATGACTGTTGAATGAGAACATTGCCTTAAATTCTCTGAGTTTGATGGGTGGTGCGTAATATCATAACTCTTTGATTCTACAGCGGGCAACTTCCAGCAGAGAATATGTTTTCTAAATGGCAATGAGTGTTTCTTGTTCTTTTTTTTAATGGCCTATTAATGTAGTCCCTATGGGTTGTGCTGTACTTCTCTGTTGATGTATCAGCAATAACCAGTTAGAAATTATACTTAGGAAAAATGAGTTTATTGGCAATACTTAAAAGTAAATATCTTCAAATTCTAAGAACAATTTTAACAAGAAAAATATGAGGCCTATATTTTCTTCAAAACTACCAGATTTTCTGGAGAAACAAATTAAGATTTAAATAAATGGAGAGATTTACCATGTTCTTGGGTAGGATGTCTGAATATTTAAAATATATGTTTTCCCAGTTTAATTGATTTATAGGTTTATAGGTACAGGAAATTCAAAATTGATTTATAGTTGTCATATAAATTCAACAAAAATTTCTGTTCACTTTTTAGACAGTGATTCTGAAGTTTGTTTTTGAAGAATAATCAGATTTTAATAATTAAAATATGTTTTAAAAACATCAGTAAGAGATATTGAAATGTGTCAGTTACAGTAATTACTAATGTGATAAGGTTGTAAGAATGGAGAGGTGGTAAAGTGAACTAGATAGCCTTGAAAACATAATATTTTTATGATAAAGAAGCATTATAAACGAGGGGAAAAAGAATCATTCAATAAATAGTTCTTAGAAAATTGTCTATTTGGGAGGTGAGGTGATTTGTCATAAAATCTCAAGTTAGAATTTCACTTCACACTATATACCTAAAAAGACTTTTGAAACATTTAGGAATTAAATGTTTTAAAAGTTTTAAAATGACAAAGTTGACTATTCAGCTCATTTTATGATGAGAAGAAATTGCAGAAGAAAGGATTATGGATTTAAATCTTTAACAACCAATATTTTTTTCTTAAAAAACAACATTAACAGAATGAAAAGACAAATCAAAATGCTAGAAAATAATACATGCAGTGTACATAATGATGGCCTAATATCTGTACTATGTAAATATCTCTTACAGACCGTAAGAAAGAGGTCCTTGTGTGGCACAGTTGGCTGAGCATTAGACTGTTGGTTTCGGCTCAGGTCATGGTCTCAGGGTTGTGAGATCCAGCCCAACGTTGGACTCTGTGCTCAGTGCAGAGTCTGTTTAAGACTCTCTCTCACTCTCCCTCTGCCCCTTGCTTCAGTGTGTGTGCTTGCTCTCTCTCTCAAATAAATAAATAACAATTTTTAAAAAATCAATAAGAAAGAGATGAACACTCCTTTAGGAAAATGGCAAAAATGTGAATAGGAAATGAAAAGAAGTAGACAATAAACATTTAGAAAATGGAAGTAAAAATTAAAAGCAGATTCTTTTTCTGGTGATCATATTCACCGCGATTAGAAATAATATTAAGTTCTTGTGAAGGTGCTGTGAGACAGGCATTCTTGTAGGCTTCTAGAGAAGTGTAAATTAGTATAATCTTTCTGGAAAACAAATGACAACATATGCAAAGAGCCTTAAAAAACTATCAAGTTCTGGGACACCTGGGTGGCTCAGTCAGTTAAATGTCTATTTTCAGCTCAGGTCATGATCTCAGGGTCTTGGGTTCGAGTCCCGCATCAGGCTCCCTGCTCAGTGGGGAGTCTGCTTTTCCCTCTGCCCCTCCCCCCACTTGTGCTTTCTCTCTCTCTCTCTTTCTCTGGCAAAAATAAATAAATAAAATCTTAAAAAAAAACTTATCAAGTTTTAACCCAGGAATCTTGTATCTAGAAAACAACCAAGAGAAAATAATCTGGATGTGGACAAATATATGCGGGGACAATCATTTTATCATTATTGCTAATGATGAACAACTGGAACAAATCTAAATGCCAACAAGATGGAAGGAAACATTAAATTATGGTACATGTATTAGAATAAGGTATAGGCATTTACAACCATGTTATGTACATGATTTGAGTTGTCATTTGAGTAGGTAACTTTTTTATCCTGCACATTTCATCCCTGAGCCTGAGCAAATTAAGAGATTGATATTTGAATCAAGGAAATTTTTCAGCATTTCCAAAACTCCAGATAGTTTCTATTCACTGGTTTACATGTTGGATCTTTTGGCCTGGGTCAGGATGAAGCTCTTTTGCTCTTTCATGGGTTATCAAATTACACTTGTGATTTGCTTAGATGACATAACCCTGGAAAGACCTCAGAACCTATGTCCCAGTGAAGAACTCAGCTTCTCTTCCCCAATAGGCATGTCAGAAGGTTGACCATTCACTTTACTACAGCCTTTCCATTCACTTTTCCTACAGTCTTCTCTTTACTGCTAGGTCATTTCTTTCTCCTTGTTCACACACATTTCTATTTGTTTCTCTGCTGTCTCCCTACTATGTTGGGGGAATATACTATGTAGGTCCCTCAAACAACCCTCTGCCATTCAAAATGACTGTGTTTTGGGTTGACACTTACTCCATCATGAAGCAGAATGATGAGCATGGGATTTGGGGTCATATAGACCCCAGCTCTGCTACCAGGTAGTACTTTGGGCGAATGACTTAACCTCTCTAAGGCTTAGTTATGGATTAAGAGATAAAATGTGCATAAAATACATTGGTTCATTGAGATATAGTAGGCAATTAAATTGGTATTGTTATTACTATTATGTATTAGGGACTGCAGGAGACCACTGAATTTCTAAAGAAAATACTGATGTTTTAGGAAAACTTTATTGTTGTTAACAGCTAATGCTACCAAAAGGACAGAGTTATCAGCTGAACTGCTATTCTAAGTTACTTAAGTTATGAAGGAAAGAAGTCTCTTAGGAAATGTTCTAATCAAGTGGCACTTAGAGACCATGCTTCATCCACCTCTCCATCCCCAGCACCTAGCACAGTTCCCAGTAGGTAGTAGTGCTCAGTAAGGATTTGTTGAATAGATGGATGGAAGGATGGCTGACTTGCTGGCTGACTGAGGTGTGACAAATCAAAGCCCCTGGTAGCCAGGGAGTAATGTCAAGGAAACTAGTGCATGAGTATCTGGTGAAGAGAGGTATGGAGGAAGAGAAGGGGAGGGTGACACAAAGGGAGATGGAAGGGAATGAAAAGATATCTCTCAATGCCCTTTGGTATCTTCTAAAATACAAGGATTTTGGCGGGCTTTCAGAAAGGTTGGTACTGTCATGGATTACGTGCGCGCATGCACACACACACACACAGAGAAACAAACACAGACATACACACATCTTTCTTATAGGAAGTCCTATCAGGATTTTCAGTAGATTTTTCCATAGTCATGATCAGGCTAGAGAAGCCCAGGTAGGACATGTTCAGCCCCAGGTGGTAGAAGAGTAGGGACCGATAGATAACGGTATTAATCAGACTTGACTGGTGAGGGTAACAAAATAGACTCCAGACTCCAGGAATTCAGGAATAAAAATGGGACTGCTGGGGCGCCTGGGTGGCGCAGCGGTTAAGCGTCTGCCTTCAGCTCAGGGCGTGATCCCAGCGTTCTGGGATCGAGCCCCACATCAGGCTCCTCCGCTATGAGCCTGCTTCTTCCTCTCCCACTCCCCCTGCTTGTGTTCCCTCTCTCTCTGGCTGTCTCTATCTCTGTCGAATAAATAAATAAAATCTTTAAAAAAAATGGGACTGCAAGGGAGGATTAAGCATTCACTGGGATTGGAGTATGATAATTATTTATGCTTTGTAAGTAGACCAAGAAGTAGATGCATTTGTTCACTGGGAAACTGAATCTTTGTGAGAAGACCCCAAGAGTTGTTGGGCTTTATGAAAGAGGAAAAGTACACATACTCAGTTGGTTTGAAAAGAGAACAGAATGAGGAAGGTTTCAAAGACAGAGCTGGTGTTCACCATTCATTTAGTCAACAAATATTTTTGGTAAGCCTGTCCTGTGCGAGATAGTGTTGTAGGCACCAGGGATGCAATAGTAAGATCTACCAAGTTCCTGCTTTCATGGAACTTGCCTTCTAATGGGAAGACAAACAGATAAGTGAACAAATACATACATAATGTGTTAGTGGGGATAAATTTATAAGGAAAATAAACCAAGACAAGGGACTAAAGAATAGTGTAGTGCAGCTGGAGTGTTACTTTAACTGTGATGGTCGAGGGTCTTCTCTCTGAGGAAGTGACACTTGACCAGAGACAGGAAGTGCCAGAGCCAGCCATACAAAACCCGGGGGTGGGGGGGGGAATTGGGGGGGTTGGGAGGGTGGGGAGTGGAGCAGCATTCCGAACAGATTGGTTAATAAATGAATATGCCCTGAGGTAGTATTAAGCTTAGAGAATTAGAAGAACAGAAGGCAAGCCAGTAAGGTTAGAGTTCAGTGATATGAGGGAGGCAGGGACAGTTTGTATGGGGCCCTGTAGACCATGGTAGAGAATTCATTTTATTTTGAGTTTGACTGAAAGCCATTGGAGGCTTTAGAGCAGAGGAGGTAGGTGATGTGATTTATGTTTTGAAAAGATTACACTGGTTGCTTGGTAGAAAGAAATTTTAGGGAGGCGAGAATTGAAACAATGAGACTGTTTTAAAAGTTTTGTCATAGTCTAGGTGCAGGCTGATGGTGGCGTGGCCAAGAGTGGGAGTGGAGAAGGTGGTGAGGCGTGACTGGATTCAGAAGATATTTTGAAGGTAGACCTGGTATAACTTGATAATATCCCATCTGCCTGTGGGATAGGAGGAAGAAATTTTGCTTGGTCCAAGCTTCTAGCTGGACTAAGAATTAAATTAACATGAGACAGATCAACAGGAGAAAATCAAAGCGCTTCGTACATAAGGGGAATCTACACGGACAGGAAATTTCAAGACAGGCAACATGAGACTTATATGACATTTTGAGCTAAAGAGAGGGGTAGGGGTTTGAGGATACAAAGAGGAGGAAGACCATTAGCAAGAAGGTGAGAGGAGATGTTTGGAAAACAAAGGTTGCCCTGTTACGCAGATAAGTTTCTTAGGTAAAGAGGAATCTCTGTCCATAGCTCTCTTCCTTGTGCTTGGCTCTCCTTTCCAATGTGAGTTTGGACAGTTGAGGAGGAGGTAGGAGCTTTTCCTGAATCTGCTGGGGTTTGATTGCTTATTAATGCACAATAATCATCATGCCCATCTTGGGGTGGCCTGCTCTTGGCCCTTACAGTTTGGAAAGAGGAACCAGGGAGGGCATCAAGGTTTTTGGTCTCAGTAACTGGGTAAGTAGTAATGCCATTTATAGAGGTGGGGTTATAAGGGAAGGGAAAGTTGAGGAGGGAAATCAAGGGACAGATTTTGGACATGGTAAATTTGAGTTGCCTGTACTATAACCAAGTGTGATTAGAAGTATGCAGTTGGATTCATGAGTATGAAGTTCAGGGTATGATCAGGATTGAAGTTTTAGTCTGAAGAGTAGATACATACTATTCAAACTGTGGGACTAGATGAGATAATCTAGGGGATGAGTGTAAATAGAGAAGAGAAGAGGTCCAACAAAGATGCATTCCATAGAAATCGTCCTCGCCGAGATTTATTCAGTCAGCAAATATTTCTGAGTGCTTCTTACATGTTGGGCACTGTCTAAGCTCTGGGGATATAGGGGAGAATCAGATAGATAAAGCTACAGTCCTTGGAGATCTTAGAATGAAAAGCTACATGGCTAATAAGAGGATCAGGACAAAAGTGTTGGGGTGCCTGGGTGGCACAGCGGTTAAGCGTCTGCCTTCGGCTCAGGGCGTGATCCCGGCATTCCGGGATCGAGTCCCATGTCGGGCTTTTCCGCTGGGAGCCTGCTTCTTCCTCTCCCACTCCCCCTGCTGTGTTCCCTCTCTCGCTGGCTGTCTCTCTCTCTGCCAAATAAATAAATAAAATCTTAAAAAAAAAAAGTGTTGCCCAGAAAGATAGATTAAAACATTGAGCTTTCCAAAGAATAAAACAAACCTCGAAACTGTTAAGTCAGAGTGTTCCAGTTAAGCCAGAAGACAGAGAAAATGACTATTCGGGATATGTGTGGGGGAGCAGGGAGCAGGAGAGGGTCAGAGTCAGGAACACCCTCAGGAGTGAGGTTAAATATCTCTGGAGAACATACAGGTAGAGCTGAAGCCTTGGATAGAAATGTTTGAGCCTATTGGGAAAACGTCTTCCACGCAGAGTAGATGTGGAATGGAAGTGCATTCACACTGTGGCAGAAAAGACACCCCGGAGTCACAAGTAGAGAAAAGATCAGAAAGACAGTAAGTGGTTATGAGCTCGGGTTCCAAAGTCAGACAGCCATGGCTTTATATTTCACCTTTAGCTGTGTGACTTAGGCAACATACTCTTTCCGAGTCCCAGTTTTCCCATCTGTGAAACAGGGAAGAAAAGTACCGAACTCATATGCTAGATGTGATGATGGATGGAAAATACCTAACAAGAAGCCTTGTATATAATAAACACTGAATAAATGTTAGCTTACAATAATACTGATTCCGATGATAATAAAGTTTGACAGTCTTCCGCAGCTGAGCTAGTATGGATCTCCATCAGGCTGGTATTTCCTCCCAACAGACTGAGGACAGAAATGGTGTTCATGAGGCTCATAAGTAAGCTGTGTTGATGCTTGGTAAATAAGCCTGTTTTTGTACTTTTGTGACTTTTTGTTCTCAGTTTTACATCTCATCCTCTCTAGAGCAGTGCTTCTCAAACTTGAACGTGCACAGGAATCACCAGGGGATCTTGATAACAATGCAGATCCCCATTCAGTAGGTCTGGGGTTGGGGCTTGAGATTCTGCATTTCTTACGGGCTTCCAGCTGATGCTGATGCTGGTGCTGCTTTCCATAAACCAAACTGGGCGTAGCATTGAGCCAGGAAACTTATCTGGGCTCTAGAAAACATAGTAGAGCTGGGGCAATCAGTGATCCATCTCGAAGAAGTGAGGCATGCCAGCCATTACACCTGCTTCTCATCTCAGCCTCAAGTGGTTCTGTTATGTTAACACCCAGTGTAAAGAGAGGATTTGGGGGTGGCAAATGGGGTTGTAAAAACATGCATGCTGCACACGATCCCTTACAGCCTCCATGTTGCCCCGAAACAGATGTGAGTGCACAGCTGTCTACCACAAAGAGAGCTTCTGAAGAAAGTCTCTATGGAGCAATATATCTTACTTTTATCATTCTCCTCTTTATGATGTTTTCTTTTCTCAATCCCATGAAAGATCACATAATGGGATTTTATTGTAGTCTGTTTGAATGAATAGGACAGTGGAGAAATAATGTCAAGAAAGTGTTCCCACAACTAAGAGTTTATCTGAGAAATGTTTGTGGCAGAACATAAGCAACCATTAGAAATGAAATTTGGGCAAGATGAAAAATCATTCAATATAAATTGCATATTGTTTATCAGAAATACTTGTAATATACAGAAAGATTTTCATTATGATTATTGAGATAAAAATGTGGCTTTCAAATACATTGTTCCAATATGACCAGCATATTTTATTGTGAAAATGGTCCTTCCTCAAGAAAGGCCTCTGATAAATAGAGATTGAAATAGACAGTGTATTCAGATGCTACTGAATATCTTCAGATATCTTGCTTTTCAGCAAGTAAACTAGAAATTGATGGTGACAGTGTTCCTGGTTTGTTGGCCTTTTCAGTGTGATCCACCCTTTTAATGAATGAGACATTGAGTTTTATTCTGTTAAAAAACATTTATTATCTTTGTATATTGTTCAGTCTTTCTTTGTTTACAATCATTTGGTTTTTTATTTGTAACTCATAGTCCTTTAATTTTTCTGTACCTGATTGACTGGTATGAGAGGCAGTGTAGTGAGGTGTTTAAGAGCATGGGCTTTAGGAAAGATTTGAATCCTGCCTGGCACTTATTACCTGTGTGACTTTGGAGAACTAACTTAAGCTCCTGGTATTAGTTTTTTCATCTGTAAAATGGGAAGAATAATAATAGCCCTTAATTTATGGAATTGTTGTGGGTAATATGTGAGTTAATATATGTAAAACAGCTGAAACTAATGACCAGCATATTTGTGAACCCTTACCAAGCATTCATAATATTTTGGATGATCTTACTAATGGTGTTACATGATAAACCATTTCATGGCAATGCTCATGTTTTATCTCCCCAGCCAGATTACAAACACATTTTAAGTATGGGGGCAATATCTTTTATTTTCTGTTTATTTCCTTTAGTACATTATTATTTCTGTATGTTTGCCGTTATCACTATAGATTTGCTTTGCAGATGCAGCTACCAAGAAATGCATTATAAATTAAAAAATGGAAAGAGCAATTAGGAAACACTGCCATCCATAAGCAGTGGGTAATGAGGTGGGGTAAATGGAAAGCACATATTTTCTCACTAATAATTAATACTAATCATAACAAAACTATTTATCAAGTACCCATTTTACTCTGTTTAGACACTTTATGTCATCTCTTTTGTTCTTTGCAATAATTCTATGAATTGGAACACTGAAACTCATAGAGGGTTAGTTACAAGTTTCTGGCTATTCAATTAGGATTCAAACTGATTTCTCTCTAACTGCAAGTACTTCATTGGCTCATCTCTTTTTTAACAATCCGAAATGTGATTCTTCGCTAAAACAGCAGAATTGAGTTCACAGAACCGTTCTGCTTCTCACTAAGCATGTGACAACTTGGAATTCAGAACCCATGCTTGTACAGAAAGACCCTCTAAATCTAAACCTAAAGCTCCTTTGTAAAAGACTTCAGCCTCTGCCGCTTCCCTGCCGGGCTGCTGCTCCTGTCTCTAGAACCACGTGAGTTGATCATTTCCTCCAAAGTCCCTAGTTACTCCCAACCCAAGACTGCACATCCTCCATTATCATGCCCCAGGATTTGTCCTCCTTTTCTTCATAGGTTTTGATAATGCATTTCTGATTTTCCATTCAGTGAGAGTAATCCAAGTATGAAAACATTGTATTTCTCCATCTGTTTCAACATTGGGCTAGCTGTCAGGTTTTAATTAGTAAGTACTACTCTGAAGCAGTGGTGCAGAACAGAAAGAGAATGGTCAATAGTGCTGGTTCCAGTCTAGATGTACTATAATAAGCATCTTGGACATAAACAGGATTACTTCGGTTGATTTATAGTCTTGGTATCAGCAGATTATTAAACCACTGATAATCTCCTTGTTCTGCTTTGCCTGGGGCCAATAGTTTCAAGAGATTTTTCCTTCTCTCCAGATCACTTCTGTTCCTTACCATTGTTATGGGAATGTGTGATGATGCGTTGAGGAGTTGGTCAATGGTAAGAGTAGAGATGGTGGTAGGTCAGAGAATAGGAGGAACTGTGAATGTATGTTTTTATTCCCAAGAGTCCTTAATAGGAGAATATATTTTGCTTTATATTGATTCTGTCACCTGAATAATATGTATCTTTAAAGTTTTGATTACAGATCCTTCATCATTTTCTTTTCTCCCAATTTGAGTATCATTTGCAAACTAGGAAGTGTTTGCAATATTCTCTTCCAAATAATTACATTCATATAAAAAATCTGTTAATGAAACATTAGAGCTAAGGGCTTAATTGCTGAAAAATCAACTCTCAGAGCTAGAAAATTCAGTTTAGGTTCCATGGCAACAAGATCTATTATTAACTGTATAAATGTTACCTAATAACATTTTGAAATTAACATGCTAGTTTAGGTACTTGCAGGGCTATATATAAGGTAAGGTGCTGTTTAAAAATAAAATAGGCTGTTCAAATAGTTTCTCTGGATGAAAATTATGGAAAACTTCCCATTCCTTCCAATTATTTTATTCCTTATCAAATTTTATGCTCGTTTCTCTATCAGTTAATGAGAAAATGCCTCATTTCTTTTGAAATACGACAGCATTTAAGGTCCATGAGTCATATTTCTGTCTCACTTTTTTCTAAAGAAAAATCTAGCCGGAAAGGAAAATGCAAACACAAACTTAATGAAGTAGGAAAGCTGCTATAGGATGTGTCCTGAGGAGGGAATCTAGGAGAACAGATTGTCCTTTGAAAGAAAGAGTTCTAGACATGAGAAAATATTTGTGAAATGTTTACGAGTGATAAGGGTGACAAAGGCATCTCAAGTTGAGTAAAAGATATGACATACTTATTTGCTACAAGAAGGCCCAGGCTAATAAAAATGAGCGTAGGAAGGTGGCAAGAGTTTTAAAATAAGCCCATCATTAATATCAAGACAAAAATGATTGAATGTTGAAACTACTGAATGTATGACTGGGAACTTGCAGTAAGCATATCGAAAAGATTCAGGAGTGGGACGTTCTGCTGGGATTTTCTTATACAGACAATGTCCATGCTACAGATGGCAAAACAGGGGCCAGGCAGCAATTTTTCCAACGGCATACAGCACCTTAGTAGCAGCCTCAGCACACAGAAAAATGCCAGGCTCCGCCCTCCAGAGAAAAAACTTACCAGTCTGAGAGAATCCCTCATGATGATGGTATTCAAACACTGGAAGAAGCATTTATTTGAAGCATGCTCTTTATTCATCACTGTGTTGGTTAACACAGGGGATCCAAGCCAAAAGGACATGGTATTTGCCCATGAGAAGCTTTTTATTAATTTGGGAAGACAAGATCTAACATATTTACATTAAGATCTAGAGAACAAGTTCAGGTAAAACATAAGAATCTAAACGACTGCATGGTACAAACTGTATACATGTTGGCTGGAGTTGTTAATTCTAGATAAGTTAGATAGTTCTGGGATGAGGTGAATTTTTTTTTTATGTTATGTTAGTCACCATACAGTACATGATTAGATTTTGATGTAGTGTTCCATGTTTCATTGTTCATGTGTAACACCCAGTGCTCCATGCAATACGTGCCCTCCTTACTACCCATCACCTGGGGTGAGGTGACTTTAAAATATGATGGAGCTTCAGCTGCTCATGCTATATTGAAAAAGTGGAAAATTGACCTTAATACGAGTAGATATTTAGGTTAATAATAAGGAATAACTTTCATTAATTAAAAAAATTAAGGTCTTTTTTACAGTACTTTTTGGGATGGAGAAGTCAAATGAATTATAATATACACTTCTTGCTCTTCCTCACTTTATGGTTTGGTGTTAGATACAAGGTATTTTTTTTAAGTTTATTTATTTAAGTATTCTCTACACCCAAAGTGGGGCTGGAACTCACAACCACAAGATCAAGAGTCACACGCGCCTCCAGTTGAGCCAGCCAGGTGCCCCAGATACAAGGTAATTTTGAGGTGTAAGACATAAATAAGGAAGTTGATGATTAAGTACTAAAGGAGAGACATAAACGGGAAATCAGGTAAGCATTATAGAATGCTCTCAAAGAAGGGGAACTCAAGATTAGTGACAACATGGTGATATGGAAATACTGTAAGCTACGGAGTCATAGAGATTGGGTTCCAGTGCAGCCTTTGATGCTTATCAGGTGTGTGGCTTTGCTGAGCCTCTGTTTTCTTTATCTGTAAAACTACGGATGTAATACCTAACTTGTAAGGATCCTGTTAAGATTGTCAATAATGCATGCAAGGGCATGAGGTTTCTTTTCAGGGTAGTGAAAATGTTAAAAAACTGATTGTGGTGATGGTTGCACAACACTGAATACACTTAAATTCACTGAATTGCATACTTGAAATAGGTTAACTATAAGATATATATATATTGTATATATAAATAACTGATATATATATATATATATCATGTATATGCTATCAAAAAAAGTTGAGCATAAATTTACCATATGATCGAACAATTCTACTCTGGGGTATATACACAAGAATAATAAAAAATATATATATATATATATATATATATATTTACACACAAAAACTTATATTTGAATGTTTGCAACAATATTTTATTCCTAATAGCCAAAAAGCCGAGACACAACCCAAATGTCCGTCAACTGGTAATGGATTAGGAAAATGTAATCTATCCGTACGGTGGCTATATTATTCAGCCATAAAAACGAATGAAGCTCTGACACATGCTACAACATGGATGGATATCAAAAACATGATGCTAAGTAAAAGAATCCAGAGGTAAAAGGCCACATATTGTATGATTCCATTCGTACGTAATTTTCTGAAAAGGCAAACTTACAGAGACAGGTAATAAATTAGTGGTTGCTAGGGACTAGAAGTGGGAACGGGGAGTGACTGCAGATGGGCACAAAGAGACGCTTTTGGGGTGATGTAAATATTCCAAAATTGGTTTGTGGTAGCGATTGCACAACTCAGTAAGTTAACTAAAAATCACTGAATTGGGCATTCTAAATGGGTACGTTTTATGGTATGTAAAATCATCAACAAAGCTGTAACGGATTCAAAGTGTCAAGTAATATATGCTTAATAAATGGTAGCTTTTATCATTGTCGAAGCACTCAGGAAAGGCCTTCTGAAGGAAGGGGACCTTTACTAATGTGTGATGGGTAGGGTTTGGCTGAGGGATGGGGAAGGGAAGAAGGAAGGAGAGGGAAATAGTAATGAGCAGGAGCCTGAGTGAGAACTAGGCCTGGTGTAGTTAGTGTTGCTTTAGAGATGACTAGAGTATGGAGTTTATTTGAGGCAATATTGGTAGATAAGGAACTGCTGGAATCAGACCTGAGCCTAAAAAAGGACTGGTGGCAGGTGCATTACTGACACTTAACATTGATGAGTAGGTAGAATGGAGACGTTTGAGTGGTAGGGGCCCCAGGTGATAGACATAGTTTTATCAGCTGGCAGTTGCGGATCCAAAACCTTAGGGGCTGAGTTAAGAAGAGCTCAGGTGATAGGATGTGATCGGTGCGGGGTGGTGTGGGGTGGTGTGGTATGACAGGTGCCCAAGCATAACTTATATGGGATCAGTTTTGTGTCTGAACAAGTAGGCTAGAAGGGCCAGCCTGACGGGCCAGGCCCAGAGTGACTGGCTTGGCAGCACGTAAGGTAAAGATAGTGTTGCGGAGACCTATAGGTAAAGAAAAAAATGGTGATCCAGCTGGCTGTCTTTTCTCTGGTTGCTCGTGGAATCATGTGAGCACTGACTAAGCTGCCTTCCAGTCTTATGAGTTATTTAAGTAAGCAGCCCTGTCAACATTATGCCCTCCAGCTTTCCAACAAATGCAGTGAGGTCGCTGGGGGAGAACTCTGAATGTCTTCTTGAAGTTGTCTAGAATTTTAAAGATTTCCCCACCAACTTGAAGCAAATTCTTTTCAGTGCTTAATCTAAGTGATGTGATAAGATCATGACCTTTTCAGAAATGCCTTTGATGTCAATCCTAATTCTGCTAAATTTTACCTGACAGGGTAAGAATGAAACATTATAAGCCAGTTTGTCAAGCATTTCAGTAATCTGTTGTGGCAATAATCTGCTGCAACTCAGGTCTGCAGTGATGGGGCTTGGGGAGTGATGTTCCTTGACTTAAAAGGAACTTATTAAGTGTTTGGCCGTTGATTAATGAAGTAAAAATGCACTAGGTAGACCTTGAAGTGATAAACTGAACAAGAACCTTGGCAGCCGTGAGTCCCTCCTGCCCATTATCCATACTGTGATTTATTTTGGAAATGATGACTGCTCATTTTCTTACCCACACACCTACAGTGACTCAGAAAAGCCAGCGTTGAAGATCAACAGATACAGGAATGAAAAATATGACAGGTAGCTCATTTTGAGTTTTAATCATCATTATAGAAGTGGAAACAAATGTACCCGTGAAGGAGTAGAGTTGTGAAAGCCCATTTTTCCTCAAATGGCCTTTCTGATGTGTAAATTAAAAAACAGTGCTATCATTTTTGATAATATAAGCATAAAAGAGCAAGGAAATTGAAATTGCATTTTTTATTTTTTCAGGTATATTTTATGATTGGCCATAACAGCAGGGTAATTATGTGATATTTTTTTAGTTGATCATTTATTAAGTTTTAGAATGCTTTTCATCTCTTCTTCATCAATGTATCCCATTTTCCTAGAGACCGTAGGCACTATAGTTCACAAACTGAAGAAACATAATCATTTCTGTCTTTGTTGCTTTTCTTAATATTTTTGCGAGCCATCAACTTTCTTTCTGTTAAAATTTCCCTCCATGTCCACATAGATTATTGCGTGCTTTCGAGGATTGGCAGCATACAGCAAACTAATTTTCTTGCCCTCTGCCTTGTGTCTCAGTGTGATGCCCAAGGTTTGATCTGAAATATTTGGTACTTAATGTAGACTAGCAGCTCATGAATCCCTAGTGAGGCTTGTTTACCAGGATTAACTTTTTTTTGTTGTCCAGGTTAGACTTCAGCTCGTCATTCCAGACTATAGTCTTTGAAGTTTCTTTTTAGAGCTATCTGTCAGTGTGATCATAAGGCAAATGACCCCAAACCTCCTCCTTTATCATAAAAAGACCTTAACTTACATAGCACTATGAACGTAACAGAATATTCAAGGTGTTTAAACCCAAGTGAGCTACAAAACCAAGGTGGCACGGAAGATCCCGTCAGATCTGGATGCTTTGCCGTTGTTGCCTTGCAGTTTCTTTCCTGGACTTCTAAAGGCCTTTTGTTCATCACAGCCCCTCAGAGCTTTGAATACTACAGCCCCAAACCCTGCTTCATGACATTCCCTGGGTGGGCAATTCATTACCAAGAATTATGATTTCTTAAAAATGAAGTCAGAAGTTCTAAGTCTGGTAACACAAAGCAGCTCTTCATGTCTTGGTGTCCAACAGGTACTCTTATAAATTGCTAACAAGTAATAGATGGGAATTCCTGCATGGCTGCCCCTGATAGATAAATCTATGCCGTATTATTCCTGCTTTTATTGTCTTTTAAAACATCATCAGATTGATTTTAGAGTAGCAAGGATATAAAATAAATACACAAGATACCGTTCCAGTAAAAGAGTGGAAAACCAGCCTTCTTTGTGCCCGAAAATTCTAGTGTCAAATGGGATGACATTTCTGAGCAACTTCTTGTTTCAGCACAAAAAATGTATATCTGTCTCCTACTTGACTCTAAAAAATACAGAGCCAGTTTGTTGTAGAAGAAAAACCACAGGACCAAGAGAGAGAAATACCAGTGTTTTAGTACTGCTTCTCACTAACAAGCTGTATGACCTTTAACAAGTCACTTAAGTTCTCTGCACCTTAGTTTCCACCTCTGTAAAATTATGTGGTTAAATTAGATGACCTTCAAGATTCCTTTTGGTTTTAATATCCTACAGTCTAAGATGATGAATGCACATAATACCATATGTGCTATATTTATAATTATGTACCTTAATTGTATGACCCAATAGCAATATATGACTATAGAGCTAGCAACTTCTTTTTAAAAGATTTTATTTATTTATTCAAGAGAGGGGGGTAGGTAGAGAGAGAAAGAGAGAGAAGGAGCACAGGGAAGAGCAGAGGGAGGGGGGCAAGCAGACTTCCTCCTGAGCGCAGAGCACAATGCAGGCTCAATCTCAGGACCCTGAGATCGTGACCTGAGCTGAAATCAAGAGTCGAATGCTTAACAGACTGAGCCACCCACGTGCCCCCAGAGCTAGTAACTTTGTGACGATGAAAAGAGAGAATGTAGGGCTCCTGGGTGGCTCAGTGGGTTAAGTGTCTGCCTTCAGCCCACACTGGGCTCCCTGCTCAGTGGAGAGCCTGCTTCTCCCTCTTCCTCTGCACCCCCCTCGCTCTCTCAAATAAATAAAATCTTTAAAAAAAAGAAAAAAAAAAAGAAAAGAGAGAATGTGGCTACTGATGGTAATAATAATATAACTAAATAATAATATTAATAATAATAACTAAAACTTCGGTATTATTAATTCAGTCCACAAATAATCATTGAACTCCTAGGTGCCATGTCAGTGGTAGGTGTAGAGGTAAAAATGAAATACTCCCTTTCCTTTCACATGTAATGGTGAAGGGCATGGTTGTATAATATAAAACAAAGTCTTGATTAACTAGATGCTTAGGGAAGGGGATGCTAATTGAGGCTTAAGTAACACAGTTATGTTTTATTTCAGTCTTTGTGGTTGGGACATTTTGTAAAACTGTAGTCCATTATACTACTTTAATAAGTACAGTTTAGTGAACGTAATTGAATTTTACTTTAGTATTTGGAATATTTTTTCGGGGCCTCAAGTTCATCATCCTGAAATTAGTTCTTATTTTATGAGAAAAGTAGGAGAGTGTGATTAATTTATATTGGGCCAGACCACTTCTTGGGAGTCAAGTTTGTTTTTCTTTAAGATATCTGCTTGCATAGTCACCATGTTTCTTTTTCTCATAAAAGTTGAGTATAGAACATGAAATAAAATGTTTCATTAGTTGGGCTTCAGTTAATTAAGGTTTTACCATACATAAAATTCTAATTAGTTTGGTTGCTTTTTTGGGAAGTAGTATGCTCAGTTTTCAGTGCCACATTTGGTTAGGAACATGGGCTGACTACATGATGGCGTCCAGAAGAAATAACTGGAAAGGTGAAGGTAAAACCCGTTGTTACTGTTTTTTTCCCCACCTTTATTGAGATATAATTGACGTATAACATTGTGTAAGTTTAAGGTGTATTATGCAAAATGGGTAAAGGAAGTTAAAGTGTGTGGAGTGAAGAAATAAGAGCAGGAGATATATCTATCTTCTGTCTATAAGAAGAGCTTTCTTATGGAAGAGTGAGTAGAATCTCTTTAGGAAGGGATCTGAAAGGTTTTCTAGTTGAATATATCTTCTCTATATCTATATGGAAAATATAATACTTTAATCCCTTCTACAGCATTCCATTAAGTGACTGAGAACATCTGGAGAACTTCAGAAGCAGTCCATTCCACCCATGACTGCCCCCATTAGCTCTTCTTCATACTGAGGTCAGATATGTCCAACCACTGGTTTGAGCCATACAGAGTACATCTAATTCCTTTCCATACCATAACCCCTTGGATATTTGAAAAACAGTTAAGCATTTCCTCTGATTGGGTCTCAATTTTATTCTCCTGAATCTTAACAAGTAGGCTTCACTCTCCAGAAGGTGGAGCTAGCACCAAGAACACTCCCCTGCTTAAAACCTGGTGTTGGCTCTGTTACCCGCAAGATAGTATAGAAGTTCTTTGTCATGGCCTTTAAGCCTCTGCCCACCTTTGGCTTTAATTCTTATTATTTCTCCCATTGCAGGCTATACTCCAGCCTCCCTGGGCCTTTTTCTGTTTCTTGAACAAGTTGTTTTGTCTCCATTCATGCCTTTGCTGATGAATACTTTCTTCTGAAATAGCCTTCTTTCCTTCTCAGACCAGTGAACTTAACAAGAACTTATTCACGGAAGGCCCAGGTCAAATGTCCTCTCTTTTGTCAAATCTTCATACACTCCTCTTCATACCCACTTCTTTCCCTCCAAAAACTGATCCCTAATATGTTCTTATACTCCTAGCGCATGCCTCTTTTCAATCTTTTGTATGATTTTATCATTTGCCCAACTAGAATGTGAACTTTTGAGGTTAAATACTATGTCTTATTCATATTTCTTGCCCCTAGATTAACATATTTGAAAAAAATTAATGTGTAAGTGATATATAAACTCCATTCATCAGTTTCATGGGATGTTACCCAATTTTACCTTTCTGAAATGTGATTCATTCAATCTATAACTTCGTTTGTTAGATTTCCATCATATACCTTTCTTAGCCTTTGTCTTTCCAGGTTGAAGATGCTTAATAATACTTTTTGACTGTTTCCCATTCCGTTCATTTTTTTCTGGATCTTTTCCATATCTGTCATGGAGTAGAACACTGAATGGGTCTAATTGGGGTTGGTGGGGAGGCACTGTGGCAATTGATAGCATAATCATCCTGGGTGAAAATCCTGAATATTGTCAGACTACCGTTACCATTCTTTTCACTTTAGCTTGCCTCCCCCAGGACAACTCCTCATTCTCACTGAATCACATAGCAGTTGTGATCATTTCCAGGTCAGTGGCATATTATTAATTTGCCTTCCTTTGCTCAATGACACAAATCATAGAGTGTCTTTTTAAAATCATGTGCATTTGAGTGTTTGGTACTGTTAGTTAGCCTGTTGGTTCTTACTCTTCCCTTGCACATTACATCTTCCAAAGCACTGCAGGTCAGTTCTGAATCAGCTTTCCCCAGAAAAGTACAGGATACTTCCAAATCAACTTTTATTTTCTAAAACATCGTGAGGAAGGATGAGGAGGAAAAGTATGAAGTGTTGAATGGGAGCCTGAAGTCAGTTTCTTGAGGTAAAAGTTTGAAAGCAAAAACAACCTCCTTTTGAAACAAAAACCACACAGAATGAGAAACAACCACCTGGAGAGGACATTTCAAACTCTAGCGGTGTTAAGAAAGCTGTGGCCTGCTATGTCACTCAGACATGATAGAAGTTTGCCTGCCTCACCAATAGTCTTTGAATAAGCATTCCTTTTGATGACTGAGCAAACTTTAGTTACTGAAAGCCCAGGTAGGTGATAACAGTAGGTCAAGTGGAACCCGCGAAGTGAGGAACAGAGATGAATGCTTTCTGAAACAGAGGGGGGCAATAGGGAAAACTTTCATTAGATAAGAGATACATCCCCCCCACCACCCGTGAACAAATAGCATTTCTTTCTCCGAGAGTCTCTGGCAAAATGTCCCTTACTTGGAAGGCTCCAATGTAATAAACTGAAATCTATTTGAACACCAATGTTATTTTGGGAATAAGTGTTCTATAATGCTTGGGAAGCTACTCGTGTCACAGGAGTTTTGATGAGATTGGATTTTTCCCCAGACCCCTTGACTTGGAGTCTAAGGAAAATTAACCCTTTCTTTGGGGGTGTTGAAGCAAAAATGATCGGTTAACATTTGCTGTGCATTTCTGCAAACCAGGGTACCGTTATGGTGAGATGTGAACAGTGATTCTCTGACCTGCCATTTCTATTTCTGAGACAAATTATATTTGGAAGTCACTGAAAATGAAGTACTTAAGCCTTAAATCCTACATCTATAAATGCTATATGTTTGGGCCTTTCACTTTTTCCTATGCCAGATATTTCTTCCTTTTAAATAAATGACGTATTTAGACTTGAATTCATTTAAGATCAAAAGCTAGAAGGAGCCATTCTAATTTGAAGAAACTCTGCTTGAGGAAATTTCATAGCAGGGAGTCCCAGGCTCACTCCTCTTCTGTGGTCTGATAGGGCCTCTGACCTTCTCTTCCAACCATCGAATTTTGGCTACGAGTTCCTTTTTTGCTTGATCTGGCATTTGCTATGCTAGGAGGCTCTTTAAAGAAGGACTGTGTGAGATTCCACCAAATTGAACTAATGTTTTAAAATTGGACCTAAGTTTAAACAAACCAACCAAACACCAAACAAGAGAACATCTAAAGCAATTAGAACTGGGAATAAAACTGTGTGTGCCTGAATCACCAAACTTAAAGTTCTTTGCATTGTCTGGACTGAATAGGTATGTAGCATAGCAATATTTCATTCACTTCAATTCACTAAATCAAATGATGATTTCTTTTCATGTTTTTTTTATTACTTTGAAAAAAACCATAAAGTATTCTTTAAAAATTAACATAGTTGTGATAGGATTATAGTATGTTTTCAATCTGAAAGTGATTTTAGAGACCATTTAATCTGACTGCCTTCTTTCTCAGATTACAAAATTAAGAAAAAAAATCCAAGAAAATGGACTACTGCAGGTTTTATATAACCTTGGTATTCTCTAAGTTCAGTGATCGTTCAGTACTGAAAAATGTTCCCTCTGCACTCAACTCATTGGGGATTGCAACTTGAAGAGAACAATAATGAAGGACGATAAAAATTGCCACTGATTTTTTGCTTCCCTTTATTAGCATAAGTAGCTAGGCTCTGAATCAGGTTTATTGCAGGAAGGACTCTGGGCTAGAAGCCAGTAGGAGATGGAACTGGGGAAGGTAGTCCCAGACCATCTGAGTTTCAGAGAAAAGTTGACCCCCCCCCCAAATTTATCCAATACTCCTGTAACAACCCTTGTGTTCTTTAGTTCTCAGCTCCCTCCTAGTTTGCCCTCTTTGAGGCACAGACTCAGGCTTCGAAGAATCCTTTATGTAAGTCATCTATTCCTGTTTTGTGTCCTTTGCACAACTTACTTGACAAGTGGCCATTAAACATATGCAGGAATGACACATGTTCCTGCCATTCAACTATCCTAGTCCATCTCTTTTCTGCATACTCTATTTGGTCTGTGGCCTTTTTAAGCGGAGGGGCCCATAGTTGAATACAGCACTCTAGGTGTAGTCCCAAATCACATCAAGAATGGTCTCTTTTTTCTTTCGAGGGTCTACATTTCCATTTACACAGCCTATGCTCATGTCAACCGCATCATCCTGCCAACTCATCGTGCTTACAGTCAACTAAAATCTCTTAGTCTGTATACATGTGCTATTTTAAAGCCAGTTCATCCACGATGTACTTAATGTAGTAGAGATATTTTTTATGCACATGGAGGATTTTATGTATCTGTCTGTGAAATTATAATATGTTATATTTGGCTTATAGTTACATCCTGGCATGAATTTGGGGCATCCTAATTGTATCATTCAACGGGTTAGCTATTCTGACTAGTTCTGTGTCCTCTAAAAATGACTTCTTCACCCATGGAATGGATAAAAATATTAACTAAGATGAGGGACAGGAGATAACTCAAGACAGATTAACCAGTTGAAACCTTGGTATGGCTGTTCATTCATTTATGTGTCAACTTAATTGCGCCATCATATATTGTTTAAACTCATTCAGTAGTATATCACGAAAAACTTTATGAAGTGCTTTGTTGAACATGAAACACTTCAATCTACCCATTTCTTTGTCCTGTCACTTTAGTCAGCCTGCTCAAAAGGAAAGTGAAGTTAGTCTGTCAAGACATATTCAGAGTATACCTGTGCTGACCACAGTACTAGCTGCTTTCTACTCTCAGAGCTAAGTCCGTACTCTCAGAAATCTTTCACAAGGGCCAAGAAACATACGTGTTTTTAACACTGCCGCCTCATGAATCCTGGGCTTCAATTTATTTTTACTAATGATTCTGTTACTCTTTCTAGTCCAAAAATAAATCTCTTTGACAGAAAAGACAGATGCAAAATAGGGGTTTTCTACTTATTGATTTTAGGATTTGTTTGATAAGTGTCATCATTACACCACTGACTCTAGAGGGTTCATATTCACTCATTTTTAATCTTGCCCTAGACGCACCTACAAAAGCCTCCACACCTATGCTTTTTTGGTCTCTACATCTGTCACAAGTTGTATTAGTTAGCTCAGTCAGACCCTATTCTTGATCACATGTTGTTTCCATCTTCTAGTATCATGGTTTAAAAAAAAAATCTGTCCCAAAGTTCCCAACTGTGGCCATATCTTAATCTTATATAAATTTCCCCTTTGTCTCCAGCCAGTATTACTAGGATAATGATGATGGAAGGTTATGAAGATGTCAGTGACAACAACAACAGTATTATAAGAGCTAATAGCTATTAAGCACTTACTATGTGCCAGGCACTCTTCTGTCTTCATCCATTCAGGCTACTCTAACAAATTACCAGAGACAGGGTGGTTTCTAAATAACAATAATGTATCTCAGTTCTGGAGGCCAGGAAGGTGAAAATTAAGGTGCCAGCAAATTCAGGTTCTGGTGAGGCCCTGCTTCACATGGTGTGGAAGGGGCAAGACCGCTCTCTGGGGTCTCTTTCATATGTTCACTGGTCCCATTCAGGAGGGCTCCACCCTCAGGACCTAATCACCTTCCAAAGGCACCCCACCTCCCAACATTGCCCCATCAGAGGTTAGGATTTCAACGTAAGAGTTTTGGGGAGAGAGAACACACTCAGTCCATAACATACTCAAAGTGCTTTGCTGATGTTAACTCTTAATTTTTACACTGACCCTTTGAAATAGATTCTGTAGAGCAGTATGTCCATTTCACATATGAGTATATAATGGCATGGAGAGGTTAAACTAGTTTGCTCCAAATCCCATGGTGAGTAAGTCTCAGAGCTGAAAGCCTTGCATTCTGATTTCATAGCATGGGCTCCAAACCTTTACTCTATTGCTTGAGAAGATAGGTCAGACACTGAAAGGTTAAATTGTTAGGGGAATCATGATGCAGTCTCAGAACATTTTCTAGGCAAAATTGTGGCTTATTTTGTATACTAATTCCATATTTGTTTTGGCATGCCCCATCTCTTCTTCTGCACATTTAACTACCTTTAATTTTTTTGTTGTTGTTGTTGCCAGCCTCTGGGTTTCCTCTACTTGTAAGCTATCCTTAGCTCTTCAGCTAACCTTTGTTACCCACATACTGTAGTCAAGCACACTGTTAAACCTGGGGTGTATGTGAAATCTTTGTGGACTTAAATACGTGGCAAACTTCGGAATTCGTTTCTGAGAAATGAGTTGCGTTCTCCTAGAGGAGGTATGTGTGCACATGCGCATTCAGGAGCTCGAATGCCTTCCCAAATAAAATGCGAGTAGTGAGGGCAAGCACGATACCTGGCGTATAGCAGAACTCAGTGACTGTCTACTAAATGAATAAATGAATGAGGCAGAGAGAGTTTCCCCGGATGAAGATCAATATCAATTGTCCCCATGCCTTATTTCTACAAAATATATGCACTTTTGAACCATTAACTAATTGATGCAGTGTGCGAAAGTCTTTTATTCAGATCTAAGCCACAGTAATTATGCCAGCAGTTTACAATACTATTTCATTACAAGTTCAGTTAAAAACATGAGTGTGGATCTGTATGGGAAGAGAGAGAGAGAGAGAGAGAGAGAGAGTGTGTGTGTGTGTGTGTGTGTGTGTATAATCTCCAAAGAGAGATAAGGATATGATGGCTTTTTGTTTGGGTAAACAGATCAACTCTGGTGTCTTTCAGCTAGGTGAATACAGTTTATTATCTTAGTATCTGGGTAAATCTTGAGGTGCAAATTGACTCAGACCTATTCAAATTTAATATCAGACTTTAGACAAATCCTTTCATAACAAAAAATAAATGGAGAACGTATGATGGCTTAGGTCTTTTATATATAATTATATGGTTCCCAGAGGGGAGTTATAATTGAATTATAAGCTGCCTCATGAGTATTCTAGCCGGTGTTTAGAGAACCGCGAAGCAGAGCTGAGCAATTTTTTTTTACCAGCTAGAATGTGAACAAGACACCCTATAATTCAATTATAACTAGCCTCCAGGAACCATATAATTATATTATAAAGTAGTTTGGGCAAACTGGAAAACTGAATGTTTTTCAACACATTATATATGTTTAAATGATAATATGATAATTTTATTTTACCTCTCACCTTTCTTAATCACACAGGTATGGGGACACTTTTCGTGACCCTATTCCCATGTACTTTTCACAACTTTCAGAGTAAATTATCATCCTAGGAAGTCCTTGGTTTATTCTCCTTTGATTGTAGGACTATCTGTACATACCTAGGCATCACTTAAACTCCTTGGTCTTTAATTACTTCAACTATAAATTGATAAGATTTCATTTGGATGATCTGCAAAGTGCCTTCTAACACTAACACTTGCTGAATCTTGTATTACTCTGTATTATTCAGAGAAGCAAAACCAAGAGGATCGATCTATCTATCTATGATGTGTGTGTGTGTATATATGTGTGTGTATATATACATATATTTGTTTATATGGGGTGTCTATATGTCCATCTATCTATACATATATAGAGAGATTTATTTTAAGGAATTGGCTCACATGATTTTGGGGACTGGCAAACCCCAATTCTGCAGGGTAGACTGGCAGCCTGGAGACCCTGGGAAGAGGTAGTGTTGCAACTTAAGTCTGAAGACAATCTGGAAGCAGAATACCTTGTCTCCCAGGGAAGCTCAGTCTTTTCTCTTAAGGCTTTCAACTGACTGGATGAGGCCTACTCACGTTATGGAAGAATCTGCTTTACTCAAAGTCTGCCGATTTAAATGTTAATCATATCCAAAAAAATTACTTTCACAACAACATCTAGGATGGTGTTTTACCAGTACTTGAGTACCATGGCCTAGCCAAGTTTGCACATAAAATGAACGATCACAAGTCTGTATAACAAGAGAATCTGTACTACTCAGAATTTGTCTGCTTCTCTAGGTGTAGGTTATCTTTTGGGGACTTAAATGTAAATTGGGAAGGTGAAACTTTAGCTCTGAGGCTTTGGTACAGTTCAACATTGTCATGGGTACAATATGTGAAGAAAGCAGATGTTTTTAGTTGTAACAAACTCATCCTAAGAAATATTCTTTCAGGAAAGGAAAATGACATGTTTAAATCTATTTCCTATTGAAGATTTTCTCAGAATTTCCATTCTGTAAATAACTGATGGAACAGTAACTCTCCATAGAATACACACCCTATCCACTTTTCCACCATCTTACCATCTTCTGGAGGTTTCCTCTGATAGTTGTGGTGGCTATGTTAATTTTTAAAATTTGGACTAGTTCTTATTAAAAAGTAATACATACATATGAATATACGTGTACATGAATGCTCATAGCAGCACTATTCCTAATAGCTAAGAGTGGAAACAACCCAGATGTCCATCAGCTGGTGAATGAATAAGCAAAAAGTGGTATATACATACAGTAGAATGTTATTCAGCCATAAAAGTGAATGGAGTTCTGATTCATGTTACAGTAATGATGAACATTGAAAACATTATACTGAGTGCAGTAGGACAGTCACAAAAGGCCACATACTGTATGATTACATTTATATGAAGTGTCATGAGTAGGTAAATCCATAGAACAGAAAGTAGATTGGCAACTCTCAGGGACTGAGGGCGAGAGTGGGAAATGGGGAGTGACCACTGATGGGTACAGGGTTCCTTTTTGAGGTGATGAAAATGCTTTAAAATCAATTGTGATGATTGCATAACTGACTAGACTCAAAACCATTGAATTATACACAATAAGTAGGTGACTTGTGTGGTATGTGAAGTGTATCAGTAAGGCTGAAGTAAAATACACACAAGAGAAGATTCAGACAACACTGAACACTCTATGTTGGAATGTTAAAGTCTTCCTCTCACTTAAACCCAAATCTGTATTCATCCCCCACTCCTTACCGGTAACCACTGTTAATGTGTGTTCCAAACACTGTGTTTTCCCTTGATTTTTAACTCAGTGATGTTTCAGAACTCTGTATCATCATATATATATCTTTGACATTCTTTTGAACAGCTGTCTAATACTCCTGCATGTGTATACGTCAGAATCTATGTAAACATTGACCTTCTGAGGAATTCCTAGTTTTTTCCAGTGCTTGTGACAATGCTGTATAAACATTCTTCCATATCTATTCACAAGACAGTGCACAAATACATCTGTTGGATAAATTCTAACACAGGAAATTGTCGAGTCAAAAGGAATGTGCATTTTAGATTTTGATAGGTATTGATTGCTACATTGCCCTATACAATAGCTGGACCAATTTAGACTCCTGTTGACAATGCTCGAGAGTGCTTGTTCCTCCAAATTAACACTAGATATTATCAGACTCGTTAATCTTTTTCAATATGATGGGTAAAAAAATTTTCTCATGTCAGTTTTTAATTGTGAAAAAGTCGAACATCTTATTATCTTGTATATATTTTTCCTTTGAATTTTCTGTGCGTTGTTCAGATTTCTATTGGGTTATTGTTTTTTTTTATTGATTTGGAAGAGCTCTCAAACATTAAGGAAATTAGTCCCTTGTCTGTCATAAATGCTGCCAAGATACTGCACTTTTTCATTTGTCTTTATCTTGTGTTTATGGCATTTTTTGGATGGATACTTTTTTAAAGTGTTCTTTTTGTTGCTTTCAAATAGATTGGAATGTACAATGGAAAATATAGTACAAACTGAAATCGCACTTTTATGTGACTTATTTTTTTTAATCAGGCCATGAAGTTCCCTCTGGAGGAAACCCCAAAGTGACCAGTGGTGTCAGCGTTCCACTTTACAGACCCTTATCCTCATGGATATCAGATATCCCTTAATTCTCATTCTGAAGTTTGCTTTTAGATAAGGGTATTTTTTGTTGTTTATTTTTTAATTGGTCACAGCTTGATCAATAAAAACATGATAACAGTGAACAGATTTCAGATCTTTTTTCCTTTGCCAGGGCATTCTCACTTCACTCAATAGAACAGCTGCCACAGTGCTTACATTATTTGCTAATTTAACTCTATTACTCCTTTCCCATATACCACATCAGAGTCTTTATAACACACGATTTTAACATAGAGACAAAAGGACACAAAATGATTTAAAGTAAAAAATGCAATTAAAAATATGAAAGACCTGCCAATAGGGTATTAACTATAAGGACTGCTTTCCTTTTCTCTTCCCTTCCTCCCTCCTTCCCTCCCTTCTCTCCCTCATTTCTATTTTAGTTTTTTCATTTTTCATTTCCATCCTTTCTTCCTTCTTTCCTTTTTTCTTCATTCCTCCCTCCCTTGTTACAAAAGCAATATACTCTCACAGTAAAACACATGTGTATAGACAGATAAGACATAGAGATCATTATAAACTGGGTGCATAAAGTAAAACCTCCCCCACTCCCCCATCTCAACTTGCCATTCACATGCCTCAGAAAGTACAAATTTTTTCTGAATGTATTGGCTTTTGAAATTTTCTATGGGAATACGAGTGGGTGTGTGTGTGCGCGTGTATGTTTGCATGCATGCAACTTAATATATTATCTTGCAAGAATATTTGCATACAAATGAGTGTGATTCCCATGGAAATAATCATCTCAGGCTATACACTGATTCCATGGCTATCATGGCTAAAAATTTCCTTAGGGTTTCTTTCTGGCTATTGCTTTTAGACCTTGGGAATTATCATAAAATGTTCTCACTTGTGGGGGTGCCTGGCTAGCTCGTTGGTTAAGCATCTGATTTTTGATTTCCACTGAGGTCATGATCTCAGGTTTCCATGATAAAGCCCCCCTGCAGACTCTGTGCTCCGTGGGGAGTCTGCTTGAGATTAACTCTCTCCCTCTGCCCCACCCCGCCACTCGCTCGCACACTCTCTCTCTCACAAAAAATTAATCTTTAAAAAATGTTCTCACTTGTGGAATTTGTTTTCTTTGAAGGTAGATTTCATTTTGGGGAACAATCAAATGCTATTTGGAGTCAAGTCTTTTCAGTGTAGGTGTTCAAAATATCTAGTATGACCTTTGATTAAAAACTCTATAGAGTACTAAAGCTAATTTTTTAAAACAGCTTATAAGCAAACTAAAGATAATCATCAATGAAGAATTCTAAAACTGTTTTGAGTAATGACAACATTGTATGTTGATGGCATCACAAGGTGACAGAATCAATGAAAGAGCCAAGGCTCATTGGGCTGTATGAATTCTGCTGTTCTGGTTTTTGGATATCAGAGTTCTGCTTACAAAATTTGTGTTAGTTCCCCTCCTTAAGAGCCTAAGGAGCCTCATTCTAGGTCAGCAGTTTGGTACATCCAGAACAGACTTCTGCTTCTGACAGTAGCCCGCAGGGGTATAATGACAATATCAGAGAGGGATATTGAGAGAGATATATCCCAGGATATTTTTGGTGGTCTTCACTAACCCATTGTATAATGACTCTTTCTTTCTTTTTTTTAAAGATTTTATTTATTTATTTATTTATTTATTTATTTATTTATTTATTTATGAGAGAGACAGAGAGAGAGCACAAGCAGGGTAGAGGGAAAGGGAGAAGCAGACTCCCTGCCCAGCAGGGAGCCCAACACGGGGATCAGTCCCAGGACCCTGAGATCATGACCTGAACCAAAGGCAGATGCATAACTGACTGAATGGCTCTTTCTTTCTAAAAAAAATATATTTAAAAAAATGTTTGATTACAGCCTTTCAGGAACAGATATGTTCTTTGAGTTCAGCTCAAATTCATTTATTATCTCTTAAGAGAAGCAAGATAGGTATGACATTCTCTATCTTTTATAGTGAGACACTTTTTTTTAACTTTTTAAAAGTTGTCACTTAATGAAATCATTATCATGTTCTAATGTTCAAGAAGTCTTTGCTTAAGGACAGCTTGTATTTTCATTGGCTTTGATGGCAAGTATGGTAGCTTAGAACTTAAACCAATGAAGTATACAATAATGATCTATCATAATCTGGCCTAGTTTGGGTAAGAATTGTGGCACAAATGATTTTTGACTGAAGTATAGTTGACATGATGTTACATTAGTTTCAGGTATACAACACAGCCATTAGACAAGCAAATGACTTTCATTCTGTAACATGTGCAAACGCTAGATGCAATGGAAATAGGAAAAACATTGCACTGTGATTATAAAGAGGATTTGTGGTGCTAGGTGTGGGGCATGAAAGAAAGTAATTATAAAAGCCATTCATAAGAAGTGAGCCTTGGTTTCTAAGTACGATAGGGTAGACAGGAGGAGACCAGTGATTTGGACTGTTAAGAGTCCTGATTTTAAAAATGCACAACAGTGCACACTTCCTTCAACATTTTTTTTCAGATTAAATGTGAAAAGGCAACCCTTTGTTGATTAACTATTTTAAATATATAACTGTTTGAGTTTACAATGAAGCCCTTTGTAAGGCAGCCCCAGTTCTTGTTAAATAAGGACAGCCATATTCCTATTCATTGGTTTGTCCCTTTTTGAAGCGTGGCCTGTCACTGCAACTGAATGTGTAAAAATGTGGGTGAAAGTGTCTTCAAAAGGCTTTATTGAATTTATATTGACAAAATGTCATTCCTTTATTTCAAGCACATGTGTTGAATACCCACTGTGTGCTAGTCACTGTGATGCTTACTGGGAATATATAAACCAAGAAGATAGCATCTTCCTTTGAGGAACTCATAGGCTGAGGATAGAGGTTGGAATCAGAGTAGACCTGATAATCAGGGTAATAAAGTATAAAAGGTGCTGGGAAAGAAGTACTTTTGTGGCATTGATTGACTATACTAAAGGCTTTCTCAATCTTCTCTTCCATTATAAAAGTAAATAAAAGGCAAACCTGAATTCAAATTTCAGCCCTGTCACTTGACTAGCTGCAAAACCTGGCGCAAGTTCCCCAAATTCCGTGAGCCTATGTTTTCTCTTTGTCTAATCGAGATAATACTAATAATTACTTTACAGAATTTGGGTGAGCTTTGTAATTTATATATATGGTATGACTAGTCTTTTGTAAGCTGTCACTAAATGGCATCTAGGATCACGAGTATTAATTTGCTTATACGGATTGCATGATGTGTGACTGAGGTTTTTTTTTTTTTTCCTTTTCAGAAACAAGATTTTTCCAATTTAAAAAGTGACAAACGTTAGAAAAGAAAATAACTGTCTTTCCCCAATGCCTTACAAATACTTGTAGATCACACCAAACATGCTTTTATAGTTACACATTTTGTATCTGTCCAGCATGGCATGCATATTATGCTTGCCTTAAACACAATAATTTCATTTGCCACTTAATTTCTGTCTCACACTTTTTTTTTCATATTTCCCTTGCAGGGGTCATGCCATGAAAGGCTGTGCACAGAAGAATGTTAGCCTCCCTTCTCCCACATGTCTCCTTTCTATTCTCTGCCATCTTTCCTGTCAAACTGAAGCCTTAAAATTGGACTTACTTTAGGACATAAAAAGCCAGCCCTGAATAAAGAAACAAAAATACTTGACCATGACTTATGGGAGAAACTTACATGTGCTGTTTTTCTCTCTCTGTCCTTTATGTTGCTGGTTTCAAGCTTTCTCCACTTAATGTTGAAATAGTCAGTCATTGGGAAAAAAATCAGCCAAATTAGATGGCCATTTAAAGATGGATTTTTTTTTTTAACTGACTGCACTTCTGGAGCTTTTTGACTTTATGATATGTGGTTGCAGACATAAATGTATCTTTCAAATGAGAGATAATATTTGTTTTGGAGCAGGAGTGTCAACTTAATCATTTTTTTTGGTTAACTGACTATTAAGCTTAAATTCATTTTTAGTTCATTACTAGTTAAAAGCCCAGTAAGTAATTTTACTTCCTAAGTAAATTCAATAAAGGCATGGATAGTACATTGCGTACGTGTAAATTAAGAAATATGTGCCAGCTATTGTGGTACATACTGAAGAAGCTGATAAGATGTTACCTCCTTCCTCCATCTTGGAGAAGGGTCATAGTATGAACAGAAACTTACTATAGAAATTGGATGTGTGCTGTGATAGAAATATGAACAGATGATAGGGTAATTGCATATCATTCATTCACTTAAGAAGTATTTCTTGAGCACCTATTATATGCCAGTTACTATGGAATGCATTAGGTATTTACCAATGAAATAGACCTGGTCTCTGCCTTTATGGAATCTAAAGTTGAGACAGATAAGAAATAGCTATAAAATTAAAATTGTAATAAGTGGAAAGGATAATTATCAAATGCTATGAGAAAATATATCAGGGGCCTTAATCCTAGTCTGGTGGGGAGGGAAGTCTTCCTTAAGTGACATTTAAGTTGAAAGTTGAAGGAAGGGCAGTAGTGACCATTGCAAAGAAAGTGGGACAAGAATTTGTTGCATTAGAATAGTAGTTCTCAACTGCGGTGATTTTGCCCCCCTTCCCAGGAGACATTTGCTTATTCCTGGAGACATGTTTGTCACAACTTGGGAGCAGGTGCTATTAGCATCTAGTGGGCAAAGGCCGGGATGCTGCTAAACATCTTACAGTGTACAGGCACCCACCCCCAATAAAGAATCATCCAGCCCCAAATGTCAATAGTGCTGAAGTCGAGAAATGCTGAATTAGATCCTAGAAGAGAGGAAGGTCAGTTTACTTCGGAAAAGTACAGAAATAATACAAAAGAAACCAGAGTTTAGTTCACCAAATTTCACTGAGTACTTATTGTGTACTAGGTGTGGGGTAGGTGACATCATTCCCATTCTTAATGGGCTCAGTCTCATAGGGAAAACGTAGGTAAACTCTAGAAATAATACAAGTGATACAAATAATCATACTGTGCTAAGGAAGCATTGAGAAGGGTTACCTGTCATATCTGGAAAAGGTCAGGAAAAACTTCCCCACAGATAGGATACTTGAATAGATTTTTAAGTTGTGAGTAGGAATTCATCTTTCTGAAACTTCTGGAATCATTGATAGAAGAGAGTTGGAAATGGACTGTAGAAAGTTAGAAATGGACTGGGGAAATGAAGTCTTGGCAACACAAGACAAAGGTATGACATTCCATAAACTAGCAAGCAGGCTCATGGTGGTGGGCCCTGGAACAAAAGTACAAATGGGGACTCAGACCTGCAGCCTGACCCCCTTCCTTGTCATCCCTATCTCTGCACAGACCATCTGGGCAAGGAATGTAGGTTACAACATGGTATGGATGGAGGGGAATGGTAGGCATGGTGTGGGCGTGGCTCCCTGGCTCTACAGAATTCCCCTTCCCTGAGCAGGGGAGTGTCTAGGTAAGAACCAAATCAGGGTTCTCTAATGTGGGTTTCAGGGCAGGGGCGTCAGTAGCCCCGATCCAGAAAATGGAGGTAGAGATTTGGAGTCCAATGAGTAGTTAAAAGTCAGGGCACAGAAAACACAAGATTAGTTTTTTTTGTTTGTTTGTTTTTTTAACACAAGATTAGTTTCAGGTAATGGATGTACTCTGGCTTTAGGATAGCTTCAGGATAGTAAACATGGGTCATACCTAGCAGGGACGTCTTGTTCCTGAGACTCCAAACTCTGAAACACCTGTCTCAACCAGAAGCTTCTTGTATTATCTCCTGCTAGTGAAGGAACCAATGTAGAAGTATAAGCACGTAAGAGGGTATTTCTTCACATTAATTCAAAATTTTGGCTATCTAATGTTCATCCTTCTGCAATGATTTTTTTTTTTTTTTTTTTTTTTGCTGTACAGGATTGTAGCTAGAGATTTAGTCGATTTTATCTTGGCCCTTGGGCTTAGGCTGTGACTGAATTCTGGTATTAGTTTAATTACCTCATTGTAGAACTATGAGATTTTTAAAGCAAAAGAGGTCCTTAGAACTCATATTCTGATGGGCTTCAAGATTTTATGTCTTATATTTTTAAGCATCAGAAACTTTTGTTTTTGAGATGGCATCGCATAGTGGTTAAGAGGATGGATAGTGGAGCCTGCCTGCCTGGGTTCAAATTCTGCATCTTTTATTTACTAACTTCCAGAACATGGACAGATTGCTTACCTTCTCTTTGTCTCGATTCTCTTCTGAAAAATCACAGTCATGTGAAGATTAAATCAGCTAATGCATAAGAAGTACTTAGAACACTGCTTGGCACAAAGAATATATCATTTAAACACTTAATACTTTTCCAAAAAGTAATCTTTTATAGAATCCAACCTTTTACAGCAGGCAAAAGAAGAGCTGCTCTGGTTGAAGGGGAATGGGTGGCAGAAGTGACATTGCTGGCCGGCCACACCCCACCCTGATCCGTTCCTTCTTCCCCCAGTGGAGGCAGCCTGGAAACACTTGGAAAACCTGAAAATAGTTTGAAATCCACTGATCTGAGCCAGTCACCCCTTTTTGCAAATGAGAAAATTGAGTTAGGCATATAAACTCATTTAATCCTCACAAAAGTTTCCATGTTTTTGAGGTTCAGTAGCTTGCTCAAGGTTAGGCTACTAGTAAACTGCAGGAAATGGAATTTGAAGCCACATAGGAAAGCTAGTTGAGGAATATGGAGATTTTTACATCTTGGCTCTCACATCCACCAACCGCAAAGACTGTGGGCATCTTCCCCAAAGAGGACTTTGTCAGCTATAGATGAGATACCTGATTTTGGAGTCATCTCTTAACTTTGCTTAATCTCAGCTAAGTCAGAACATAGTAAATTAGAATATAGTAAAATTTCCATCAATATTAGCTATTTTTTCTTCCCTAAGATTTTCACAGTCACCTTCTACTGTGTTTTTTTAATGATAGTCTTAGCAGCTATTATGTCAACATACTACCTTAAAATTGTCTTCATTAAATTTGTGCCACTTTTGGAAAATGTGTTTGGGGGAACAACCATTATCTTTGCTTTGGTTTTTTTGTTGGCAAAGCCTGAAACATTTGTCTTCTGCTCATAAAAGTACTTGGTGCTGGCGAGTAAGGGTGTGGGAATCATATTCTCTGTTTAATTTGAGGGATCTGTCCATTGGATTGCAGTTTTTTATATTTTATTAATATTAATCTTCATGTACATAATGAACTAAATGTTCCTTTCACATTATTATTATTATTATTATTATTATTATTATTATTATGTCTTTAAAGGAGATCAGACGTCTGGTTGCTTCCTTTGATTTGATGTTGTTAGATATTTGGCTGTGTGGGCCACTGTGTTGTAGGAGTTGAGTTTGTTCCTGCAGGAAGGCAAACAAGGTTTTGGTGACTTGGGTTGGGCTCTGTCCAGTATAAAGTGTCTTCCGCTAAAATCGAACACATTAAATTTGTCTGCTGCATCCAATTACTTCGGTAATTGAAAAGGACAGCATTCCAGTTTAATTATGTGTTCTCATTTCTGCATTTCTTATAATTTATGGAACTATAAAAAGTAAAGCAATGCAAAAAACAACCATTTGAAGAGCCATTTGGTACTGTTCCTCTTTGACCCTGTCCATTTGAGATTTCCAGATTTTCTGTGATTTTGGTCTGTCTCCCTAAGCATGGTTTCTTAGCTTCACTGGTTATTTTCAACAGTACATTAAATGTCCCCTGGGACCTTGTTTTCTGGCTGACATTTGATATTGTTTCTGCTGTCACTTTTAAGATTCTGTACTTCTCCAGCTGTCGGGTTCTGGAGTAATCTGCCTGTGTTGCTTACATCAGAATTGTTTAGAAAATACAAGGAAACATGAATGGGCATGTGATTGCATCAGTTTTTCTAATGAGCACTTTACTTCCTGTAGTTAATAAATCATCATCACCATCATAAAAAGGAAGAAGAAGGCCGAGGAGGGGGAAGAGGAAGACACCATCAAGAAAGTGCAATGACACCCCATAAAATGGGAGAAAATACTTGCGAACCATATATCTCATAAGGGACTTGTATCCAGAGTATATAAGGAACTCTTATAAGTCCATAATATAAAAATAAATAACCCAATTAAAAAATGGGTGTACATCAGCAAGATGGTGGAATAGAAGGTATCAACACTCATGTGCTGCCCCCCTCAGCAATAATAATATAATAGCCATCCGTGGACATAAATACCTTTCTTAGAGCTTCGAACTCCAGGTAGGAGACTGTGAGACCCCAGTGGAGCCCAAGACTGAGGAGGGCCATTTTGAGAAGTCAGGCCTCTGCCCAGGTGGCAGATTTCCTAACCATGGTCCCCAGAAACAGCTCTGTCCCCTTACAGACTCAGCAATAGCCCTATTTGGATTTAGTCCTGCCACCAGCACCATCTGCCAAAGAACCTGGCGGGAATCATGCCTGTTCGTGCCCCAGATAACAGGCCTGTTGAATTTAGTCCTGGCTGTGGACCATGAAGTGACTGTGACCAGGCTCCAGCCCCTCTTAGCCTCCAGTCCTTCCTGCCCAGGAATTGGGCAGGAGATGTGCCTGACTGTGTCCTTGAGACAGTCCTTCCAACCTTGGTCCTACTGCAGATCCTGAAATGGCCATGTAACTCAGTCTCAGCAGCCATGGGTGGGCAGCACTCCTGCCTACCCATGGGACCAGGTGGGCCACAAACCCATCCATGTCCCTGAAGCAACATCAGTCCAACTGCAGATCCTGAACTGGCCCTGTGACTCAGCTCAAGCCCCTCTCAGCCACGGGCCAGGAACACCGCTGCCCATCCAGGAACATGCTGAGAAACCTGCCTGTCTATGTCTCTAGAGCCCACCAACCTTGGTTCGACTATGAACCTTGAAGCAACTATAACATGGCTCTAGCCCTTTGCAGTTGTGGCCTGGGAACCCAGGGACCTGGAGGGAGCTTTGCCTGTGTCCCCTGAGGCAGGACTGCTGACATCAGCCCAACTGCAGATCTTTAAGCAACCCTGTGACCCAACTTCTTCCCACTCAGCCACATTCTGTGGACAGTCCCACCCACTCAGGAACCTAATGAGAAGCATTCCAGTCTGTGCCCCTGGAGGCCAGCCTGTAATCCTTGGTCCCAACTGTGGACCATGAAGCAGCCCTGTTCCTGGGATCCAGCCCCTCTTGGCTGTGGTCCAGGGCCAATCCCACCTGCCCAGGGATCCCCCCCTCCGACCTGTTGACCTGTTAGGAATTTTCCCAGGGACCTGGAGGGAGCCACAACTGTCTGCATACCTGGTAACAGGCCCGCCATCTGCAGACACTGAAGAGAACCCTTGTCACATTGCCAGCCCTCCTGGCCAAGGTCCTGGATGCAGTCCCATCCACCCAGGGATCAGGCAGAATCCACCCCCACCTGAGACCAGGGTGACAGGCCTGCCAACCACATACTCCACTGTGGACCCAATAGCAGCCACACAGTCTAACTCTTAACAGCTTGCCCCCAATCCCAGAGACAATACCATTAGACTAGGAACTCTTTAGGAGACGAATATTACTAGCTGTAACCACTCTTTAAAGACTGGAACAGGTATTTGCTCTTTCAAACAAACCAACGTCAATGCAGAGCTACACAGATTATGAAGAACCAGGTAAACATGACACCGCCAAAGGAAATTAATAAATATTCAGTAACCAACCCCAAAGAAATGGAGATCTGTGAATTACCTGACATTCAGATAATCCTCCTAAAGAAACTATGAGATGCAAGAAAACACGGATTGACAACCAAAAAAAAAAAAAAATAGGAAAACTGTGAATTAACAAAATATGTTTAATAAAGAAACAGAAACCATAAGAAAGGAGAACAAAAATCCTGGAGCTTAAGATTACAATGACAGAACAGAAAAATTCAATAGCTTCAGTAGCAGACTTGATCATGCTGAAGGAAGAATCACCAAACTCCGAGAGAGGCCACTTGAAATTAGCCGGTTAGAGGAACAAAAAGGAAAATGAATGAAAATCTACACTTATATGGTCAACTAAGTTTTGACAAAGGTAACTCGAGGAAAGGATGGTCTCTTCAATAAATGGTGTTGGGAAAACTGAATATCCACAAGCAAAAGAATGAATTTGGACCCTTATCTTACACAATACACAAAAATTAACTTGAAATGGATTAAAAACTTAAATGTATGGGGTGCCTGGGTGGCTCAGCCGTTAAGCGTCTGCCTTCGGCTCAGGTCATGATCCCAGGGTCCTGGGATCGAGCCTCGTATCGGGCTCCCTGCTCGGGGGGAAGCCTGCTTCTCCCTCTCACACTCCCCTTGCTTGTGTTTCCTCTCTCACTGTGTCTGTCAAGTAAATAGATAAAATCTTAAAAAAAAAAAACCTTAAATGTAAGACCTGAAACCATAAAACATCTTGAAGAAATATAGGGAAAAAGCTTCTTGATATTGGTCTTGGCAATGATTTTTTAATGCTTCTGGATATGGTACCAAAAGCATAGGCAACAAAAGCAAAAATAAACATGTGGAACTACATAAAAACTGAGAAGGTTTTTACATCAAAGGTAACAGTTGACAAAATTCAAAGGCAACCCAGGGAATGCGAGAAAATATCTGCAAATTCTGTATCTGATGAGGGGTTAATATCCAAAATATATAAACATTTCCTACAATTAAATAGCAAAAAATCCTCCAAATAACCCAATTTTTAAAATGGGCAAAGGATCTGAACGGACATTTTTCCAAGATACACAAATGGCCATTAGTATGAAAGGGTGTTCAACATCAGTAATCATCAAGGAAATGCAAATCAAAACCACAGTGAGATATCACTTCACACCTGTTAGGATGGCTATTATCAAATAGACAAGAGATAATCAATTATGAACAAGAGTGTGTAAAAAAAGTATTGGTGGGGATGTAAATTGGTATGTCCATTATGGAAAACACTATGGAGCTTTCTCAGAAAATTTAAAATAAAACTACAATATGATCCAGCAATCCCACTTCTGGGTATTTATCTGAAGAAAATGAAAACACAAATTCAAAAAGATATATGCATCCTCATATTTATTGTAGCATTATTTACAATTGCTAAGACACAAAAACAACCCAGGTTACCTCCAATGGATGACTGGATAAGGAAAATGTGGTATATGTATATATACAATGGAATATTTTTTGGGCATAAAAAAGAATGAAATCTTATCATTTGCAACAACATAGATGGACTTTTTTTTTTAAAGATTTTATTTATTTATTCGACAGAGATAGAGACAGCCAGCGAGAGAGGGAACAAAAGCAGGGGGAGTGGGAGAGAAAGAAGCAGGCTCATAGCAGAAGAGCCTGATGTGGGGCTCGATACCATAACACCGGGATCATGCCCTGAGCCGAAGGCAGACGCTTAACTGCTGTGCCACCCAGGCGCCCCAACATAGATGGACTTTGAGGGTATTATGCTAAGTGAAATAAGTCGAACAAAGGAAGACACCTACTGTATGATCTCACTTAGATGGAGGTGAAGGGTAGGGGGGTGGGCAAAATGGGTGAAGGGGTCAAAAGGCACATACTTCCAGTTATAAAAGTAGTCATGGTAATATAATGCACAACATCATTACTGTAGTTAATAACACTGTATTGCATATTTGAAAGTTGCTAAGAGAATAAATTGTAAAAGTTCTCATCACAAGAAAATAAATTTTCATAACTATGTATGGGGACGGATGTTAACTAGACTTGTGATCATTTTGCAATATATACAGATAGTGAATCATGTTGCACATCTGAAGCTAATATGTTGGATGTCAATTACCTCAATAAAAATACATAATAAAATATAAGGTATTTTCCTTCATAATTTAAAAAATATGCTTTTATTTACTTTTATATTCAATTATGAATATTTAAAACGATTTATTTCTACACACATATCTTGGACAACAAGACCTTCTATAATGATATAGAATGATGGATAGGAAGGTACACAGGAGTTTTGATTTCCCTTTTTGTTGAAAAAAAAAAAAACCAAAACAACCCCCCCAAAAATATGTCCTCTAGTATTCATAGCAGCATTCTCCTTAATAACCAAAAAATAGAAATCCACAAATGTTCATAATGTGATGAATGGATAAACAAAATGTAAAATATCATTACAAGGGAATATTACTCATCCGTAAAAAAGAATGAAGTTCTGATCCCTGCTACAACATGGGTAAACCTTGAAAACATGATGCCAAGTGAAAAAACCATACACAAAAGGCTGCTCATTGTATGATTCCATTTATATTAAATGTCCAGAATAGCCCAATCCATAGAGATAGAAAATAGATTAGTAGTTGCCACTGGAAGGAGAGGGGAACTGGGAGTGACTATTAACAAGTATGGGGTTTCTTTTTGCAGCGATAGAAATATTTTGGATTTGGATAGTGGTGATGGGTTCACAATTATGTAGTTATACTAAAGACCGCTGAATTATATACACTTTAAAAGGGCGAATTCTATAATATGTGCATTATATCCAATAAAGCTGTTATTTCTTTTTAAGGAGGAGAGTAATAGCCAACACCAGGCACTTAATTAGATTCTAGGCATTAAGCTAAGTACTTTCCACCCTTGGTCATATTTAATGTTCACAATAGCTGTATATGCATAGGTACTATATTATTTCCTCCGTTTTACAGATGTGAATATTGATGCTTAGTAACATTACTCAAGTTACTTTGTAATTTGTCCAAGGTCCCAGAGCCTAAAAACCCAGAACTGGAATTTAGAATCTAGATGGCCATACTGTACTCTCTGAGTACTACATGTTCTTCCTGCCTACATTTTTTTTTGAGCTAGAGAGAAGCAGAGGGAGAAGGAGAGAAACTCAAGCAGACTCCACGCTCAGTGAGGAGCCCAGCACAGGGCTCTATCTAAAGACCCCTGAGATCACGACCTGAGCAGAAATCAAGAGTCAGCCCCTCAACTCAATGAGCAACCCAGGCACCTTCCTGCTTACATTTTTTAATATTAGCTTTAAGATATTATTAATATACCATGTAATTTGCCAATGTAAATGAACCACCCATTCAGATTTTTTTTTTAGTATATTTGCAGATATATGCAGCCATCACTATAGTCAATTTTAGGACTTTCTTATTATAAACAATCCTTCTCTTCCAGCCCTAAGCAACCACTAGTCTGTCACTGTGGTGATAGATTGATAATGACACCTATAGCCATCTGCATCATTGTGTTATCTATTAAAATTGTGTTAGTCAATTATGAGAATTATGAGATGGTAGGATTCCTTTAAAAAATGGCTTGGAAGCTTCCGTTGTTAGGAGAGAAAATAACTGACTATGATACTCCTAAAGGCAAAATAGAGACATTACATGTGTTGATTTGTCTGTTTCTGGAATTCCGTGTATTGTTTTACTGAGGAGCTGGGTCTGCTCAATAAATAAATAAATAAAATAAATAAAAAGAAGAAGAAAAAATCTTGATTGATAAAAGTATATTTTGCTTCCGAGAGAGAATGCAGAAATTGTCAGGAACTTTCTTTGCCTTTGAAATTGGCACAATGCCCTCTAGCTAAATGGTTTTGCTAAGTGGCTTTGCTAGAAACCTTTCCTACCCTCCTTGTCCTGCAGCTACTGCTTTTCTTCCTGACCCTCTTGACTTCAGTTTGAGTATATGTCTTCCAGTTAACAAGTAATTTGGGGGAGTGTCAAAAGGTAACTAGTGTCCCCTGGGTTACAATTAACCTAAAAATTAAAAGGTGGAGTTTAAAATCCTCATTAAGTATAACAAAAACATAAAAGGGAGTTTCTGAATTGGAGTTGGATTTAGAAAGTAACCCTCGAATTAATGAAACTGGCTGTACTTGACTGTGTACCAGGCTAGTTATTTGAGAGAAGATATATATTTGAGAAAGCATATATAGTATAGTTTAATGGTGATTAGTGTTTTAGGGAAAATGAGTAGAAAAAAATTTTTCTAGGAGGCTTTTTCTGTAATCCTACTCACTCACAGTGTAAATGCTAATGCCCTTCAGTTTTCATTGCCACTAATTTCTGAAATATGTGAGTGTTACATTATTTGAATTAAAAATTAGTGTTTTCTCATTTAACCTGGCCGGATATTTGGCAACATCATGTTTCCGTGAGAAATTTTGTTGATTTATTTTTAAAGGTAGCATAATAAAAACAGCTGGGGTCTCTAAAAATGATTTATAGTGAATTCTTACAGCTTGTAATAAATTCTAACTAATATGTATTATTCATAATGGATGCCTGTGTCTTGTTAACTCTAAGCTAAAAGTGGGAAACAACATTATGGTTCTTACTATATAAACCTTAAGCATCCATTTTGTGTTTGATATACTCAAAGCATGGTGAATGCTTAAAATATTTAATAATTCAGATATGCCAATGTTGATTTTGAAATACTTCTAAAAATTGGTTCTATTTTTTTTTAAGATTTTATTTATTTATTTGACATAGAGACAGCCAGCGAGAGAGGGGACACAAGAATGGGGAGTGGGAGAGGAAGAAGCAGGCTCCCGGCGGAGGAGCCTGATGTGGGGCTCGATCCCAGAACGCTGGGATCACGCCCTGAGCCGAAGGCAGACGCCTAACGACTGCGCTACCCAGGCGCCCCTAAAAATTGGTTCTAAAAGCAATGAGGTTTTGGGAGGCTCAGTTGGTTAAGTGCCCAACTCTTGATTTCTGCTCAGATCATGATTTCTGAGTCATGAGATGGAGCCCCACGTTGGGCTCCACGCTCTGCGTGGAGTCTGAGATTCTCTCTCTTCCTCTGCCCCTCCCCCCTTCTTGTGCACTCTCTAAACTAAATAAAATCTTTTAGGAAAAAAAAGCAATAAGGTTCTTACTCGAATAAAACAGCATTTAGAATCCCATTTTATGGAAATCAGTTTGTGATCTCTAGAAGCAGAAGTGTATAAATATTGTAATCATCTGCTGAACAGAAAACATTGGGGAAGGATTAAAAAACATCACTGCTTCTGTGGAATATTCAAAACTGAATTGTTCCCACTGATGTTCATGCCCTTTCTTCACATATGTCTATTAAATGGTGCTTTAGTAGTAACAAGCCTCATTTACTTATTTCATTGTATTCCTCTTACCCCATCCTCTAATGTGTGCGCACGCACACACATACACACACACACGAGTGAGTAAATATGCTGTGAGTTCCATTGTCTTAAACTTCTCAAGTTGCTTGGCTTTTAGGGAAGTTCATTTGGGGACATGGAAAGATTTAGAGGTGAAAGAAGATGACCCCACTGACCCAAAGTCAGCAGGATATGTTCCTTGAGTTTAGAAATGCAGATGGCCTTACCAGTTTCTTTGTAATGATTGACATATATTTCTGCAGCAGTTGGTTGGGGTTATGCTTTCCTCTGTATCCATGGTACAGAGAAAAGATAAGGGGCCCATTTGAAGATGAAACCCCCACCTTCGTCTCATTAGTGCTGGGCATTAACCAATGGATATGGAATTACAAAGAAGAGAACAAGTAGCAAAGGGCAACTAGGAATTTTATGGCTGACAGAGAGATAGTGTAGCTATCTAGGACATTTTCTTCTTCATTAGGAATGCCTCTGAAGGCTCACACACTTGAGTTCTTTGGAGAGCCATTTAAGATCTCTCATGTGTAAGGTTACTACTGGATTCAAACAGTCTGTGGGTTTCTTGACTGAGGTCAAAGAAAGGTTTTTAGTTGGTGTCAGTGCATGAACAACCTTGGCTCTTTTTAAAATACATGCTGTGTACAGATAAGAATAATACCTAAAAAGGGTAGTGCTTTGTACTTATTTCCTTCGTCTTTCAATACATTTATAAAAGGTGAGCAGATTTGGTTACTTAGTAGACCTCTTCTCAATTTAGTTCATATCACCAGAAATGAATTGGCAATATTTAGAATTTGCTTTTTCTGTTTTTAGTACTACTCTGTCGATATTTTGTTTTTTCCAAACTACCTCTAAATCAGGAGTGCAATGTAGGAATTGGTTGCTCTGCTTCTTCAAGAGGAAAAAAAAAGTTTCTTCAAGAGAAAAAAATTTCTAGTGTTTGTAAATGAAAATGGTATATTAATGCATATGGAGGGGGTCTTTTAATTAAAATTGAATTGAAATTAATAGGTGAAACTGTTTTTGGCTTCAGCTGAACGAGCCATTGATGTGCTTTAAACTCTTCCAATAAACATAATTTTGTTGGGGAGAAAGACATTTCTTCTGCCCTTCAGAGTCCTTCTAGCTGGACTAAGAATCAAATTGACGTGAGATAGATTAAGAGGATAAACTCAAATTCGGTTTTGTATGTAGGGGAAGCTACATAGGTATGAAATTCCATAGACAGGCAACATGAAGCTTGTATGACATCCTGAGCTAAGGAGAGCCGTAGGGGTCAGGAGATACAAAGGGGAGGAAGACCATTAGCAGTAGGGTGAGAGGAGGTATTTAGAAAACGAAAGATTACCCTGTTATGCAAATAAGTTTTTTAGGTAAAGAGGAATCTGTTAATATTTCTCTTAATGGTATAGGCTCTTCTTTCCGATGTAAATTTAGGCACTTGAGGAGGAAGCAAAGATTTTTCTGAATCTACTGGATTTTGATTGCTTTTACCTCAAAATAATTTTCATGCCGAAGTGGCCCATCTTGAGGCAGCTTGCCTTTGGCCCCTACAATTTGATGGTAGAAGATCTGGAGCTGACTGGTGATGATAATTTACTGTCTTGTCTGTTGGGAAATGGCTATTTTCTACTTGCACTGAATTCACAATGATGGTCAGAATTTCTACTGACAGGGTTATGCTCATGAACTCAGTAAACTGGTTTCTGTCCCATATTTTATTTGATTAGTTTATGCAGGTCATTTCGTGATTACTAACTGGCATAATGATTAAGAAATGTGGCTTTTCTGAATCCTGAATGTGGATTTCATAATTTCTGTGGCATTTAATATTGATCAGCTAAAGCCACAGGTAGTAAGGCACCCCGGAGTAAATGAAAAAGGGAATAACAAGCACAGTTCTAACTGTCTCCATGGATATATACATAGGAATGGAATGTCTTAATCTAGAATCTAGTTTACTTAACAACCAGCAACGAAACAAAAACTCTCCATAGCTTTGGGATTAAGTTGAATATCATAACTTTTAGGTATATCTCAGAAAGAAATTAAAAACCCCCCTAATCATTAAGAAATAAATCACTAATAGAATACTAACACTAGTGTTAATATAATTAAAAAATCACCATCTTTTAACAAATTTGAAATTACTCACCAAGTTACAAGATTTGGTAGTATGCTTAAGTTTCCATTCCCCAGATGGTTTTTTTCCCGTATTTAATAGAGAAGAATATCCTTGTGTAAGGACTTGGATTTAATGGAAAGATGTGAATATTTTCTAGGCTGATAATACACTACAACCTAGAATTTATATAGTCTCTGTGGTGGATAGTGATGAAAACTTAGGCTAAAGAGATGTATTTCTGTTTTAATTTGGGTTTATTGAGGAAGGTTCCCTGTGGTATGATTTTATAATTTTTAAGTCTGTAGTTTGATAGGTACTTACTCATCTCTAAAGAGATGATGTAGTTTGATAGGTACTTACTCATCTCTAAAGAGATCTAAAGATGAAGGTCAAATTAACCTGTTCCTAAGCTTTCTACCTGAATGTGATTTTCTAATTTCTAATTTGTAGTGTGCTGACCAACCTGTTGTTAACTCAAGGTCTGAATCTTACATTTGACACCTGTCATCCCTCCAGATATGTTTCAGGTGTCAGTGTCCAATCAGGGTTTTGAACTTTGTTACTTAGTGATAGCCTCTTATAATTGGTCAATCACATTTCTTTTAACAGGCCCACTTGATACATAGTATAAAAGAAGACGGATTTCCCAGCAGTGCCCTCTCTGACATATCTCTGTATTTTTCTTTTCTTTTCTCCCAAACAGCTCCCACCTAACCCACTATGGTGCCTGAAATTCCTTCTTTAGAGTTAAGGCATTATTGCCCTAGGAATTCCAGACTAATTTGCAATTACCTGTAGTGGCATATTTTGATTGATTAATTTATCCAGGTCATTTTCAGATTTCTCATTTGAGAGCAGAGTCGTAAAGGGAAGGTTAAGCTTTAGCTTGGCTCAGGGGTGAGAGGAACAAGTCTGAAGATCATATTGTTGTCCGTTCTGCTATTAAGTCAGAAGACTGTAAAAAACTGGAGTTACCTACTAAGATTAAAAAAGGGTAGAGATACAGAAATAGAAAAAGAGGACTTAGAAGCAAAAGCAGATCTACAAAGACCAACATTATCTTCTTTAGCCAAGCCTGATTCAAAAAACATTACTGGCATTCACTTCAAGGTATATTGCTGGTTTTAAACTTAAATTGTGTCTAATTCTGTGATGAAGAGAAATTAATGAACAACCTCAGCTTTCAAGTATTTTTTTTCTCTAAGAACACTGAAGTCATACTTAAAGCTGTTGAACAGAAACTGCCCATTAATTGAAGTATGGGATATGTCCAGATAGGAGAGGTTTTTTTAACTTGTGGAAAGTTCAATGAATAGTATAATCTTTAGAAGTCATTAAAGACACATATTCTACTTGACCTGTTATATTTATGTAGGCTTTGCCAGCGTTTACCCATGTGGTTATATCCTCTTCAGTTTTTTTCTTCTACTTTGCCTCCCTTTTGTCTTCCTTACTTTCATACATGCTTCCTTCAGCTCTTCTGGACATTGCCAAGCTAAAGGAATATATAATACCCTAAGTGGTACCATTGAATGGTACCATTTGAGCGACGTCACGAGAGCTGCTTGCTAAAGAATATCTTCTGCTCTGTCCTGCACTGGTGCTGAAATTTCCAACGTTTTGGTTATGGTTTGTGGCTAAGGCACTAGCCCCCCCCCCAAAAAAAAGAAAAACCTACAAAAAACTCCATAAGGATAGTGTATATGTCCAAAGCAAGTACATTCACATTTATTCCTTAGAAGACAGAAGATAAAATGTTCCATTTACTTAGGACTTTCGTAACCTAGCATGTTAGAGTCGGGAAGAATCTTTGAGGTCATCTCCAGTTTTTAATTAAAGTTGTTTTTTTTGGTTTCCTTTATGTTTTGTTTTAAAATCTTTTCATTAAGTGAGATTTGATACAAAAGTTCAATGAGTAAAATAGATGAATGGGAGAACATTAGGGCTCACCTCCTCTGGAGGTCATTATCAGTTTTATGTAAGCTTAATGGTTCTGTGGAGTTTAAAATGAACTCAGTCCCAGAGACATTTCGTGAAGACAGTTACTAGAAGCCAAATCTTCTGATTCCTAATCTAAGGCTCTTTCCATCCATTGAACTAGTCCCAGTAATTACTTTATTCTTTAAATCACCCGCATTTCTTCAATTCCATGGAAACATTCTTAATTAACATGCTACATAATAATATTGCAGTAGTACTAAAGAGTGAAATGACAGCTATAGGGAAAATAATCCTAAGGGGAAGGAAGAAGAGTGATTCTGAAACAAATCTTACTGGCAGCGTCTACAGTGTCTAAGAGAACCTTTGAAATACATAGCTGACTATGGACATTGGGTAAGGGTGTCGTATTATTGGTAATTTTATTGCTTTAATGACTCCCCAGTTGACATTAAAGCAATATCCAAGTAAAGTGGCCTTTAATAGAAAGGGGAATGAACTGTAGGTCCAATTCTCCCAACTCCAGAAGATTACTTTCTAAAAACAAATAGCAATATCTGGTGGAAACCAGTTTACTGAGGTCATGAGCCTAAATTTTATTGCAAAGCTCCAAATGATGAATAGTGTCAATTTTTTTCCTTCAGGTCAGATTTTAACGTGAGAGAAAGGAATTTTATATATGACAAAATAGATGTAATCAGTGAATACAAGTAGAACAGTTATTGGACAGTGGAACACTGGATCCAAATGGAATCTTATTAATCAGAATATGCTGTACTAATTAGGATGACAATGGATATCATAACCTGCGTCTAGTGATGTCTTAAAAGATTGTAATTGATGAGAGTTGCCCATATTAAGCATGTGAATGGTTTTTTGCAGTGGATGGACCTTAGCAATTTCCCAGTTTGTGGGGACTTCAGTCTGAGTGTTACAAAGGTGCTGACCACGACACAGAGAAATAAATATCACATCCTGACATTTTATGGTCTTAACTTCCATAGAGTTCCAGTTATTTGGTTTTTGTTGTCCTACGTTTCTACAGCTTTTCCTTTAGAGACACTTCCCTTTCTGGAAGGCGTGCAGGCACGTGACGATACATGTTTTGTTGGGGCCTGAGGTTTATATAATTTGGGGTCCCCTCTTTAAAAAAAGAATACAAGATCACAAATGCAAAATTTGGTATGAAAGTGAATATTTAGAAGGCCTATGCACATGAGGTGCCCTGAGGCTTAAGCTTCAAGGTAAATCTACTTGTGCATGTGAAACACACCACTAAATAATTTAGTAGTTTATAAGTGAAGGAGAAGGAAATTTTTCAGAAGCCACAACTCTTTGATATTGGAAGGGTTTTTGATATGTAAATGACATGTATAAATACAAGTGACAAGATTGCAATCATTTGGTCAAAGAAAGACAGAATTATAATGCACAGTTTGATAAGATGAGATCTAAATTAGATCAATTAAACTTTGATAGTTCTGAGACAATCTGGTATGTCTTTATGCAGTGCATCTTGAGGAATTTAGTTACAATTATTTTAAATCACTGATAGTACGTTTTATACCAATGAAATGGGAATTACCAAGAACTACATTCAATCTGATCAAGGTTAATAAGAAAAGGCTCAACATTTTCATAAATGCCCTCTTAAACAGATGGTCTTGTGTAACATGTAAAATGAAATCTAGGATTAAAGTAATGATTCATTTTTTAATTTGTGATATAAACTGCAATTTAATCTAGAATCACTATACTTTTAGACATCTGATTCTATTGTATGGGTTGTTCGCTAAATAATAGCATCGAGTTAGCTTCAGCCTCTCTAAGAACTTAGCTTTATTCACATATTTTTTTAATCAGTTTGAGGTTTAACTATGTTTTTTAATTCATTGGAAGCTTAATTTAAGGTTTATCTATATAATTACAAGGAGGGAAATTAGAATATATACTGACGATTGCTAGTGGTGGATGAACATGATTGACTCATGCTGTTGGGACCGGCCAGGGAAGCATTTGGCTCCCTGAGTGGTACCATTTGAAGTGGTACCACAAGATCTACTTGCAAGAATGTCTCTCTCTGTGTCCTGCACTGGTACCTGAAATTCTCACCAGTTTGGTTACAATTTGGGGTTAAAATACTGGCCTGAAAACACAAATCATCAGAAAAATTAAACTTCCCAGATGAAAAAAAACTCGCCTGATATCTATCCATGTCAAATATAAAAGAGCTTGGCTATAAATACAGTAAATGGTATATAGTCAAGAGGAAGACAATGAGCGTTATTGGAATGTATTCATAGGTACACGGCTTGAATTTAGGGATAGTATAAGTGTGACAAATTGTCTCATTGCTAAAGAGACCTTAGTTCTACTCCTTCCTGACTTGGTTATTAGGTATGACTTCAGGAGTCATGAATGCTCTTAAGTTGTCCCTCACTGTAACATGTAGTAATTGGTCCCCACCAGTGACAAAAATTCTTTTTATTTAAATACATGTTGAGAATCAACTTATTTTTTTAGCTTGGTGTTCTGGAATATTAATCCAGAATTCTTTAAATTGAGGTCGATAAACTGTGTGCCACCGATGATCCTAGCAGTTATTTGCTGATGTTCTACCAAATTCATTTTCACTTTTCCCCTTTTCTACTATTGACTTTTGGTGTTGTGGCCTAGGTCAATTATAATGGTTTTGTGAGGTGAAAAGTAAATTGAAAATGACAATTTTATAGGCTGATTTCATTTTGTTTATTTTTTTGTAAGAGTTATTTATTTGAGAGAGAGAGCACATACACAGTGGGGTGGAGCAGGGAGTCTCAAGGAGATTCTGTGCTAAGCATAGAGCCAGACCTGGTGCTCAATCCCATGACCGCAAGATCAGGACCAGAGCCGAAGCCAAGAGTCGGACACCTACCCAAGGGCGCCAAGGATGCGCCCCTAAAGGCTGATTTTAAATTCTGACTTGAAAATTGCCTGCTGTAGACATGTAGTCATAATTCAAAACAGGTGTGAATGTCCATGTGACCACGATATCTATTGCATATAGGTGGATATGGCCCTCAGAGAAAACCACAGTAGAGTATCAGTTTAAATAGCCGAGTATGCCATTTGCCCATAATTGTTGTCATAAACAACAATGATTTTATAAGGCAGTACTTAGGTAGCACTACTTATGAATCAGGCACTGTTTTGAGCACTGTAATATTTACTGATTTATCTATACACTATTATCATCTCCATTTTACAGTTTATCAAATTGAGACACAGAGATGCTAAGTAAACCTGCCTAAGCTCACAGAGCTCGGAGTGGCAGATGGCAGGGTTGAACTCTCTTGACACCAGAGTCATAATAAATAAAGTAGGTATGGTAAGGAACACGAAAGAAGGCTAAAATGTCGAAGGGCATAGAAACATGTCTGTAAGTAGCCAAGCAAAACTGTTCACACCTAGAAAAATATATTCTAGTGGCACCTGGGTGGCTCAGTCGTTAAGCGTCTGCGTTTGGCTCAGGGCGTGATCCCGGGTCCCTGGGATCGAGCCCCACATCAGGCTCCTCCGCTTGGAGCCTGCTTCTTACTCTCCTGCTCCCGCTGCTTGTGTTCCCTCTCTCACTGGCTGTCTGTCAAATAAATAAATAAAATCTTAAAAAAAAAGAAAAAGAAAAATATATTCTAAAGCACATATAGGTGTTAAGAGCCACTTACAGCAATAATCTACAACAGTGGCTAGCATGAGACAAAAAGAAAATGGATGGACTGATGTGAAAAATGGGACCACGAAGCTCTGTTTTTTTACTGACTCTGTCTTGCTGCCTTTGTATAATGATTACACCTCTTGCAGAAGTACACCCATGACTGTGGCATTCCACAGGCCAATTTGCGACAAAGTTCTTTCCCACCTGATTCTGTTGGAATGACATGTGGAATGCAGGGTACCTCCTTAAAAAAGTCTGGGAAAATGTAGTGCACACTACTGAGAACATTCCAAGAGCCTAGAGAGACTAATTTATGAGGAAAGATTAAAAGGATTAATTATATACAGCTTGGTTAAGTAATGTCTAATGAGAAACATGAGAACTGTCTATATGTATCTGAAGAACAAATACACTAAGGAGAGAAGGGATTTACTTAGGCACAAATAATGAAACTAGAAACATTGGTTGAAATTACAGAAAGGATCATTTTGGCACAATAGTATATGAAACTTCTTGACAAGTGATATATACTAGTCTGTAAAATAGATTCAGGAAATAAAGCAAAAAAGGGTCCAGTATGACCTTTAAGAATATCAGCAGGGTTTTGGGAAGGTGCAGTGATGTATGTTAAGAAGTATAGTCTAGGTTAAATCCTCTGGTTTTACAGTATGATAACCCTTAGAGTTGGGAAGGTCACTGCCCATTCTGCTCATAACCGTGTTCTAGTGCAAATTAAGGCTGTTATGTTTTATTCAATTTGCCCAGTGGTGTGTCCAGTACTCTTTGTGCCTGATTCAACAGGAAGGTGTTGCAACAGGAAGAGAGGAGACACCAGTGAGAACCAAAACCTGTTCTCCTGTGGGAGGAAATGTTTCAAGCAGAGACCAGATGCTGGGGCCCAAGAGATTACATTACAAATTGGGCATTTTATTTAACATAGTAGGTGTTCACTTATTATTTATGGAATGAACAAATGGATAGATGAACAAACCTCACTGAATTGGAATATCCTTATCTATAAAATATAGTTAGCAAAAAGTACGTACCCATTCACCAAATTAAAGAAATTAACTAATGTAAGAGAAGCCTGACAAAAGGTATATATTCAGTATGTGGTGGCTGTTATCATCTGGTGCTCAGTGAGCTGGTATAGAATGATACTCAAGATCTTCCCTCGACTATTCCCTGCCCTTGTACCCCTGATTATGCCTACCTCATCAGGGGTGTGTTGACAGGGGTCGTAATACTTAAACGCCTTGGAGGAAGTCAGGACTCCACAAATGAGCCACTATTGAAGAATTCACTTTTGGATTCAAATTAAGTCATTCTGCATAGAATGGAAGCCTGATGGTGCCCCTGAAAAGAAAAATAAATTGCCATGTTTCACAGTGTTGTTCTGGTAGAAGAAATTAAGATTATTTTATACCATAGGTTGCCCTAGTGTTTTCCTAACCTTTTGATTCTTTGTTACTAGAAATCACCCGTGTTAAATAAGCTGAATGTCCCAATTGGCCTTTGGTGTATTCTCAGAAACACTTAGTTTTGGTGAGCAATGCAATACAGGTATCCCCCGCTTTTTGAAAGTTCCCGTTACATGATTTCGTTTTTATGAATGACCTGCGTGAGGACCTGTTTTTGCTAACTGAAAAAAATCTGGAGAGGAGTTTTGCTTTTGTGGAAAAAAGCAAAAGGCAAAAATAGCGTTCAGCATTGGTTTTGCAGCTAGCTCTTCTAGAGGCAGCCCGCACCTTGAGCAGTGAGAATGGCCCCACCAAGCTCCTTCCCCAGGAACTACACTGAGCATCTCAGCCTTAAGCCACCATAGCTTTGAACTGTGTCTGCGGACATCTGTGCTTTATCTGGATTTATTATGTGCATCCTTTAGCAAGATGTATCCTAAGGTATCAGAAAAGTGTAAGAGAGCTTATTTTTCAGGTCTGGGAATGCTAAAAAAATTTTCCATATAAATTAATGGTAATTGCTTCTTCACGTTGTACCATTTGGCTTATGAAAGGTTTTGTAGGAACATTCTCCCTTCAGATAGCAAGGATCCTATACATTTCAATACAAATGTTATGTCCTAACCTCTCCCCAACACCCTGTATTATAGCTGAAATCTATGTAGTCTTTGCCTTTATGTTTCTCTTTTACAATTCTTTGTACATTTTGACACCTTAACTCACAAGCATTTCAAACTTAAATGTGTTTTTAATTCTCAGATGTTTAAAATCAACACAAGTATGTTGCAAAACCATGATGCTTTATTTAGGGTGAAAAATCATTCTTTTTAGAGATACAGTGGTTGAGCTTTCAACAAATGCATCCTTAAAATGAATATAACAAAAGCAAAACCAGGCATAAATTATATTCAAAGATAAATCAGGTGGAAATAGAAAATTTTGACTAAGTGCCAACTGCTACATAATGTTGCTAAGACTTAAAGAATACATTTACATTTATTTAGTGAAGATTAAAGGCATCTCTGTTTGTGAAATGTCAATTAATAAGGACCTGCAGTTTTAGAGTGAGCATGCATTTTAATTGTTTCTGTGGAATTTTAATAATGATTCAATTGTCCTTGTAACCCGATTACTAGCCCTCAGTCTCTAGAGTAGCCTGAGAGATAATACATAAAATAGTTTCTGTAATATTTTTTTATAAACTTATCCATTGAGAGTGACATGCTGTTGTTTCTAATGGAGCACCATAATGGGAGGACAGCATACCTCCATTCACAAGGGATAGGCCCTGAGACCTTTTTGACTCCCCATATTCTCAAATATCACTCTAGCATATAATTTCCCTCATAAAATGCAGTAAAGTATAACTGAAAAATTTAACAGACCCTTTTCAGACCATTAATGATTCTATAAATACAAGACTAAAGTCATTTACAGAGCCATTCTCTGACTAAGAGCTAGCACTTTCTTTTCACTGCCAGTATTAGCACTAGCAGTTGTTTTTCTTTTCAGGGCCATTTTTCACATAGAAATAAAGTTACCTTTGATCATTATAGTAGAGTTGCTGCATATATCCTAATATGTATAGAAGGGCATAGAGTTTTGGATGCTGGGCAGTTGGCCAGCTCACTCACTCCCTATAGTATACCAGCCTCTCAACACCAAAGATCCAAATTCATGTGTCAGCAACATTACAGGTTACCTACAGGTCATGGACCCATGGAGTCACTTCATGAAGAGTTGAAATTGCAAATGTTAAATCCATAAATTCCAAGGATCTCCTATATTTACCAGCTTAATGAGCTTGAATTTGCTTTTCGCTGGTTATAGCAGAGTATCAAAAGCATCTGAGTCTTAATGTGCTATCATCAACCATACAAAGAAATCTAGAAAAATGTTTTATGTCGTAGGTGTTGGACACCAACACTGGCCTTTATGCTGCTATCCATGCTTAGTTTTTGATACTCCCAAATATGATATACCATTTCTAGTAAATTCCATTTGTTTTACTATGTAGAGAGCGTTCTATTTGTCTGAAAACTAGATGCTGAATAGAAGTATGTAACACGCAGTACCTGCAATATCCAAACACTGTGTTGGGCACAAGAGTGAATAAAAACATTAATATAGACGCTTTCATTTGGTGGTTACTCCTCTTGTGTCAGACATTGGGTAATCCCTTTACACTCACTATTTCATTATTCCTGGTGATGAGCCTATGAGGAATTCTCTTTGCCCTTAAGGAGTCTGTAATCTTTTTGAAGTGATTAGTCATAAGTGTTACATCTGATTGCTTCCTTAGGGTGGCCTGACAGGCATGAGGGGTTTTACCCCCAAAATATCTTAGAAGTCCAATATCCAATTTTCCAAGTCAACTGCTTTCTTTCCCCCACAAACCAACTAATTTAGAATTTCTGGTAATTCAAGTACGTATCTCTGAAGTATATATACCTTTGTATGTCTAATTTTTTTTGAAGATTTTATTTATGTGTTTGAGATAAAGTGAGAGTGAGCAAGAGAGAGCATGAGTGGGGGAGCAGAGGGTGAGGGAGTATATCTAGTTTTTAAGAGTTTATTGGTAATACTAATAGACATTATAGTGAACACTTAGTCTTCATTGGACAAATCTGCTTTTGTGCTGTTTATTCCAAAAATGTCCATTGCATATAACAGGATCTTTGTTTCCTATTAAAGGAGATTCTATAGCCTATTGGACTTGTGGTAGTTTGTGAGATACTGTAATTCTATCCGTGATCTTTGATCAGAATATCATTATTTTCCATGAGAGTTGCAGGCATGAGACAGTTCCAACATTGTTCCTTTAGAGCAAGCTCAACTTACTGAGTTAGAATTTGTTGATCAGTGCAGATTGACGCCAACTTTTGCAAATGACAAATTTTGGTCTCCCGCCTGCTCTGGTGTAGAGTTAACTAAGAACAGTGTAACATAGAAAATCCTGCAAAACCAAACAGATTGCAGAAGTCTAGCATCTCGGATGGTATGTAGATTTGTTGCTTTTCCTGGAGGGCTCTTCTTATCTGTGAAGCGATAAAGGCAGATAAATAAAGTCTCCTGAGTAATATATTGTCTAGGGAGTCAAGAGCTCTGGCTTCTAGTCCGGGCCTTGACACAGACTATGTGACTTCTAGCAAGTTACTTTTCTGGGGACCACAGTTTCTGCAGCTATAAGATGGGATGATCATCTCATAGTGCTGTTGTAAGGGCAAATGCAAAAACAAAATGTGTTCCTTCCAGAAGAAAGGCACAATGTACGTTCAAAGTAGTGTTCTTAAATATGCATGTACGTGTTTCCTCATTGTTGACATGTATAATGAAAACTATTTGTCATTTTATTTAACTGTTGCAGCCCAACAGGAGGTACGGATGGATAAAATTTGGTTATAAACAAAGGAAGAATATTGTGTAGATGAGCTGAGTAAATTTTTCTTCTGCAATGTATGCAGTTTATGATTGTTATAGTCAGGAAGAGGATGTGAAAAAAGAGAGCAAATCTGCAGTTATTCAGCACCGATCCATATAAGGTAAAATGTTCTGTAGCAGACCCATGGTTCAAGAGAAGGAGTTGAGGCTTCCGATGTTTTACCAACCCTTTGTTCCCTGTCTCCTACTACTTATTGCCAGAGGCTGCTTTTTCCACTCCAAAAGCTTCATAGCTGGCCCTGAGGAGGTTTAGCAGGCTCTATTGTCACAGCTTTGTCTTCTTTATTGATTTCAAAATGCAGTGAGGATGACATGATTATCTGTAGAACTATCCCTCCCCTGGATGACATAATATACATTGAGTTTTAGGGTTTTCAAAAAATGTATTTCAAGTCAGTAAGTCTTTACCTAGTACCTACCATGTACCCAGACCAATATTACATGCTGTGACCCACTGATGGAAAAAAACCGACGTAGTCCTGACACCAAATAGTTTATGTGCTGAGATATAACATTTTTATGCATGACACTCACACCATCTTCCCCTTGAACCAATAAGCTCACTGAGGCCATGAGTCTTGTCTGGTTCATTTTGGGGCCTTCCATAGTCACTTTTTGGAAGAGAGAATTTGTCATACTAGAGAACTGCCCCACACCATTGCATGATAAATATTATCCCTGGTTTCTCTAACTGAATGCCAGTAACATCTCTCCATCACTCTAACAACCAAAAGGAGCCCCTCCACACACACATTTTCAGACTTGGGGCCTCTGTCCACCCAGCTGAGAGTCACTTTTTCTAGTTTCACAGATACTACTTATACACGACAAGAGCTCTGTTAATATTTTCTGGAGGGATAAATTCATGAAACATAACAATTGGAGAAGAATACAGCAGAGCATAAAATCACATGCAAGAATCTTTGGAACAGAATACTAGTATATTAGGGCCCTGGGAATTGAGACTCTATTATGTTCCCTGTATGAATTATCTTAGACTGTGTCTTAAAGCATAGGCTTTCAAAACTGGGAGAGCAGCAGCCCCTGTAAGTAAGAGTCACAGAATTAAATAAGCACAGTTGTTGGAAGGAACCATGCTAACTGGGTTGGATGATTGTTTGGGGGAATAGTATAAGGAATGTTTGGATACGTAGAAGTGGACCAGACTGTAGACAGCAGAAAAGTCTGGACTTGATCCTGTAACCAAGTTTGCTCCCAGAGGCTTTTGTACAAGGCTATAAGATGGAAGTCTTACTTTATGAAGATGAATTTGGTTATTTGGATGTGAGTTGGATTTAAGAAAGCCCATACTGGGACCTGGTGACAAGTTAGGAAGTTATTGCCATAATGTAGTTGGAGAATATGTAGTTTCTTTTTGTTTGTTTGTTTTCCCATCCACATTTTTCTTTTTTCTTTTTTTTTAAAGATTTTATTTATTTATTCGACAGAGATAGAGACAGCCAGCGAGAGAGGGAACACAAGCAGGGGGAGTGGGAGAGGAAGAAGCAGGCTCATAGCAGAGGAGCCTGATGTGGGGCTCGATCCCATAACATCGGGATCACGCCCTGAGCCGAAGGCAGACGCTTAATCGCTGTGCCACCCAGGCGCCCCATCCCCATCCACATTTTTCTTATATTGTTTCTTCATCTCTTTTAGGTAGTGGAACATTATTTTGAAACCAAAGCTCAATGTTTTCTTTCACTTCTCCTTAACCCTTCTAGTACTGATGGAACATATCCCAAACTTTTGTAATTTAAAAACATCTGCTTAGTTTTATCTTCTAGCCCTGATTTTTACAATTTAAAAACCTGAAACTTTAAATACTGGAAGATGGAAACAAGAAGCAAGTCAGTGATCAATCTGTTCTGCTCCTAGGAGAAATGGGAGAATAAGATGAAACCTTTAAGTCCGGAGGGTCTTAAATCTGAATGGATGAAATTCACAGAGTAGCAATGCTTTCTGGTTTCTGAAAAGAAAAACTTGATGAATTCAATTATATTAACCCATGTTTTTCTTTGCAGATTCTCTTATTCATTTGTCAATAGTTTAAAATTTTAGTTGGAGTTGGCTTAGAAGAGGGGAATGATGTATGTCCTTCTCAAATCAGTTATTTACTTATGATAACCAGAAAAGGGGCAATATAGTTAACACAGCAATATAATGTGGCAATAATCCATTAATTTATATTAATTCATAAAAATAATTCAAATTAAAATACTAATATAAGATGCCTAGGCTGGTTACTTAAACTTTTATTTTTTTTATTTTTTTTTTAAAGATTTTATTTATTTATTGGACAGAGATAGAGACAGCCAGTGAGAGAGGGAACAAAAGCAGGGGGAGTGGGAGAGAAAGAAGCAGGCTCATAGCAGAAGAGCCCGATATGGGGCTCGATCCCATAACGCCGGGATCACGCCCTGAGCCGAAGGCAGACGCTTAACCGCTGTGCCACCCAGGCGCCCCTGGTTACTTAAACTTTTAAAGGAATACATTTTGAAAACATATTTTTACTGAAACATCCATTTATTTACAAGCAATCAATACACTAGTTTCAAATTATTTTTATCTACTCATTAAATGTCCTAAGGGACCACTACCAGTAACACTTAGGAGTTAGCAAGAATCATTGTTTACAAATGAAAGTGATAAAACTATTGCATTAATTATTTTAGAATTTAGACCTTTTAAAAAAATTCACAATTTTCTCACACCACCAAGATTCTATTCTCTGTATAATATATGTGTTAACATATAACATTCAGCAAAACAACTGTTAGATTTTAGGTAGAGATAAATGAACTTTGGGCATCTGTCATATATAGCCTGAAAGAGCATTCTGGGGAATAGAACAGTTAAGGTTGAACATTTTTTATGAACAGACAGTGAGGAAAGTATGGAATATAAAATCTTAGATGATATAGGAAGCTGTTCTTGTGACTCCAAACTAGAGAAAATAGAGTTGGGGCTTTTTACCTTGATAATTAAATTTCCTTTGACATCTTTTTTGAACTGAAGCTTTTTGGAGGGCCAACAAAAGAACGGCTGGAGTAGATACATTTATGGGGCAAAGAAAGCAGTAGTTAAGAATGAGAAATGTATTTTTCCCGTGAGAGTCCAGTTGAGCTTCCTGGGTTTCCAAATGCTAACCTTCTTTTTGAGTTTTTCAGGATTTAAGTTTGATGCTTAGCCAATTTTGATTCTGTAATTTGAAAAAAACAAAAAAAGGTCTCATGCTGCCTGTGAACTCTTTCAAACATTAATTTGATTAACCAAATGATATGCGACATAATTATATTTAAAATGCCTTGAAGTGCATATTAGTTAAAAAGGAAAAGATACACTGTAGAGAGTCACTGATCAACTTCAGTCACATAGAGAATGCAAATAACACAGGTTGCATCCTCAGGCAGATCTCTTTCTTTCAGTTGTGCCAGTAAGTGGACCAGAATGATCATCTTCAGTCTAATTCTAAATATCTACCATGGCCAAAGTCCCCCTGCTTGGTTACCTTGGTCCTAAATTCTGATTGTTGCCTGACCCTGATGTACTGGGCTGGACCATGTGTCAACTTCAAGGACCCTTTCTGCCTTAGCCGTAGGCAAGCTACAGGGACGTGGAGCACCGCTGGTTTCCTCTTGGCTTTCTAAAAGAGGCCTGTAGTGAACTTGAGCCTTTGTTCCCTACGACAGGACTTCCTGGGTTTTCTTACTGCAGTAGCTGCAGGAGGTCCAAAAAATAAATAATTAATTAAAAAAAAGAGGAGAGCAGTGTAATATATTTTACCTTCAAGGTTTACTAAGTTATCTTAAGCATAGGAAGAGCACATGGACTTTGTAAGCCGACCACCCTAAATTCCAGTTCTAGGTTTGACAAACATGTGCTTTGTCATGTGACTGCAGGCAGGTTGCCATATCACTCTGAGTCTGGGTTCCTCATCTATAAAATGGCCAAAAGCATGCCTGCTACCTGCTAGGATGTCTTGACTTTAAGGTAAGGCATAAGAAGAGATGGGGTATCTTCTTCTGGATATTGGAAAGAGTTGGTATCATATAAACTCGTTCCAAGCAAGAGTGATTAATAGCTGTTTTTGAGGTTTAGCCTGAGGATAAATAGAACTGTTCTTCTTTTTTTTTTTTTAATAAGAACTGTTCTTAACATCTGGCTTATGAATAAATTTAAGGAAACTCAAGTAGGACATAGGTAAGGATAAAAGTAAGACTTCAAGGGACTGGAAATAGAGAGTTCTCCAGAAGAAGGATAAAAGAACTACCTATAAGTTCAGTGTTGAGCAATCTGAAGACCTACCCAAAGCCAAGTGCATCATTACTCAGTGTGCATTGAGTTGGAATCAGCAGTGCCTAAGTTATCCACAGAGCAGAAATTCCGACCATTTCGTGGCCAACACATACAAAACGGAAGACTATGCCAGAAAAACAAGATGGGTGATGTCTTTTATCTAATGCGGACAGGCTACAAAGCCTTTTTGCATCCGTTAAGTCAATTAATTCTCACCATGATTCTATGAGATAGGCATGACAGTTATTTCTCCCTCTCTAAAACTTCTTTTTAATAGATTAGTACAGAAAAAGGTTTTGGAGAAGCAGGAAAGAAAAGGATAAAAGGATCAATCCAGGCCCACCCCTAACATTTACCAGGCCTCAGAGTATGAGTACATATATATGGAGATTGACTTACCTTATCAATGAAAATTTAAAAGCTATATTTTAAACTGACATACTTTTAAATAAAATATATTTGACAAATAATACCTTTTTAGTGACCTAGAGGGCCAGGTTCAAATTTAGAATACTTGAACAACTCTTAAGTGTCCTAACATAAACACAGTTGACATCACAGCCAATGTATAAACTCCAGCCACATCTTGCGTACAGCTACTCTTGACCCTGTTGGACCTGGGGATGTGTACAGAGAAGTCACGTCTGCCTTTAGGGGTAAGGACTTGGGGAAGAAACCCTTACAAATCTTGGAAATGGGTTCCAGCTCTTTGGGTGGGGAATTCCGTGGTCTTGGGCACCTGAGCATGGTCTCTGCCTCCGTTCCTTCCTCCCCCTCCCTCCTTCTCTCCTTCTCTCTCTGTCATTTTCTATCTGTGAAATTATAGCTGTAAGATATTTGACTTCTAAAGCCAAATGTCATTGAAACAACCTAACAACAATTTGTAAGAAATTTTGGAATTTTCCTGCAGTCACAGTTTTTAGGCTTCTTTGCTTTCTCTTCCAACTACTGCAATTTGGGGGGAGGTTGTAGCATTAAGTTGCATTAATATGTATTTCCATCAACTTCTCTGGCTATTAAATCATTTGATGTTTTAAAGAATTTTGTATTTTTGGAGTTAATATTTGGAAATCTTTGGTGGCATGTGAAGTCAACATATAGCTGCTAAATGCCAACTTTAATTCCTCAATGCAAAACAAAATTTTAATTCTGCTTGAGTTTATCTTGGGTTTTCAGTGCTAGGCTGATGGCTGATTCCTAAACCGGAGAGAAATTTTCAGGAACATTGGATGAAAATTTTTATTTTCCTCTAACTATGTTTTTTATTAATGATGAAATATGTCAAATGTACAGGGATTTCATATAGCAGATCCTCATATGCCTATTACTGTTTGACTCAGCTTAAATATAAATTAAATACATATCCTTCTTCAATGTTCTTTTCTCTCTTGTTTCTATGATTTAATTATGCTGCTATGTGAGGCGCTGTTTCATTTCATTAATTTATATATGTGGTCTGTTAGATGAATATACTAATCCTCCTTTGGTAGTGGACACTTAGACTGTTCACCAAATTTAATTTTACAAACTGTGCTGCAGTAAACATTTTTGTGAGTACTTTTTGTGTGTATGTGTGAGACAGTATGTTAGAGTATACACCTAGAAGCAGAATTTTTGAGTCAAAGGACATGAATATTCTCAATACCCTCCTTTACTAGATAATTGCCGATTTGCTCTCCAGAGTGCACGAGAGAGACTCCCACCATGCGTACATGAAATTGCTAATTCTCTATATATTTATCAACACTTGTTTTGTTAAATTTTTGCCAGTCTTCATACATACTATGAGTTCTCACTGATTTAATTTGCATGCCACTGATTGTGAGGCTCAGGGCTTTTTCATGTAACTATTCAGGTTTACTTGTCTGAGAATTGCCTGGTGATAGCATTTATTCACTCTTCTGCTTTTTGTTCAGTTGTATTTTTATAAAAAAAATAAATCTTGGATACTAATCTTTGTAGTTTTGATCTTTGCAGTTGTCTCCACGTTTGTGACTTGTGGTTTCAATTTGCTTCTTGTGTCTTTGATTGACTGGCATTGCATCAGATTTATAGATTAATCTGAATACAATTCATATTTTTTATGATATTGAGTCTTCCAATTCATGAACATATTTTATTTCTCCATTTGTTATAATCTTTTATGTCCTTCAATAATTTTTGCATCTTACTCTATAAAGGTTTTGCTCAACTTCTGCTAGTTTTATTCTCAGGTTCTTTTTAGCTTTTGTTAATACTGTAAATAGGATCTTCTTTTTCTATTGAATTATCTAATTGGTTATTACTTGTGTAGGGGTTTGCTATTGGTTTTAATATATCAATTTTGTTTCCAGAAACCTTGCTAAACTTTCTTGTTAGTTCTGATAGTTTGTACTTACTCTTGGATTTTTCTGTGTAGACAGTTCTATCATTTGCAAATAATAACGGTTTTATCTCATCCTTTCCATTTTTGTACCTGCTTTATTTTCCCTGTTTAGTGTATTGTCTAGGACCTTCATTAAAATGTTAAATAGAAGTGGTGAGAATGGGTGTCTTTGTCCTGACTTTTATGGGAACACTTCTAAAATCATAGCATTGATTATTATGTTTAAGTTGTTAAAAGATAATCTTCAGGAAGTCAGGGAACTACTGATGTATTCTTAATTTGCTATATAAAAATAGGTTTTTAAACATGAAAAATGCTGACTTTTGTTAAGTGCTATTCTGCATCTATTCAGGTCACATATGTTTTTGTTGCTTTATTTTGTTAATTTGGTTAATTACACTGATTAATTCCTCCAGTGTTCAGCCAGCCCTTCATTCCTTGGGTAGACTCAGTTTGGCCATGATATATTATTTTTTTTATACATTCCTGGATTTGATTTGCTGGTTTTTAAGGGATTTTTGCATGAGTAAGATTAGTCTGGAATTCTCCTTTCTCAAATTTCCCTTTTCGGGGTTTGGGTCATGGTTATGTGAGCCACAGTGAGTGAGTTGGCTATCTTTTGCTCTTTTTTTTTTTAGTCTCTAAAATAGTTTATATACAGAAGTTACGTATTCCTTGGAAGTCTGATAAATTTTGCATTTGAAATTGTGTGAGCCTTTTGTATCTTGAAGTGGGAGACTTTTGATTATACATTCCATTTGTTTACTGGTTATTGTTTAGTTTTTATTTTTAATTTTTTAGGTCTTCCTTAGAGTGTTTTGGTTTTTTATATTTTCCTAAAAAATAGTCCCTTTATCAAATTTTTCTCTTTATCAGTTTTGCTAAGGATTATTTGTTTTATGTTTTTTTAATGATCCAGCTTTTCACTTTTTTTGTTCCTTTTCTCTGCTTTCAACTTTCTTTTGTAATAATTCCAGTGCTTATTTTTATTTTCCTTCCCTTTAACTTTCTCTAAGTTTAGTCTGACATTATTTTTCTAACGTCTTGAAATATTTTACTTATTTTTTCACCTTTCTGGTTAGTTAATAAATGCCCTGAATGCTGTCTGTTTACCTCATTGTATACCTTTAGGTGTATCCCACAAATGTTGCTATGTAATACTTTTGCTGTCTCTAATTTCTGAATATATATATTTTTAATTTCTATTGTGATTTCATTTTTAACTCATTTAATATGTAACAGTGCTTTTATTCATTTTTATTTTTTTAATAATAATATTTTTATTATATTATGTTAGTCACCATACAGTACATCCCTGGTTTCTGATGTAAAGGTCGATGATTCATTAGTTGCGTATAACACCCAGTGCACCATGCAATACGTGCCCTCCCCACCACCCATCACCAGCCTATCCCATTCCCCCACCCCCTCCCCTCTGTAGCCCTCAGTTTGTTTCTCATAGTCCATAGTCTCTCATGTTTCATTCCCCCTTCTGATTACCCCCCTTTCTTTATCCCTTTCTTCCCCTACCGATCTTCCTAGTTCTTATGTTTCATAGATGAGAGAAATCATATGATAATTGTCTTTCTCTGCTTGACTTACTTCGCTTAGCATTAAAGTTTCCATACATCTAGGGGTTGAGGACTCTCATTTTAGTGTTGATTTCTTAGTGCTCGGTGTTTTAGTGATCTCACTAATTCTGTCCTTGAGGCAGTGAGTACTTAGCTTAGGGCTGGAGTGTGAGCCTGTGCCTTATTCTTTTCTCTCTAGGTCAGCTGTTGATTATAAATCTGTAACCCTGTTCAGGAAGCCTTTGCTGTTCACCTTGCCTGCCTCAGAGTACTTATCCCTGACACCCCTCTGGAGCTGAAGTCTTGGGTAGCATTGCATACTTCTGGGCTCAGAACCCAGCACATCATTTGTTTCACACTGCTTTGCAGTTTCTCTTCTGTTCCCAGTCCAAGGAGATGTTAATCTTGTCTTTGAACACAGCTATGGTTCTTTTTTTTTCTTTTCCCTTTTTATGAATAATCTATCATTTCTATGTATTTAGAGGGATTTTGACTTTCAGTATCTTTCATCGTGTTAAAGCATTTACTCCTCTGTAAAGATGAAGAACTGACATAACATCCTCACTATCAAATTATACTATGTGTACTTATGGTCTAAATTTTTTATTTTGACTAAGCATCTCTCTTCAGACAATTTTGAAAATTCCTCTTTGCTTTATGTCATGCAGAACAATACTTTTATAGGGACATTGCTCTTTTTTTTTGTTTTTTGGACCCTTCAGAAGTGATTATTCCTAAATAAAATAACACTTTTGCATTGTGTTGAATATTCTCAATATAACTTCTGAAAAATTTTAACTTTTCATATAAAACTGAAGGTCATGTTGCCTGTTGAGAACCAGCTCACCCGAGTAACAATGAATCATAAGGCCAAACAGAATTGATTGGGAATTGGCAGGACTCTGCATTCTCAGGGCTTATCAGGAGATTTAGTGGAAGCTAATCACTTCACTGCAAAAATAGCTAGAAATATAAAGCTTCCTCTTGCACTTGGTGAAGCATATTGATAGTACTTAGATGATAATAATAAAGCTAACTAAGTGCATTACTCCAAGCATACTTTAATGGATAGTTAAGAATATAGGTCTTGGTTTAAGGGAGGTATTAAAGAATGTACGTCCTCTATCAGTAGTGTTCATGACTGAGAGTAGTGGCTACATGCTTTAAAACAATTTTTAATAATTTTTTTAAGTAAGCTTTACACCCAGTGTGGGGCTTGAACTCACATCCCTGAGATCAAGAGTCACATGCTCTACCGGCTGAGCCCCCCAGGTGCCCCAAGTGGCTCCATGTTTTATACAGAGCTAGCCAGGAGCATTATTTATACCATGACCCAACCACTGAATTTTTTTAGATCCTTATTCATGAGGCACAAGCTACTCAGTAAAATTGTATGCATGTCATCATCTATCATCATCCAACGTTACGCTTCTGGAGCGTTATCCTTTCCAGGATGATGAACAGCCAGAAGACTCTGGTCAATCCTCTAAATATAATGTCAGTCCATGTTCAGGTCTAAAACTTAGCCAAAAAGGGAATTCCACGGCCTGATACTTGCAGTTTCAGAACTGATGTGGCTCAAAGCTTAGTGGACCACCTTGTTCTTTGAATACTGCAAATTATTTCTATTCATTCAGTATGCAGAATATGTGATTTATAATAAATCTACATTAAAACATGTGATAACTGAACACAAGAAAGAGATAAAGGTTATAAAATTAAATTGTGTTGCTTAGGGATTCCACAGAGAATATATACACATTTAATGTAGACTTAAGTTTCTCAAATATAGAAATCAGTTGTACTTTAACTCATACCTCAGAGGGATGAATGGTCTGTTTTAGTAGGAACTGCCTTTCTCTAAATTAATTAGGCCTCTTGATGTTTGGTATGCTAAACAGAAATTTTTTTTAAAAGATTTTTTATTTATTTATTTCACAGAGATAGACAGCCAGTGAGAGAGGGAACACAGCAGGGGGAGTGGGAGAGGAAGAAGCAGGCTCCCAGTGGAGGAGCCTGATGTGGGACTCGATCCCGGAACGCCGGGATCACGCCCTGAGCCGAAGGCAGACGCCTAACGACTGCGCTGCCCAGGCGCCCTAAACAGAAATTTTTAAAAATAATTTTGTAGTCATGGAAGTGCTCTTACAAAGGTTCATTATATATCATATTTGAGACCGGAGCTTTTAGAGCACTGGGCTATTAATTGAGTTCCCAAAACCAAGGATCAAACTCTGTTTACAATAATAATTTTGCTACTTGGTCCTCATATCACAATGCTATTTGAATCTCCGAGGATTTAACTTAAAAGTAGATGATATATTTTATACATTTTGACCTGGAAGTTTTCATGTTATTTTCAGCCTAATTTTATTGAACCCTGAGTACCATTTCTGTTTGTGTCTTATTTCTCCTCTGGTTTTAATTTCTTTGAAAAATCTATGTGGGTCTTTCAGTTACTGGGTGTAGAGTCACTAAGGTCTAAAGCAAGGCCTTTTCTCTTGAGGAGAAACTTATATGACCTGTGGGGGTGAAACACATATTAATAATATTTGAATGTGGGGGGGGGCCCTTGCTGTTATACACAAGGAGTTAGCAACATTTGTTTCTTGCCAACTAGGCACTCAACAAATAATTTGCTGAGTGAACGAATGGCCATAAATTCCTCTAGAACTTGCTACAACTTCTTCAACTTTTTAGTGCCATATTTGTCATTATCAGAGGTAAAAAGGAAAATATTTTCTGCATGCACAAGTGTCAAGGGACAACTCAGCGGGGGTTCGCAAATTACGACCCTCAGCCAAATATAGCCTGCCTCCTGTTTTTGTATGATTTGCGAGCTAAAAATTATTTTTACATTTTTGAATTGTTCAAAAAGAAAATCAAAAGAAGGATAATATTTTGTGACATGTGAAAATTATATGAGATTCCAGTTTCTGTGCCCATAAACAAAGCTTTATTGAAACATAGCCATGTTCATTTATTTACATACCACTTTTGCCCTATAAGGGACGAGCTGTGTAGTTAAAACAGATTCTATATAAACTGCAAAGCCTAAAAAAATTACTGTCTGGCTCTTTAAAGGAAAAAAAAATGTTCACCAACCCCTGACTTAGAGGATTGATGAAATGGTTTTCAAAAAGAAATCTACTAGGGGAAAAACAGTGCTATATAAGCACAAAAGCGTTATGACGATTTCATTTCTAAATCTGTTGCTATTGTTTCTGAGCTATTTGCTTGCAGGTCTTATAATGGTAACAGGTGCTAATGCACAAGAATAGAACAATAACTCCTACCGTAATTGTCCACATTCATAGAAAACTGCAGGTATAGCTGCAGCCAGATGTTTAAAGAATGGGAACTGAAATGAAAATGTAAAAGTCTTCACTGGGGAAAAAAAAAGATAAATGATATAGGAATTGTACCTAAGACCTGCTTAGAAGCACAGGCAAAAGAATTGTCTTTAATTCAGGTGTATAATCCCTGGGATGGATTTTTAATTGACAGCCTCACAGAAATTTTGTAAGGCCATAAAATGGTTTTCTCTTCTAAGGCAAAAACCTTAATTTTTGTGAAGTTTACATAACATTAACCCGTTCAGGTAAAGTTACATTTGATTTTATTAACAATGAGTCATTTAGAAAAATTTGGCATTTTATTTACAATTCTAATATAAAGCCTTGGCGAGATGTTTATATCCCTGGGGGTTAAGCGTATAGTGTTTTACTTCAGTGGCAGTGGGGAGGGGGGAAGAATGAGGTATCAAATTGGAATAATATAAGGAAAAATGAGAAAATTTTAGGACTATCGCCATCTTTTAGGGCTAAAAGCTTACAACAGGCTATCTTAAAACAGTACAAATGGAAGTGAAGTTTAACTAATAGAGTTCATTTAACTAATGTAGACAATAAAACCAGATATTTCATTCCTCGAATGGGATTACATTTTGGCAGTTATCTAGTTAATTTGATTCATGGGGATTTGTAAATTGGGTCATTCAGAGTCTGTAGTGAAGTGGTGATTTGAATGCAACCCAGTGGTCCCTGGAGAAATAATCAATTCTTTGGAATTCATCTGAAGAGTTAAGTTTTATCCTAATTACTCACCTGGAGAATTAACTTGAATTTTCAGTCATTTGACTAGGTAAAAAATAAACCTGGGCCTTCCATTTAGAAAAACCCTCCATGGAACAACTTTGGAAAAGTTTGAGCCCAGTAATGATAGGCCCAAAGCCTACATTCTTGATCAAAAACAAAAAAAAAATTATATTGCTTCATGGAGTTAGGATATCTATTCACTTGTTTAGTAAATATTTATGAAATCCTTCTATGTACCAAAAACTTGTGTAACCACTGGGAATACAGAAGTAAACATGTGGATGAGACAAATAGGTTCTCTGCCTTCTTGGAGCTCATGTTCTTGTCAGGCGAGAAAGATAACTATGTTTAAAAAGATAATTTCAGGTGGCAACACATTCCATGTAATAAAACAAGGTAATTCGATAGAGACTGAGATATGAGGCAGTACTCTATCTGGTGTGGTTAGGGAAGTCCTCCCCTGGGGGGAAGTTGGGAGCTGAAACCTGAATGGCAAGAAGGAGCCAGTCATGGGGAATAGTTAGAGAAGATCCACCCAAAGATGTGAAAATAACCTAAGTATGGAGGCAGATTTCATTCCATAGAGTATTTGGTTTCGTCCAACGGTGAAGCCCAACCCATCTTTTTTCTTCTTTTTTAATGAATACTAATGAAACACCTTTGAAGGACAAGACATGGACTTACTACTATCATTAGGTTTTTTTTTTTTAAGATTTTATTTATTTATGTGACAGAGACAGCCAGCGAGAAAGGGAACACAGCAGGGGAGTGGGAGAGGAAGAAGCAGGCTCCCAACGGAGGAGCCCGATGTGGGACTCGATCCCGGAACGCCGGGATCACGCCCTGAGCCGAAGGCAGACGCTTAACGACTGCGCTACCCAGGCGCCCCTACTATCATTAGTTTTAATTAACATTTTATAACTCAGAAGTTAGATGTTTTCATGCACATCCTTCCAGTTTGAGCCTCATGTGGTGTAGGTACTAACAATCACCAAGAAGATTTGGGCTACAGGAAGATCAAGTGGCTTACTCAAAGCCGCTCAGAGAAGAGTTTCATAATTGTGGAGGTAGGGCCTTGAAGCCAGACTTTTTGTTCTAAATTCCCAAATTGCTCATTTTATTACACCATTTCTACCTTAAGCTACACTTGTAATCACGAGAGTCTGAGTACTAATTAATATCCACAGCAGACAACATATTTTTCTGTCTGATAAATGTTGCTACTATGTGCTACTTTAAGAAAAGTGATCAGAACAAAATTTTCCATCTGAAACTTCATGACAGTTTATGATCAAAATAAAGGATATGATTGATTTTATATACTATCACACATGGTTACCCATATTTAGTTTTTTGGCTCCTTCTTCTCAAAATAACTCAACCTGGGTAAATATCAGCATTGTTACGAGGTTTATTTTTAAAAGGAGAATTGTTCTTTGAACATCAAATCTGTCACAGTGTAAATTTGCAATCTGGTGGGGGCTGGTTTGGTTTAATTTTTGTTTTGTTTTTGGTTTTGAGCTGCCCTGACACTAATGCTAAAATGCCCATCTGCTCTGGCCTGGGTTTTTGGGGGTATTCATTGACTTAATGTCCATAGTAAAGTAGTGTACATCGTCTTATGTGCAAAACACATTTGGCTATGGTTGACAGGATTTTCATTTTCCATTCACAGATGTAAAGCATTTTCAATATAACACAAGCCTCAGCATAACAAAGTCAGCAATTTATGAGAGGCACACAGCTCTGCTTACCTTTCATTTGTCAAAGGTTGATGGGAAACATCTATATTGCTTGTTCAATCTGTTAATTGTATGTTTTCATCCAAGCTGAACTGACAAGCTAAGATCTGTCCACTCATATTAGTCTGTAGGGATGTGCTTGTCAATAAGGCCTTTAAACTGCTTTACGTGTGACCTGTAACTCAAGTAATTCTTAATAAAACAACACTCAAAAGGTTATCTACACTTTAACATTACATTTGTGGCACACTCTAAAGAATAGGATATAAACCTCAAAGACTGCAGTTTCGTCGTCTCTAAGGTTTAGAATTTATGTAATTTGAGATTGGTTACCATGAACTTTGAGGAAGGAATTAGGAAATTTACCAATGAAAATACTATGCTTTTAAATTTTAAATTACTCCAACTTTTACAAGGAATTTGGAGAAGTTTGGACAAGTAACATAGTGAGTTTCAGACATTTTTCTCCCCAAATAAGACCTGAAAAAATTGTTTCAAAATCCAAAGTGTAGAATCTTTGAACTAGAAGCATAGTGGACTATGAGCCCTGTGAAAGGAGCATCACAACTGCTTAGCTCTGGGTCTAGCGTATAAAAGGTGCTTAGTAAACAATTGATGAATAGATCACCAGTCTAACTTACTAATTTTACTATTTTTGAATCCGAGGCCCAAAGAGGTGAAATGACTTTTACATGGTCACACCGCAGTTTAATGGTAGAAGAGGAAAAAGAACTCTGGTCTCTTGAATTCCAGTCCACTCACCACCCTATCCTCTATGATATGGTGTTTCTTCTAGTTTATTTACTTTGCTTCCTCGATCCTAATTTCCAGTGACTTGGATTGAGTAGGTGAATGGCTATGTAGCTAAGTCCCAATATAATGCTGCACTCTCAAAACAAAGAAAATTTAGATACTCTATCAAAGTATATGTATGGAGCTTGTAAGGTTAATAATGATTCCTCCATAAAGGGGTCAGTTTTTATTTGCTTTGCCTACCATAAGTTGAATCTCAGCAGTGACAGCTGAAACTAATGTGCAGCACAGCTTTTTCTCATTAAAGAGCTGTTGGGCAACATTGGGAGCAAGAACAGTTTCTGAATAAATGATCAAGTTGAATTGCTTGCTCTGATATATTACATATATGCTCCTATGATATATTGCATAATCCTTTGGGAAGTGTTATCTTATTGATGCGCTGGAGGGAAGTTTCACTAAGCATTGCCAGAGAAAACACAAGATGCCCAGCTGAATTTCAACTTCAGATAAACAATTAATATTTCTTTTTCATATAAATGTGTCCCAAATGGGACTTATTTGCTAAATCTGGCAATCCGAGATTATCGGTAATGCAAAAACACCCAAGGATGTCTCTGTTTGCTTTTTGACAGCCTGCTCTTCATCGCTTGGTTTTAATAGTTGCAGTGATTGCTTTGCTCACCATCCTCTTTACCGTGTGTTTAGTGAATCTTCAGAGCATTACCTTGGGCCGGTTGCTAGAGGGCTGGTGATTTACATGACCTGTTAGCAGTTTAGTGATCCAGGTGTAATGAAACCTTTCCCCAGAGCCCTTTGGGAACTGGGTTCTAAACCCCTGAAACTATTTTGTAACCTATGCAAACACGTACCTCCCTTTAAGAAATATAAAAACATGTCTCTCTGAACTCCACTGAGAATATTATTTTCTATAGATTCTTTTAGAAACTATTTTATCTTTTCTAGCTTACAAATATAAAATTATATTATGATAGTAACTATGCCTTTTCAAGTTACACTCCATATAACATTGCTCTAGAGATTTTGAAATCCACCCCTAGAGAACAGGGCCACCAGTTGAGGATCAGTGTTCTTTGAGAGGGCAAAACCCATCAGTGAAAAGTCAAGTATTCTCTCAAGCTCTATTCATTAAAAATTTTTGTTTTATTTTTTGCTAAGTCAGTGTTTCTCAAGGACTAACTTCAATTAAATAATAATTTCATAATGATTCTAGTGTGTACTTGAAAATAATGGTTTCCATTCTGTTATAGAGATAGAAGGCTTCAGTTTGGAAGCCCCTAGCCCATATGAAAGCAAAGAAAGAGTTTGTCTTTTAAAAAATTCTGTTACCTTCCGATTTTTGTTGGTAAATTAATCAGCTGTTTGGGCCTTTTGTAGGTAAGCAGAAGACTGCTGCCTTTAAAGATGGCAGGCCACGTACATACCTGAAAAGCCTTTTATTGTTAACACCTGTAACATTATAATACCTCGCATTTGTTCTCATTGATCTTTTCGACACAGGGATACAATGGTACTATTCCCATTTTGCAGACGAAGAGACTAAAACTCAGACTGAAGACATGCCTGGTTAAACAATTGAGGATTGGATCATCATCTTTATTGTAAACCATAGCTTGTTTTTATTTCTATTGAATTAGTTTCAAAAATTACATTATTGCACATTTCTGTGCTTCAAGTGTCTATTGATATATGAACTATTAGATTTAAAGGAGGAAGTTTTTATGAGAAGATTAATATCTAGGAAATTATAGAGCTAGGAAAGAAGCTTAGAGCCATGTATTAATTCTCCTCATAGATGTTTGTTCTATTTTCACCCAAACGATAGGTTTAGCATCATGCAAAGAAATATGTAATAGCAGTGCTTTGTATTGTCTCACGTGCTTGTGGAAGAAGTTTGCTGAGCTGCTCTAGCCATTCCGGGCTTCACACACTTCGTCTGGTTAGGCTGTTGCCTGCCGATTAACTAGGGCTTATTGATTTGTTTCAAGTTGGAGAGCACTGTGACTCAGAAATCTTTACCCTCTGATTGAATCAACCTAAAATTAAATACCAAACTTAAACTGATTTCTGAGTTTATCACATAATATCACTCAAGCGCGGACCATTATTTCTCATTGTGGCATATCCTGGCCTGCTAAATAAAGGAAAACACAAATCACCTAGTGCAATTTTTTGGTGGAAAGGTATGAAAACACCACTTTGTTAATTAGACAGCTAATATTAGTTCTTCATGCTAACAAAAGTCAGAAATGAATAATCAGGATCTTTAGTGGTTTCTGTAATATGAATTATGTATTTTAAGGTTATTGCAGATTAAAGTATTAAGCACTGATTACTATTAAAATTAAATACTAAGATATTTATCAGGCTTACTTTAAAATGCATAGTCTGTCTTATAACAAAATTTCTACAGCATTAAAATTTAGATAAAATATCTAAAATCCTACCCTAAAGCAGTCATTATATAGTTACTCTTCACTTATGGCTGCCCGCCTTCATTTGCCTAGACATTTTGATTTTTGAGACAATCCATTTCATCTTTTCTGTTTATCATCCTAGAACATAAAAAGTTATCAGCTGCTTTGGAGAGGAGGACAATGAGGTATAGGAAGATAAGTAACTTCATAAAGGACTTTTCTAAAACTTCTTCCTCAGCCAGCACTAGACAGTGTTGTAAATATTGAACATTTTAGGGTTCCGTCTTCCTGATGAAGAAATCATTCTTGAAAATATGAAATATTGCTTGCTAACTAAGTAGCCAATCTACACAGTGCCCAACTTTTAGGTACTTTGAAAATATCTGGTTGATTACTTTCACTGGTAAATCAGATTCTTGACAGCCACGTTGACCTAGCCATCTTCTATATACTTACATAAAGCTAAAATACCACGTTGGTCAATCAGCTAGACACTAAATGACCTCAGCTAATATCCGTGAATTGATTTGCTCTCATGCACACCCATCTTTGGTCTTGTGCTATATCAGGGTTTTCATGTTTCCTTCCTTTACCCTCTATTTGATTTTAGGGATAACAAAGTAGATTTCATGTTCTCATGTGATTTAGAGTGTTTTCTTATAAATCCAATTATTATACTATTCCGTGGATATCTAAGTCACTTCCAATTGACTATAGTGAGATTATCAAGATCTATATCAAAGAGAATACTTTAATTAAATTATTATAATCTAAAAAACTGGCTCTGGGTATGATATGATTAAGTTATTACAATTATACGATGCTTTTATTTTAAAGTACAGTTGTAAATATATTAAATTTGAAATTTTAATACTTAAAAATTGTAAGAAGCCAATTCATTTCTACATAGGGAGTCTCATTTTAATATTTGAAAGTAGACAGGAATCTGTTCTTACCTTCTATTACTGGAATATGAGATTATTTTCCTCTAAAGTTTTCTTGAACATGTAAAGTAAACCTTAGATTCTATTACTGGAATGTTTATCAAAATATGTCTTCTAGAGATGCTCCTTAAACAACACGTGCACATGAACACACACACAGCAGCAACAACAACAATCAAAAGTTTGTCATTTAATACGATGGAGAGATACTTCATACTTACTGTGCTTTCATCTTGGAGATTCCCAATGTATCTTAGTTTACTAGAAACTCCAAAAAGTTCTGCAATAAAGAAACCTGTTTATTTAACCCAGTGTTTCCTAAACTCGTTTGACCATAGAACTCTTTTTGTGGATGTGTATAATAATTATTAGCTCCTGAAGAATGGATATTATGGGGAATACGCTTTGGCTAATACCGGCCTCGTCTAAGTTCTTTCATTATTCTTTTGGACTAAATTTTGAATAGCAACTTAGTTTCCTGGAAAGAGCGTGGAGCCGAGAGGCAGGAAACCTTTCATTATATATTCCTAGTGCCTAGCACAGTTTCTGACACAGAAAAGGGACATGTCTCCTCTGTTGTTACAATCTTGCTCTAGTATCTGGGACTAGTCTGAATATTTGATTCTTAAGTATTTTTGCCTTAAAAAAAGAAAGATCACTTGCCCTATATACTTAATAGATGTTGAGAAAATAATGGAAATTAAAATAATTTGAAAGTAAAAGTACAATATAAAAAGGTTATGTTCTTTTTTATGCAGAAATATTCAGGGGAGAAAATATCATGGTATCTGGAAATTACTTTAAAATACTCCACTAAAAAATAAATGAAGCACATTTAGCAAAATATTAGTAATTATTCAATCTAGGTGATAGGTATGTGGGTGTTTATTATACTATTATCTATTTTTATATATGTTTCAAAATTTTCAGAAGAAAAGGTCTTAAAAATTCAAAAAATGGTCTGTTTTTTGTAGATAAAGCTGCAATTACTAATTCAGACATGTTTGCATAGTTTCATAGAATGATGTATAAGATTGTAGAGAAGCATGCCTATTTTGTCATCTTGTTCTCTCTATAACCAAGGTCAGACATTTGTTGAACTGTCAAGTCTGGTTAGGGTGGTCACATCAGAATTTTCCAACTGACCGAAATGAGATATGAACTTAAAGCCTTATACTCGTTATGACCATGCTCTACACAGTAATTCCCAAAGTGTGTTCCTTGAACCAGCAGTGTGACAAAGCCTGGGAAATGCAAATCCACATGTCCTATCCCAGGCTTACTGAATCAGAAGCTCTTGGGGTGGAGTCTAGAAATCTGTGTTGTGACAAGCCCCCCAAATGATTTTGATGCATGCTCAGGTTGTAAAATCACGGCCGTAACCTATTGTGTTGATCTGTATAGACTGAGGTGCAATATGAAAAGTCCATTTTTATCATTTGCATTGTGTGAATTCTCTCTTTAAGTAGGGTCGACTTCACACGCTGCTTCTCTGTCTTTAGGACACTGTTTACACAGGTTGAGTAGATTGAGTGAGGAGCTAAGAATGTGTCTACCATTTTAATTACCTGAGAGCCTTGCTGTATGCCACACTGGTCCCACCATCCACACAAGGCATGCTTACAGGATGAGAACCTTTCATTCCGTAGTTATATTTAGACCCATCATTGAAGTTGTTGTTGATGGCTTATTATCTTAGTTTTATGACAAGGATATTATCAACAGGGTCTGCTTATCTGTGGATAGTAGATAGCAGATAGCAGCCTGTCTCCATCCCTGCAGCATATATAAAAGCACATGAGTTACTGGATCCTAGAGTTTGGGCTCAGTTGCTATTTCACTATGAACTAGTCACTGAAGTGGAAACATTCCTCTCAGTTTTGGCAAAAAGCAAGAGGGACCCATAGTCATCAGGCTGAGGCTTCCAGAAGTTAGAAAGTGGTCCAAACTGTTCTCCTTGAGGCTTTCTGGTAGAGGTGGCTAACGTTTTATATCTTTAAAATAAAATTCTAAGTCAGGCTTCTTCAGAGGAATTCGTCAAGCTTTGCATTCCACTATTAACTTGTTGAATTAGAGAGGAGGATAATTATTTCTATACAGGGGGAAATTGATGAGGAAATGGAAATTTGGAAACTTTTCTCTAATTGCATAGTTGGCATTACATATGTATTCTAAATGCAAAGCAATACAGCCCTCTTTTCTTACGGTTTTTAATAAGGAAGGCCATTTTGTTGGTCATATTTCACTTTTTATGATAACACTTGGCAAAAGTTCTTCCTTAATGTTCATGGAAACCCAGGATTCAGGCAGAGCACCACAGGAAATTTCCTGAAACTGTCCCCTTATTTTTGTTGCCCCGTCAAAAAATGGCAGAAGCTTTTGGCTTCATAGAGACCATGGCCATTTCTAATCATGACAGCTGTAGTGTGAGATTTACTGGCACTTTCTTGCTGGCAAATTGAGGGCATGTTCTCACTTTGTACATTGAATTAGTATTGCAATAGTTTTTACCATTTACAGTGTTTCCTTCCCTGCCTACTTTTAATTTATCCGATTCTAGAGCAATGAGGACTCTGAAAAATTTCAAGTCACATTTAACAAATCTCTTGGGTCAGTCAGGAGTTAAGTCAATTTATGAAGAAGTGAGGTGTGGAAACCACAGTGTCTTTTAATTAGTCAATAGAATTACTTGGGTTTGTAAAGGAAGGACCCAATTTTTTTGGTCTTTATCTTGCAGTTACTACAATAGAGTCTAGTAAGAAGGAAAAAATGAGGGAGTAAGTCTTATGGAAGTAGTCCATTGTCTTCTTTTGCTTGATTTTCATCCAAATCTATAGGAAATATTTTTAACCAAAACCCATTTGGAAAGGGCTTAATTTTGTGGGTCAAATGTACAGCAGTAAATATTGAAGCTATTTGTGGCTTTATTGAGATATAATTGACAAAATTGTATGTATGTAAGGTGTACAACATTTGATTCGATATACATTGAAAATTGATTACCACAATCAAGCTAATTAACACATCCATCACCTCTCATAGTTACCTTTATTGTGTATGGTGAGAACACTTAAGATTTGCTCTCTTAGCATATTTCAAGTACGCAAGAGTATTGTTGACAATCATCACCATGCTGTACATTACATCTCCAGAGTTTATTAAGTTTGTATTCTTTGACCTGCATTTCCCTCAACCTCCAGCACCTGGCCACCACCATTCTTTTGATATTGGGGACTCTAGCAGGAAACCAGGCTTTCAGTCTAGGACGGGTTAAAGGCAAGTTTGTGATTAACAGTGCTCAGGCAATTCAGGGGTACCAAGACACTTTTGTGCTTTGGCTTAAGCAGGAAAGGACCCTCAATCACTCAGGAGAAGAGCAAGTGACTTAGAGGACAGGTCTGACTGAGAGCCTTTATGTACATAATTCAAGAACTATTTTGTTGGCCTTAGAAGGCATTTTCCATTTACAGAATTAAAAGAAATTCACCAGTTCCAACCTTGACTGCAATACTGAGTACCTTGCTCCCTGAAGGAGACAGACAATGTATAGCAATTATAATATAAAGTAATAGGTTTAATGGTAGTGCAAGGGCAGGTGCTATAGGAGCCCAGGTGAGAAGCACTATGTAATTTAAGCCCTTGTTCATTCATCAAATGAATATTTACTGGATACCTACTATGTTCCAGGCACTAGGTGCTGAGAATGCAGTGGTGAATAAAAAAAAAACTTGGCTCCTGCCTTCCAGGGGCATATAGTATAGGAGGAAAGAAAATTAAACAGCTATATTCCACAGGTGTGATCAATTTAGTCATTCCAGGGTCATAGATACCTTCATGAAAGGCAATGGAACTTCATCTTTTGACCTGAATTTTGTGTGTGTGTGTATGTGTGTGTGTAAAAACTCTCTAGACAGAGGTTGAAGTAAAGGTAGAAGTAGGGATAGAAATAGATACATGCACATGAAGTTGGGGTAAGTAATAGTTATTGCTGTAACAACTCTCAAATCACAGTGGTTAAACACAATGAAAGTTAATTTTTTTGCTTACTTCATAGTTCAGTGTGTGTTGGTGGGGTGGGAGTTTGGGGATTCCACCCCTTGCACCCATGTCTCTCATTTTGGTACATAGCTTTTTCCTACCCTGCAGCACATCCTTGTATGGACATATCTTAACACCCTCACTAGTTTTCTAGCCTCCTTTAGAATCTTACCTCTTAATTTCCCCAGTGCCTATCATATGCTTGTTGAAGGTAATTTTCTACAGATGTGTAGATTATTAAATAATGGAGTGGTTTCAAAGTGAGTTGAATCATAGATGGTGAAAGCAGGGAAAATAACTTGGGGATCATTTAGCTCCAACTACCTCATTTTACAGATGAGGAAAGTGAGGTCTACAAAATAGTTCTAAGATTATCATTTCTCTCAGTGTATCTCACCTGATATAGTCAGCCAAGTGGAAGCCCTGTCTTCTATGTAAAAGGTATTGTGGAACCAGAGGAGGTGATAAAAGGTAATTAATTCTGGTGTGTCCTGCTTCCCATTACTGTAGCAAGGCAGGCTTAAGGGGTGTTTTAGCTAACACGCAGTTTCTAGTGCTTGGACCCCATTTGTCATCCCATAAATTTATATGTACAATGATTCTTTTAAATATATAGCAGAATTTGAAAAGAACTGAAGTTAGACCAAAAAATAATAAAAACAAGGTCATATATGCACTTACAGGATGACTGAAGTACACTCTTAGCATACTGGGCATACCCTTGGCAGGCTTGTCGTAAGCAAAAGTCCGTTTGGAATTTAATCAAGACCCTAGTTTGAGTTGAAATAAGTTGGGGAGGGGGAAGTGAGCTCATTCAACTACAGTAAATTTAATCCCAGAGAAGTCAGTCCCTGGTTGTGATTAGAAGTCTTTGGAAGCCACACAAAGTAGGAACAGGAACCTCAACCTCATGGAGTCAGCTGCTCGAGAAGAATTTGGGAAGGGTTTTAGTTCAGAATATACGGGCATGCCTCATTTTATTGTGCTCCACAGATACTGAAATTTCATGACAACCCTACATTGAGCAAATCTATGGGCGCCATTTTTCTCCCACACCATTTGTCCAGTTTGTGTCTCTGTGTCACATTTTGGTAATTCTTGCAGTATTTCAGACTTTTTCATTATTTTTTCTTAGGTCATATTTATTTGAGAGAGAAAGAGAAAGAGCAAGCGTGTGTGAGTTAGGGAAGAAGCAGAGGGGGAGGGAGAGGGATAAGCAGACTCTCCACTCAGTGCAGAGTCTGTCACGGGGCTCTGTCCCAGGACCCTGAGATCATGACCCGAGTGGAAACCAAGAGTACGATGGATGCCCAACTAACTGAGCCACCCAGGTGCCCCCAAACTTTCTCATCATCATTATATTTGTTTCAGTAATCTCTGATAAGTGATCCTTGGTGTTACTATTGTAATTGTTTTGGGACACATGAACCGCGCCCATAGAAGACAGTAAACTTAATTGGGATAAATGTTCTGTGTTCTGACTGCTATGCTTACCAGCTGTTTCCCACCTTGCTCCTTCTCCTGGGGCCTTCCTGTTCCCTGAGGCACGACAATATTGAAATTAGGCCAATTAACAACTCTACAGTGACCTCTATTTAAGTGAAAGGAAGAGTCCCAGGTCTCTCACTAAAACAAAAGCTAAGTCATTAAGCTTAGTGAGGAAGGTATGTTGAAAGCCAAGATAGGCTGAAAGCTAGCCTCTTGTGCCAAACAGCTAAGTTGTGAATGCAAAGGAAAGTTCTTGAAGGAAATTAAAAGTGCTACTTCAGTGAACACACAAATGATAAGAAAGCAAACAGCCTTATTGCTGATAGGGAGAAAGTTTGAGTGGTCTGGATAGAAGATCAAACCGGCCACAACATTCCCTGAAGCCAAAGCCTGATCAAAGCCTGATCCAGAGCAAGGCGTTAACCCCCTTCAATTCTGTGAAGGCTGAGAGGTAAGGAAGCTGCAAAAGACAAGTTGGAAGCTAGCAGTGGTTGTTTCATGAGGTGTAAGGGAAGAAGCCATCCCCATAACAAAGAGTGCAAAGGGGAAGCAGCAATGCTTTTCTGATGTAGGAGCTGCGGCGAGTCATGGGGAAGATCTAGCTGAGATCATCAATGAAAGTGGCTACATGAAACAGCAGATTTTCAGTGTAGACAAAACAGCCTTCTATTGGAAGAAGATGCCATCGAGGACTTCAGTAGCTAGAGAGGAGAAGTCAGTGTCTGGCTTCAAAGCTTCAGAGGACAGGCTGACACTTGTTAGAAGCAAATGCAGGTGGTGGCTTTAAATTGAAGCCAGTGCTCTTTGACCATTCTGAAAATTCTAGTGCCCTTAAGAATTATGCTACTCTGTGCTCTATAAATGGTACAATAAAGCCTGGATGACAGCACAGCTGTTTACAACATGGTTAATTTAATATTGTAAGACCCACTGCTCAGAAAAAAATTCTTTCAAAATATAACTGTTCATTGACAATGCACCTGGTTACCCAAGAGCTTTGATGGAGATGTACAATGACATTCATGTTGTTTTCATGCCTGCTGACACAACATCCGTTTTGTAGCTCATGGATCAACAAGGAATTTTAACTTTCCAGTCTCATTTAAGAAATATATTTCATAATGCTCTAGCTGCCATAGTGATTCCTCTGATGGATCTGGGCAAAGTAAATTGAAAACCTTCTGGAAAGGATTCACTATTCTAGATGCCATTAAGAACATTCACGATTCAAGGGAAGTGGTCAAAATATCAACATGAACAGGAATTTGGAAGATGTTGATTCCAACCCTCAGGGGTAACTTTGAAGTGTTCAAGACTTTAGTAGAGGAAGTGACTGCAGATGGTGTGGAAATAGCAAGAGAACTAGAATTAGAAGTGGAGCCTGAAGATAGGACTGAATTGCTGCCATCTCATGATCAAACTTGAACTGACAAGGAGTTGCTTCTTACAGATGAGTAAAGAAAGTGGTTTCTTGAGATGGAGTCTACTCCAGGTGAAGAAGCAATGAAGATTGTTGAAATGACAACAAAGGATTTTGAATATTGCATCAAATTAGTTGATAAAGCAGCATCAGGGTTTGAGAGGATTGGCTCCAATTTTGAAAGTTCTACTGTGGGTAAAATGCAACCAAACAGCATTGCATGCTACAGAAAAATCATTCATGAAAGGAAGAGTTAATGGATGAAGCAAACTTCATTGTTGTCTTATTTTAAGAAATTGCCACCACCCCAGTTTTCAGCAACCACCACCTTGATCAGTCAGCAGCCATCAACCTTGAGGCAAGACCCTCCAGCGGCAAAAAGATTATGATTCACTGAGGGGTGCCTGGGTGGCACAGCGGTTGAGCGTTCGGCTCAGGGCGTGATCCTGGCATTACGGGATCGAGTCCCACATCAGGCTCCTCTGCTATGAGCCTGCTTCTTCCTCTCCCACTCCTCCTGCTTGTGTTCCCTCTCTCGCTGGCTGTCTCTATCTCTGTCAAATAAATAAATAAAATCTTTAAAAAAAAAGATTATGATTCACTGAAAGCTCAGATGATGGTTAGCATTTTTTAGCAATAAAGTATTTTTTAATTAAGGTACGTACATTGTCTTTGTAGACATAATGTTATTGCATACCTAACAGACTATGGTATAGTGTAAACATAACTTTTATATGCACTGGGAAGCCAGAAAATTCATTTGACTTGCTTTATTGTGACATTTGCTTTATTGTCGTGGTCTGGAACCAGACCCTCCATGTCTCCAAAGTATGCCTGTATTCCTCAAAGGGCTGGGCTTGCTGGCCAGCAAAGAAACCATTTGGTTGCAACAAATATAATATGTACATAGTCATTTCTCATTTTATGTGAAAAAGCAGACTCAACTGGGGTTTAGAATTTTTCATATGGTTTATTACTCAGTTTAAAAAAAACAAAGAGGGGCGCCTGGGTGGCTCAGTCAGTTAAGTATCCTACTCTTGATTTCAGCTCAGGTCATGATCTCAGGGTAGTGAAATCGAGTCCTGCGCCGGGCTCCATGCTGAGTGGGGAGCCTGTTTGGGATTCTTTCTCTCCCTCTCTCCCTCCTCGCCCCATGCTCATGCTCTCGTTCTTTCTCTTAAAAAAAAAAAAATAAAAAGACTTATTATTTTGATATTAAGGCAAACAACTTCTGTTCATGCCAGAATCTCACCCGAGTACATTAACATATCTCCTCTCGTATTTGTAACATTTGCATTTTGGGAATATGATGTTTTAAAAAGAATTCTGGAGATATAAATCCCACAAAACAATGTAACTTTCCTTTGTTCATTTACTAGTCTTTGTATCCTGACATAAACAAGAAGATGGCCCCAGTGTTCAGAGACTTCTTTTATTCTCAACCATGAATTTCAGATGAACTTTCAAGTTTCAACATTTTCCTTGCTCTAGGTCAGATAGTATTTTCAATTATTAAAACCATAATCTTGAAGACAAGCATAATTTTTGTAGCTTACTTGTAAATTTGTAATTTTAATGACTTAGTTTATGCTGAACATGAATAATAAACTATCACCTATTAAACCTGGAGAGCACCAGAAGTTACTAATATGATTTACAATGCACTGCAAAATGAGATTCATTATTATCTTGCATTTTTAGATTTGCAGTAGAGTGGTGTAAACATGTATTTACTTTAATTAAGGAAATAGCAAGTATTTTTTTAGGGCTGTATTTTATGTAGAAAATAGTTATCCAAAAACCAGAAAGCTTGTACTTGGTAAAAAGAATTCTCTGCATTTATTGAATTCTATCAGAAAATCTGTTCATCCTTTTGAAAGACAATAAGGCATGTCTAAAAGCTTATCTACACGTTCCTGATGGCTCCTTTCAGTTCTTGCCAGCTCACCCTGTCTTTAAAGCAAGGTCAGTGGGGAGGGCCTTTACTCAAGGGAGAGAGAATTTGAAGTATCCATGTTACTTTTCTTTTCTTTTCTTAAATTACCTTTGTTGTAGAAGAAGACATTTATTAGTGGGCCCTGACAGATTTTTGAGACTTACAAAATCACAGGTGCAGGGATAATAGGCTAACTTTAGATCATGTTCAGGCTTCTCAGCTAGCATTCCTTCAGCCACCCCCAACCCCCCACCCCTGGTAAACCGGGCCTACCCTTCTGTGTCTGTCTGTTTCTGCTCTCTAACATTAACATCTGCTTCTGTTGATGTTTCATTTAAAAATGGGTTTTAGAAGGCTGCTATTTCATATGGAGTTGAGTCTTTTTCAAGTCTACTTTTGTTAGCTAATCAAGTTTGATCCCTCTGTCCTCCATGGAAGATCGTGTCCTCTGCTTGTTGAAATTTAACCCACCGGTCAAGCCCGGGTTTTCCCTACTGCTCTCCAAGAAGTCCTTGTCAACGAATCTAGTTAATGATCATCTCTACATAATTTGAATACCTCTAGTACTTACAGTGTATCTGTGCTTGGTTATCTCTCATAGGAGCAATGTTATTCTCCGTCGGTCTTATATAAAATGTGTGATGTAAAATATATAACCTCTTAATACAAACGAGAACCCACATACTAGATGCAGAGTTTCTACAGTTAAGTTTTCTTCTAGGGAATTTACTACTGAGTTTAGAGATGCTGCCACTGCTCCCGAATTTTGGCCAGGGGGTGCTTTCAGAGAAAAATTCCAACTCATTTCTTCATGTTACGTTGTGTTCTTGACCCCAAATGAAATTATCTAGCTTGATAACGCATTTCATTTGACCGACTTCCTTCCAACTTATTATTTTAGATATTTCTAAAATTTAAATTGAACCTCAAAGATAGAGTATTTCCACTAGGGAATGGGATGAGTATGTTTCAGGTTTAGAACACAGTCAGAGTTCCAGAAATGTTTGCAACAGTGTGAATAAGTGTGTGCCTCCCTAAGGTGACTACTTTGAACAAGACAGTCCTCATTTGTTTGTGTAAATCCTGCTCTGTTGTTAAAAATAAATCCATGATTGCTCTGTTCTCAGGAGGCATATATTAAAGTGTATATCTAAGTCTTATTTTCTCAACCAGAAGGTAACGTCATGCTTCAGTGAGGCAGTTCACCTCAGGAAAGTTACCGAAGTTCTCTGTGTCTCACTTTTCCTCTAAGTCACATGGTTATAATAAGGCCTGTTTCATAGGATGCTATGAAGACAAAATGAGAATACATAGAAAGCAGTTACACATCGAGCCTCCCGTGTAGTAAATACTCAGTATATGTCAGCTGCTGCTGCTGTTATTATTATTGGTTCTTTGTAAATCCTTGTTTACATATACTCTCTTTTTTCAAATCCTGTGGTCGGATTTTATATTTTAGATCCCAGTCATGTTACATTAAGTCACCATGCACAGTACTCCTGCGAAAATATCTATTTCTGAGTCTACTCCTTTTCTTGAAACCTCTTAGTGGCTTCCTATTTACTTCTATTCCAACATCAAACCCCTTGAAGCCAGTTTCAATGCTTATATCCTATTACCCTCATTGAAGTCAGAGACTAGACTTCTTTATGGTATCTAGTTCATGTAAATTACATTAATAAATAACGATAATACCATAACGAGCTACATTGAAGGACTAGAAAACCTGAAAGGCACTTAGAGGAAATAACTGGTGGGAAATCTTTTTATATTTTTTTTCTAAACTGAAACTCTCCAGTGTGAGGCCACACGGTGATTGGCCATAATGCAGAATCACACGGGAAGCAATTGCAAAACTCACCCCTTCTAAAACGAACGTGGACAACTGGTGCTGTTAATAAACAGACTCAGGGATCACTGCCTTGACCTTGTACACAGAGGAAAACAGAGCGGTTTAGGACATGGAGGCGTTCCACGGCGGTCTAAAAAATGGTCAGAGGCTGTTCTACTTGAACAACTTTACTATCCATGTTGAAAATGGGACAAGGGAGCAATCAGATCCAAAGTAGAAAATGACAGCCCAATTTGTGTTCAGGTCTCCTCTGTGTCTCCTTTTGGTGTCCAGAGCCACTGCCTCACACCCTGCACTAAATGTACCATGGAATGCGAGACTTTGGCATTTGACAGAGCATGTTGTCAAAGTTCTTATCATTCCCTTGACCTAAATTAATGGAAGCGTTTGTGACGAGAGCACACCAGTACTGTTAAAGCACATTAAACTCAGACCTTTTGTCTCTGCAGAATAATGTTCTGTTTTGAGATTTCTCATTACACAAAGTAATGAAACAGCCAAATCACTATGTACATCTGTGTTTGTTGATACTTGACATTTGGTTTTAAAGTGAGATTTAGGAGGACCCTTATTTAATCTGGGTTGGACTCTCCTGTGATCCAATTTATTTGCTGCCATTTGGATTTCATTTCTATGTTGAGCATCCAGTTGCCCCAACATAAAATTAAAAGGCCCTCTTCCTTTAATTAATTATACTTACCATATTCGGCACCATTGTTCAGCTCATTCACCTTGAAGAGTTGGAATTAACCCTATCGCAGGGCCATAGACAAATGGCACCCTCAGCTAAAATTGTGCTTTGGAGAGGTTTTGGAATACAGTTGTGATTGCTGTTGGCTCACATTCAAAGTCCTTAATCTAGCATTTGAGGCCTTCCGTAATCTGGCCTCAATTTGCTTTGTCCTTTCATAAAATCCCTTGCACAGTCCCTGCACAAGGTACTTGCTTAATAAATCAGTTATGTTCTTTCTTCTCCCCAGCTTTCCTTGTTATACTTTAATCAAATTGGTGTCTTCATGTTTCTCTGCTTTTCAAACCACCCATCCTTTAAAGTCCACTGACATCCCACGCTTTCTTAAAAGATTTCCTTAAAGTATAGTCTCCACTTCTCTTTCTCTTGTTTCTTTAATTTCTTTGGGGCTAGGTGCTCAGTGCTGGTGGCTAGTTGATAAGTGTTTCACATAGGTAGATCTTTTCAACAAGATTATAATGGCCAAGTGGGTGCAAGGACTGCACCTCACTCGTCTATCCTCCAGAGTGCCCAGCACAGTGCTAGGCTTATAAACACTTAATTAATGATCTATGATGGAGTAATTGACTGGCCTGCTGTACCTTTTCATTTTGTATTTGATGAGTACATATTGCTTCCATTGAGTATATATTGCCTATGAGGGAGATTATAAGAAGTTAGAATTTCATGGTGAATAACATATGGGGTTAAATTTCATTTGAAAGTGCAATTATATTATTCTGGAAGGATAAAAGTGGGGTTTTTGTTTATTTTCGTTTTTTTTTAAGTTGTTATTTGCCTTTTAGGTGTAATGGAATCAGTAAATCCCTTCCTGATTTAACATGGAATATGTTGGTAAGCGGCTGTTAGGTTTCTAATCCTGAAATGCAGAAAATAAAATTGGACTTTCAACTGGAATATCTATTTTTAGGAGTGCTGTATTAGACATATGTTTTCATAGGGACTACTCAGAATCCAAGTACATCTGTAAGATATTGCTAACACAGGGCAGCTTGAATAAATTAGATTTTTGTGTCACTAAAATATTTTCAGGGACTTAAGAGTGTTTGCAAAAAGCTAGGTCAAAAAGTTAATATGGAGACGGATTAAAGAATCTGAAAGATCAGGCACCTATTAGATGATTATAGTACTTCAAGATTATAACTTGGATTTTCTAAAGAATATGCACAATTCTCAGATTTCACTACTAAAAGTCCACTTATTATTTTAAAATAAAAACCTTCTGTAAGTAGTTTCTCCAGAAAAGCATTTCATACATTTCCTTTTTCACTGAGCTTTAAAAGCATGAAAATACAGATATTTCAGCTTATGTGGTTTTTTTTTTTAAGGAAGAAGAGTGTTCTGGGTTGTTTTTTCTTTCAAATAAGTAGCAACTCAGTCTGTGAAAGGTTGTTTGTGATGTTTCTATAAAAACATTAGACATTTTTAAGAAAAATGAAATTCAGAAACCCAGGTCAGCAAGCTGAAAGTCTTAGGGAAAAAATTTTCAAAAAAGAATTTAAATACTGGTACCAGCAATACATGTTTTCCTTTTATGGTTAATTCTCAGATGCTTCCCTTTAAAATTCACATATATACTACTTTGCTGATAATAACAATGCTGTGTACTCCCCTTCTTTAAAGCGTGTGATTTATTGTTCTAGCAGTGGGACTGAGTTGCTGCTGCATTCATATGCTCCCCTTGGTGAAAAGTGCCATGCATATGTTTAGCAGTTGGCAGAAGTCAGGGGTTTAGTCTGTTGCCAAGAAATAGAAAAACACTAAATGTCCCAATCCTGTGTTGTTGGCCTAAATAGAAGCAGCACTGTGCCATGACGAGTTCTGAACTTGGACTTAGGAAGCATGGGTTCTAACTCTATGAGTTTCTGGAAATTCATGCATTATTCATTAAATTAATATTTATTGAGCTAAGGACAAAGCACTGGGCTAGGTAATGGGGCTATAGGAGAGTAAAATAGGCAAGATCCCTGCCCTGGTGAAGCTTACAGTCTAAAGACGGACATTATTAAAATAATCATACCTATAAGCTGTTAAACTGTACCCGTGATAAGTATATGGAGGAAAGATAGAATGCTATATAGGAGCATACAACAGGGGAACTTAAACAAGTCAGGAAGGTGAAAACAGACTTCCCTGAGGAAGTGATGGTTTAATGCCTGAAGTCACAAACTGGGCAAAGGTTGGGGGAGGAAAGATCGTTCCAGGCATAGGAAAAGCATGTGCAAAGGCCCAGGGGTGTGAGGAGGTTTGGCAAATTTAAGCAACTGCAAGCAAGTTAGAGTGGTTAGAGTGGAGGGAGTGAGGATGCTGGTAGTGCAAGATGAGGCTGCAGAGGTCAGCAGGAACTAGGTCGTATAGGGCCTTTTAGGTCATATTAAAGAGTTTGCTGTTTATCCTAAGATCAATGGGAGGCCTCTGAAGACTTTTAGGCAGAGATAGGATGTGCTCAGATTTGCATTTTGAAAACATCACTGACTAGGGCATGAAGAGCAAATCGGAATGGGGCTGGAGGAAAAGCAGGGAGAGCACTTAGGGAGACCGTTGCAGTCTTCCAGGGGATTGATGATGGCAGCTTGGACGAGGATGGTGGCAGTGGAGAGAAGTGGAAAAATTCAACAGGGAGGATGTAAAATTGGAAGAGCTTAGACTGCATCTAAGGATGATGAAGAGAGGGCTATCAAGGAAGACTTGTAGATTTCAGGCTTGTATAACTTGGTAGATGGTGTGTCCTTCCTTGAAATGAGGAACACTGTAGAACTGCTATTGGTTTTGAGGAACCAGTAGGGCAACAAAAACCATGCATTTTTTACAAGATATATTGAGTTTGAGTCATTTAACCTGTTTGGGCCTCAATTTCCTAATCTATAAGATAGGGTCGATGAATCACTGAGGTCTCCTTTGCAGAGGTCAGCCAATTTTTTTCTGTAAAGGGCCAGAGAATATGTTTGGCTTTGTGGAACTTGCGGTCTCTGGTGCAACCGCTCCACTCAGCTGTTGTAGCTGGATTAAAGTATTGTATCTCCGTTACCAGCAGTAACAGTCCTTAGGCTGTGTCAACACAAACCTGTCAATTGATTTGATCAGTTGCAGTAAATAATCGGTCAATTCAATGATGAACTGATGATATCATGATTTAATGAGTCAAATCAGTAAAATTAGGAGATTTGGTAGACTTGAACAGATCTAACGGCATGTATGCATTATAAGTTTAACAGACCCTGCTGCCGCCTTAAGTGGTGACAATCAGGAGAGTATGGATTATCCACCAATGCAGAAACTAAGCAAAGCAAATGGTAACAATCATCGTGAAATCAGGGATAAACTAGGTGCTTACTCTCTCAGTAGAAGTTACATTTTTGCTGATGTTGCTTCCTGTTCCAGTCATGGGTGTTGCCACTGCCTCTGTCTTGGAGCCTCATTGTAGCTAGTGGGGACAGCTCAGCAGTGGAGATGCTGTGTGTGTGTGTGTGTGTGTGTGTGTGCACGTGCGCACACGCACACACATAAGAAATACTGTATTGTAATCTGCTTTTTTAACTTAATGAATGTTTTGGACATTCGTTAATTTTATTAACTTTTTGTTCCAAATATGCTTATTCTTAGCTTTGTGGATTGTCTGTATTTAATTCTTATTTGACTTTATCCTAGCCACCCAGTATTTTTCTGAAACAGTGTCCTCTCATTCTCAATTGGTATATATTTTGTTCATTGGCACAGCTCAGTACACATTTGTGTAGGAGGGGTAGAAGCATCATATAATGTACTCCTAAGGCTTAGTAATTTTAGGTTTTGAATAATATACTATTGTTATTGAAATGTCTTTCTGCTTCTCACCATTAACAAGGATGATCAAGGGTTAACCGTGTTTGAACATGACATACACTAGGTATGCAAAATGAGGCTTCTGAGTATATGGACTATGGCAATTGGGTGAATAATTGACTATCTCAGGAAAAAGTGAAAATTTTAATCGAATCATACCCATAATTCATCCTTATGAAATACTAGTTCATTTCCATTCTTTACAGCTTGTTATGAATGAATATAAGAAAGCTAAGCCTAAAGCCAAAGATATTTTTCATAAAATTCTTTCAATTTGAGACAGGTAGGTTGACATTTCCATGATTTATTTAATGAGATACTTTCTCTTTCATGCTATATTATTGTTATTTAATATTTATTGAACACTCTACACTGAGATGGTTGGAGGGGGAAAAGAAGGGTGTTTGTCAAGTCTTAGTTTACATCAATAACAAGCAAAGTTTTGCTGTAGTGTTGAGTCAAAGCCACTATCTCTACTTATCATGACTACAACGTGACCAGCAATAAGGTAGCCCAAACTAAAGTGGCCAAAATCTGAAAGCCAGGCAGACGGAGAGGGGCGAGACGGAGCATTGGAAAGATCCGGGAAGGTCTTGCTGGTAGGGAATAAACCAAAGGAAGTCTAGACATGTAGGTAAAATTGTCCTCAGGGAAGCTGAGGGGTAAAATAAAAGATCTAATAAGCAGGTTGAACATACATCAGCAGAGGCCAGAGGCAGATGTTTAGTACTGTGCTAGTCACTAAATGTCAGGCCTAGTTCTACTGGGAGATGAGTGGACCTGAGATTTGCAGCCAGGTTTCCATTCCACAAAAGGATTGGAGTGAAGGCGCTACCCACAGCTGGGGGAACTGTAATCTTAGGCAAGGGAGTTACAAGGAGGCAAGGAAAAACTTTATGTGGTTCCTGGAGCTAGGATCAAAGATGGGGCTTAATCATAATGGAGCAATTCTGAAATACTAAGAGTTCACAGGGTGAGAGCAAGTCCAGCAGCAAAGCTGGTTTGATGCCAGACATTTGAGTCACATAGAGCTTTTTCTTTTTAATTCTTCCACTTGTTTAATTCGCAGTTGCTCCCAGATTCAGGGATGGGAAGGGAATGGGAAGCCTTGAACATAAACGTGGGGTCTCAGTGACACTGGCTCCTTATATTAGAAGAATATGGAGTCAAGACACATATATACTATCATTGTCAGATTCAAATGGTAATTGGTATAAATTCCCTTTTTTCATCAATCATATGACTGAAAATTATGGTAGAAGTAGTCACAAGAACCACTTTGCTACATGAATTTGAATTCTCTCTTAAAGACGCACGTGCACACACACACGCACACACACTCTCACTCACGCTTTCATAAATATGTGGATCCACAAGATGAGAATGGAGTGGTCTTAAGTGTACAGAGCCTTCCGTATGGGGAGATGGGCGCTGTCCCAAACCTAGCCATCTCCTGCCTTGACTGGCCTGAAATCCCTCTACTGCCCACTCCTTTGGGAAGAAAAAGAGATGGTTGCTGCATGGTTGCTTTGAAGGAAATATATACCAGATATTTCAGGGAATACACAGAAGGGAGTTAAGAAGTGGTGCTTTGTCCAGGGATTGTCTGGTCCAAAATCCCTAAGTAGGGGTGAAACCATCTTTGTCTTTCTCCCATCTTACCTTTCATACCCTTCTCCCCAATATGTCAAGTCTATCAAATTATGTTCAGACTCTTCTGCCTCAAAATAAAACTCCCAATCATATAGCTTCAATCCACCTTTTTAGCCTTAATGACATCAGCATCTTCCCGCCACCATGCATGGGCTCATACACTTCCCTCTGCCTAGAAACCTTTCTGTGGAATTCCACCTTTGCCTCTTGCAACCACCTACATTCTATATGTACCTACATCACAGTTCTTCCATGTAACTGTGTGACTGAGCGAGTTATTTCACCTTCTCCAAACCTTGGTTTCCACACATACAAGTTGAAAATAATAGTCCCTTCCTTGTAGGGGGGTTGTGAGAATTGAAGGAGATAATGTAGAAAAAGCACATAGCACAGTGCCTGATACATAGATGCTCGCGCATGCTCTCACTTGTTCCCACTCTTCCTCTCCCCTCTTTCTATATATGTTTTATGATTGTAGCTTAAGTACCCTGTCTCTTTCATGAAATCCCTGCTTGATATTTTTTAAAGATTTTATTTATTTATTTATTTGAGAGCGAGAGGGTGAGTGAGAGAGAGAGAACACAGGCAGGCAAGGGGAGGAGTAGAGGGAGAGAGAGAATCTTAACCAGACACCACGCTGAGTGCAGAGCCCAACATGGGGGTTCAATCTCATGACCCTGAGATCATGACCTGAGCTGAAATAAAGAGTTGGCCGCTCAACAAACTGAGCCACGCAGGCATCCCATCCCCACCCCCTGCGCTTGATTCTTTTTGTGCTTTGGACCTATTTCAACATTCATTTTCATTCCCAGAAATTCTTTTATAGTTCACTACCACTCAGTGATAATAGATAATTGTGACATGGTGATTTATAAAAGAAATATATATTTGGTCTTTGTCCACTGTTTCTGGCACAAGCTCCTAAAACCCTTGAAATTTCCTAAGCGGTGAGAGCAATACAATTGTCTCTTGTTATGTTAATGAGGTGACTTCTGGACCTTACCCAAGGATGGGGCTGATTGCCACTGGAGCCAACTGTGTGACTGGAGGGTTGGAACTTTCAGACCCACCCCCTGATCTTTATGGAGGAGAGGGGGGCTGGAGATTGAGTTAAAATGCAAATGGTCAATGATTTAACCAACCATACCTACATAATGAAACCTCCACACAAGAAATAAAAGGATGGGGTTCAGAGAACTTTCGGTTTGGTGAACATGTGGAGATTTGGGGAGAGTGGCATGCCTGGAGAAGGCATGGAAGCTCTGCTCCCTTTCCCACATACTTTTAAGATGCATCTCTTCCATCTGGCTGTTCCTGAGTTACACTCTTTATAATAAACTGGTGATCTAGTAAGTAAAATGTTTCTTTGAGTTCTATGAGCTGCTCTAGTAAATTAATTGAACTTGAGGAAGGGGTTGTTGGAACCTTGCCGATCAGGAAGAAGTCTAGGTAACAACCTGTACTTCAAGTGGTGTCTAAAGTGGTAATGGGACTGAACCTTTCACCCATGGAATCTGATGCCATCGCTCGGTAGATGGTGTCAGAATTGATTTGGTGTCCTAAGAATTGCTTGCTGGTGTGGGGAACTCTCCCTGCTACATGGGAATTGATACCAGAATCAATTTAATAATAACAGTGATAGCGGCAACCACTTTTTTGAGCCCTTGTTTCCTGCCAGGTACTATATTAAGTACTTCCTGAGCATTATCACATTCAGTCCCTACCACAGTTCTGTGGGGGAGGCACATTCTTCTCTTTCCAGGCACCAAATTCTCCGTGTCTATGGGAAAGGTTAAACATGAATTTATTCTTGTCTGTAGCCTTAGTTACTAGTACCATGGCTGTCATGTTATAGGTACTCAATGGAAGATTACTGGTTGAGTGAGTGAATGCTGTTTCTTTGCTGTGCAAAGCTTCCAACCATGGTGTGTGACCTAGGCTTGAACACCTGAGCTCCTTCCTAGCTCCACCCACATTAAATTGTATCTTTCCTCCAACATTAGATAGCCTCAGGGTTTTTATTTCTTCTGGACAGTTGATAAATTAATCCTGATAGGATGATAGCAGCAGATAATTACTGTGAGTATGTTAATGTGTCACCCCTCCTACATAGCTTATTTGCATTTTAATGGAGCAATTCTGGAGATAATCCCTTAAGGCAAAGGAATGAATCTTGAGGGTGAGAAAGCCAGATTCAGTGCCAAGCTGCCGTTGTGGGGGTGGGGAGAAGGGTGGTGATGTACATATTTCAGAAGTGACACCATACAGATAGCTGCCTGCTTCACCTCTGTGTTGTGCCAGCTTTGCTAGATAATTTTTAAAAGCCAAAATTATGATCTATTGCTGTCTTTCCTTAATTTTGTATTAGATTTGTTGATTCTCTCGAGCAAAACCTCAAAGCCCTTTTGGGCAAAGACGAATGGCTAAGCCTAATAAGATGCATCGTGCTGTGAAATTAGATTAATTAACTGGGATTTGAGTTGAAGTTATTTTCAAGATAAAATTTGTCCAAAATGTATTCGTATGAAATGTTCGTTTGCAGTGCCTACAGTATGCCACATTGAAAGTCATTCTTCTCTTGATACTGGGAGGGGAGCATGCAGTCAGCCATCACAAAAGAGAAGAAAAAAAATACCTTACTCTGTACCCTTCTCTCATCCCAAAGGTCTGTTTAACTCACCATGTATATTCCATTTCGGTCAATTATATCCCTAAGAGGTCTATAAGAAGTACATTACCACAGATTTTTTGTAAGTTTTAGTAATTTCACCTAAAACATATGCACATAGTCAGCTTTTATACATAAATGATTCATTTTGAGGTTGATGAAGCTAGATTATTTTCAAATAACAAGATGATGTCATTTACCACAGAGGATTAATTAAATCTCTGCCAAATGGCTTACTGACCTAGTGTGAATGTTTAAGATGCCCATTTATTCAACAAATGTTTGATGAACACCAGCTATGTACCAGAAACTGAAAGGCACAATGGAAATGTAAAAAATATTAGTAAATATATTTCATATATTTTCAAGCCAGAAGTTGGGTTTCTTTCTTTAAAAAAAAAAGATTTTATTATTTGTCAGAGAGAGAGAGCACAAGCCAGGGGAGCAGCAGGCAGAGGGAGAAGCAGGCCCCCCGCTGAGCAAGGAGCCCAATGTGGGACTGGATCCCAGGGTCCTGGGATCATGACCTGAGCCTAAGGCAAACCCTTAATGGATTGAGCCACCCGGGCATCCCATGATGTTGAGTTCAAACTCTTTTCCCTACAGAAGATTTCTTTTAGAAGCTGCTTCCATTTGGTTTATTGATCTATTTACCTTTTCTTACAGTACTATGCTTTCTTGATTACTGTCATTTTGTAGTAAGTTTAAAAATCAAGTAGCATAATTCCTTCAACGTTGTTCTTTTTCAAGATTATTTTGGCTATTTTGAATCCTACGTTTTTCTACCTGAATTTTAGAATCAGCTTGTCAGTTTCTACCAAAAAAGCCCTCTGTTACTTTGATTGGGAAATTTGGGGGAGAATCAACATCTTAATGATATGTATCCACAAACATATTTCTCCACTTGTTTAGATCTTGTTTAATTTCTCTCAGTAATGTTTCATAGTTTTAAGCATAGAGGTCTTGCAAATTTTGGTTAAATTTTTTCTTAAATATTTTGTGTGTTTTGATGCTACATAATTGGCATTTTAATTTTCTAGTTGTTGCTAGTATGTAGAAATACGACAGATTTTCATATAGTGATCATGAATCCTGTGACCTTCATAAATTCACTTACTACTTTCTAGTAGCTAATTTGTAATCACTTTAGGATTCTCTGTGTAGACAATCATGTCACTTACAAATTTACAGTTTTATTTCCTTCTTTACAATCTGAATCCTTTTTATTTCTTTTGCTTACCTTATTGTGTGTTCTAGGTTCTCTAGTACAATATTGACTAGAAGTGGGGAAACCAGACATCTTTTCCTTGTTCCTGATTCTAGGAGAAAAATTTTTGGTCTTTAGTATGATGTTAGCTTTAAGGTGTTTTTTTTTTTTATATAGATGCCCTTTATAGGTTGAAGAAGTTCCTTTTTATTCATAGTTTGCAGAAAGCTTTTTAAAATCATTAATGGGTATTAAGTTTTGTCAAATATGTTTCTGCACTCATTGAGGTGATCATATGAATTTTATCTTTTATTCTTTCAATAGTGTGAGTAACGTTGGTTAATACTTGAATATTGTACCAACCTTGCATCCTAGGGATAAACCCTATGTAGTATGATTTATTATCCTTCTTCATATATTGCTTAATTTCATTTGATAATTTTGTGTTCATGATTTTGTGTTTATGTTTATAACACATAATAGAATATATATTTTTTTTCTTGTGAAGTACTTGTTGAGTTTGTGTAGCAGAGTTATACTGGCCTAGTAAAATGAGTTGGGAATATTTCCTCTTCTATTTTCTGAAATAGCTTGTTTAAGATGGCCTTTTTTTTTTTTTAAATTGTTTCATAGAATTCATCAGTAAAACTATCTGGGTCAAAAGTTATTTTTTGGAAGTGGTTTAAAAACTACAAGTTCAGGGGCACTACCTGGATGGCACAGTCAGTTAAATGTCTGACTCTTGGTTTCGGCCCAGGTCGTGATCACAAGGCCATGATCTCAGGGTCATGAGATGGAGCCCTGTGTTGGGCTGTGTGCTCAGTGCAGGGCCTGCTTGGGAGACTCTCTCTCCCTCTCCTACTGCCCCTCCCCCTCATGCTCTTTCTCTCTGTCTCAAATAAATAGATAAATAAATCTTTAAAAAAAACCCAAAACTACAAGTTCAGTGTCCTTAGTAGATATGGGGATAATAGGTTTTCTATAGTTTTTGGGGTAAGTTTTGCCAGTTTTTAAAGGAATTTGCCCATGCCATCTGTGATACTGAGTTTGTTGCTATAAAGTTGTCCCAAAAAATTCCCTTATTAGTCTCTTTAATGTCTATAGGATCTGTAGTGATGTCACCACCTTTCATTTTGATGTCTTCCACCCTATTTGGTGGTGGTTAGGAATAGTTCAATCCCAGATAATGTATAATTACAAAGTCCCTCTTGAGCCAATGCTTCTTAATCTCTAGGCACTTGTTTCTCTTTCTCTTCCATAATCCAGCACCTGCCTTCCCAAACTACTATATTTACCCAGAAAAGCCATTTTATTTTTCTGTATAAACTACTGCTACTTTATTCCAGAGAGTTTTTAATCAATAAGTAACAGTTGATTATCTTGTACTAATCAAACCTGATTCCAAAAATAGTTACTACCTTTGAACTTCGATAACTATAGTAATTTTCAGATTGAAGAACAATAAACATCTGGTGTTAGAGTAAATGCTTGAATTAATCATCCAGAGGTCATGTTCTAGAGGTGTTCTTCTAAAATCCTAGGGTGTGAAACACAAAACTAGTTAGGAAATGAAACAGATGAACATAGGGAAGGAGAGAGAGGCAAACCATAGAACAGACTCTTAACTATAGAGAACAAACTGAGGGTTGCTGGTGGGGAAGTGTGTGGGGGGTATGGGTTAAATAAGTGATGGGGATTAAGGAGGGCACTTGTGATGAGCACTGGATATTATGTGTAAGTGATAAATCACTAAATTCTACTCTTGAAACTTAATATTGCACTGTATATTAACTAATTGGAATTTAAATAAAAACTTAAAGAAGTAGTTAAGAAGTATAAAATCTTAGCTGAAAATTAGATAAGTGTCTTTGAAGACAGACTCATACCATCTTCTAAAATTAAAAGATAGGTGAAGGGGATTAAGAGGTACAGACTTCCAATTATAAAATTAGGAAGTCATGGAGATGGAAAGTATAGCATAGGGAATATAGTCAAAAATGTAATAATGTTGTATGGTAACAGAATGGTGACTACGCTTATTATGGTGAGCACTGAGTAATGTATAGAATTGTCAGATTACTGCGTTGTGCACCTAAAGCTAATTTAATATTGTATGTCAACTGTACTTCAAAATTAAAAGAAAAAGATACACACGCCCATAATGCAGAGCATGTGGACAATATACATTATGCATAGTTACAGTGTCATAACTGCTGTCACTTTTATGCATTTTCATTTGATCCTTTTTAGGTGTTTCTGTTTGGTCTTTTTATGCACTGATTTGTTTTAACTTAGTTACAAAGTGTATTTCTTTTTCCTTCACTTAACATTATATCATAAGCATGTTTTCAAGTCTCTACATAGTTTTCTTTGCCTTCACTATTAATGATGCCATAATAGTAAATCAAGTGGCTATACAAAAACACAACTATTTTCCTACTTTGACCTGTTGGATTTTTTCCCCTAGTAATTTGATTCTCTAAACAATACTAAAATTAAATATCTTCATATATAACTTTTCCCAGTATTTTGCATTTTTTAATTAAAATAGTTGCATAGAGGTGAGATTATTATCAGGTGTTAAATAAGAAAGCCACAGGAGGTTTTTTTTTTTAATTTGTCAACTGCAGAGACTTTGGGATCATGAACTTCTTATTGGATTTCCTTACGTGTTGAAGATGATGACTAATATTTTTATCATACGATCTCAGCTTGGCATACGAAAAAAAATTCTTGAGTGCAAAAAGTAAGGCATAGTGTAGCAGAAACATAGGAACACTTTAAGCCTTTCAAGATCATGTATTTATTGGGAACCCAGGTCTAGGGGCAGGATGTGGTGAAGGAATGGTGGGGCGGGGTGTGCAGTTAATCCCACTGAAGAGTCAGAAGACATGTAGCAGTTTAAAAAGTCCCGCTGCTGAGAGATCTGAGACACATTCACGGGGAAGGCCCTTGTTTCATAGAAAAGCCATTTAAATATTCTCTGTAAGAATTCAAAGCTGCAAACAATATGATTGCTTCTGACGTTGTTGGGCATTATATCGCCTTGTATTCAGAGAGACGCATGGAAGTACTTCATATGAGATTGCCTCAAAGAGAGTTTTGTTTGATCAAGTAAACCCTAGGACAGCAGCCTCGGTGCTTGAAAAAGTCAAGGAGGCTTTCAAATTCTTTCTCAGCGTAAGATTTAAGTAGTATGTGAAAGTGACAACTTCATTTCATTTCTTAATTAAGAGGAGAAAGGTCACCCTGACCATCATGCGCAGAAAGATTCATGAAAAAATTGAGAAATATCTGCTATGGATAACTAGATTAGCCATTCCCAAAGAAATTTCACACCTTAGTATTTCATTTTCACTGACTGAAAGAGAATCAGGGAAAGGGGAGTATCAGAAATAGAACATGAAAGAACTTCTTATTTAACATATACCTGATTTTGAGTAGAGCTATTATTAGTATTATTATTTAAAAAATAATAGTGATCACCTCTCCTTATATTTCCCCCTATGTGTCAGCTTGTATACCACTCTTTCTAACTTACATGCTGACTGTCGGTTAGAGACTGTGAACTTTTAACTACCAGATTTCCCCCCACTGGCACTGCAGCTCAGTACACTCAATGTGCCACATGTAATTTTCAATGTTTTTTTAAATGATGTTTGAGTTGTGATGTTGTGTAGAAATGCCGGTGCTACTGACTTGTCAACCTCATTATGCTGTGCTCCAGTGATTGCTTCCCAAACATTCATTACATTGCACAGAACCATGTCTATTGTTTTTAGTTTTCTTCCCCCTTAAACTATGAACTTTAAATTGCTTTAAAAATTAAATGCAGCTAATTAGTATTTGTAATATTGTCTTAATTAAACACAATGAGAAGTCTAGGCTACATTTTATTTGAAACACTCACAGCATTGCCAAAAGATAGCCCACACCCAGTTCATTTTCTGTGACAAGTAGTTCGTAAATGATTACGACTCATGCCACATTTGTCAACCTATGTGTATTCTGATGTCAAGATACCTTAGAGATATAAATGACTACTTATCTCTAAGCATAGTGGATGTCACCCATGTGTTAGTCACACTTGCTCATGAGTAAATGCTTTAAGTTGACACTGCATCAAAGAAAGTTATAGTGGGCCTAGAGGTTGATTCAGCGGTGTGTGCCTTGATGGTAGTGTTTTTATAAATTCAGCATGATTGAAGAATCAGATGCCCTGCTTAATCAAGTAATATGATTTGTACCACTTCCAAGGAATAAGAATTTAGTAAACTATATTAAATATAAAATGATAATGAATAGAGTATAGTCATTTTTTAAATATTCAGAAGGCATTTCCAGTTTATGCTGTTCTTCGGGGTCATTATTAGAATTATCTTTTATGGTACTGGAGGAAGCCCCAATCAATAGAGTTTTCTTGCTTACAGAATGCCAGAACACAGAGCATTGACTGTAATTCACATGCTTTGTCAAAGGCGAAATGCTCACAGTCATTTACTGTGGGCATTTTTAACCTTAGATTTTTGAAACAAACACCAAATGAGACTCAGTGAAAAAAAATTCTAGAAATACCAATTCTTTTTCAGTCCAGTAGCTTTTCCAGGACTTGTATAACATTGGCAGAGGGGGAGAACAGCCCTAGCTTTGTATCACTGACTCCTATTAGAAGAATTTTATATAAGCACATGGATACTACAATTCACTGAAGTCCCAAATCTTAACTTACTCTACAGTGTTCATTCATATGGTTGAGGCAACCAATAACATAACACATAGTCCTTCTGAGGCTGTGAAGAGGAAGAAATTTATCATTATTAGTTTCTATCTAGGGATGAGCTCACTTCTTCTCACTTAATATTAAAATCTACAGAAGGCGTTCCATGAGGATTTAGGCTAGTCCTGTCTCTGCCCTGAGGCTCAAACAATCAGGTCCTGCTAGAATTCAGCCCCATAAAATCGGTTGTTGCTGGGGTACTTTGACTTAGGAAGCACAAAGGAAGGCACTTTGCAGTCACCAGGTATCTTCCTCAGTGGTCAACTCTGGGGCCTAAATATCAAAACTAAAAATTAATACCTTTAGTCAAAGATGGGGAATTTCCAAATAACCTCTGTAAATTTTAACTACTCGGAGGGATAACCTATTTAGTTCTGATTAGTCATTAATCACTTTGAATAAGTTGTTGACAGGGAGACATCTGCTAAAGACCTGAGACAAAGGGATAGACAGACACATCAAGTACCCATCAACCATCAAATCTCCTTTGATGAAGGAGAGGAAAGAGGGCTAGATTTGGAGTAGGGATGAAGGGAAAGTGCTATACGAGGGTCTTTTATTCAGTCTGGGAGCAGCAAAAAGCCACTGGGATTCTGAAGAAGTGAGGGGAAGGGATTTCCTGCGCGTGTGTGTGCATGAACACACGCACGTTGACATGATTAAGAGAGAGAGAAGGCAGTGATTTTAGAGAAAAACTTTACCTACTGATTGTTATCTAGGATATTGGTAAGTGATTATTGAAGAGCATTGTTATTCTTTAATTTTTATTATTGGAAATTCCTTCCTTTTCTTGATGTGATTTTATTTGTCTCTGTCATTTTATTTGTCCCTGTCAAATCTTCATATCACTCTTGTGTATACTGTCCCTTTGTCAAGATTTTCCCACCATTTTAAGTAATCTGATTCAGTGAGAGCCTATTATGGTTGCTCAAGTTTGAGTTGGTGACTTTCTCAACCAAATCTATTTATTCATGATTCATGAAGTGAGATGTGTCCAAATATGTGTGTATTTCAGGTGGTATGTTAGGCATTTTATTTGCTTCTGAGATATATAGAACTACGTAAGCTACTAAACCTCTCTAAGCCTCAGTTTTCACACTTAGGAAAGATAAGATGATGACGATACTCATGACAACAATGATGGCAGCCAACGATGAGGAAGTGAGTGCTTATTGTGTGCCCCACACAAGAATAGGAACTTCACATATATTATTTTAAAATAGTATGCGATATTCTTTTCATTATATTAGAATGTGTTCATTGTAAGAAAACACAAGACAATAAAAAGAAAATAATAAAAGGTTGCCTTTAGTGCCATTATCTAATAATCAACCTAAGAATTCAGTCACCTAACCATTGCTGATACCTCGATGATGTATATGTTTTCAAACTTGTTGCTACAAAATACATCCGATGTAGTTTTGTTAATTCTCACATCAACATTGCAAGGTAGATATTGTTATTCCAGTTTTATAGATGAGCAGACATGAAATTAAGTGAATGGAAAAGCTGGTAATAGAACCCAGGTCTGTCTGACTGAAAAGCTTGCTTCAATGTGCTGCTTCTCATTCTTCTTTTTTTTTTTTAAATAATTTTTTTATTATGTTATGTCAGTCACCATACAGTACATCCGTAGTTTTTGATGTGCTGTTCCATGATTCATTGTTTGCATATAACACCCAGTGCTCCATGCAATACGTGCCCTCCTTAATACCCATCACCGGCCTATCCCAATCTCCCAGCCCCCTCCCCTCTGAAGCCCTCAGAGTCCACAGTCTCTCATGGTTCATTGCCCCTTCTGTTTACCCCCCTTTTCTTCTTCCCTTTCTTCTCCTACCAATCTCCCTGCTATTTCTTATGTCCCACAAATGAGTGAAACCATATGATAATTGTCTTTCTCTGCTTGACTTATTTCACTTGGCATAATCTCCTCTAGTCCCATCCATGTTGCTGCAAATGTTGGGTAATCGTTCTTTCTGATGGCTGAGTAATATTCCATTATATATATGGGCCACATCTTCTTAATCCGGTCATCTGTTGAAGGGCATCTCGGCTCCTTCCACAATTTAGCTATTGTGGACAATGCTGCTATGAACATTGGGGTGCATATGGCCCTTCTCTTCACTATGTCTGTATCTTTGGGATAAATCCCCAGTAGTGCAATTGCTGGATCATAGGGTAGCTCTATTTTTCTATAATAGAGGTATTCAAGGATGCATATGCCTCCCTTTGGCCATCTAAACGTCTGCACTTGGAATGAACTCCAAAATATTTTATTTCTTCCCTTATACAAACCACCTTCCTAGTTAGCAGTCATTTGCATTGAAGACAAGGTTTACCAAGTGAGAAAGTTTGACCATACCAGTTGGAGGACCAAGTTATCCAAAATGACAGTGATGTTTCTGGAAAAGACCCTGGTCTCACCTAGTGAATGCCTCCACTTAAACATAAGGTCTTCTTTCTAAATTGGTATTTTCCCTGAGAGTTTTTATTGAAGTGGTAATAAAGGTTCTTAAAAATCTAGAGATGTCTTCTTCAAACACCCTATGGTGCCCTGCTCTGCTCTCCAGCATCTCCCTTCCCTGCTAGAGAAGAAACAGATTCATTTGCAACAAGGATTAGATCCTTTGCACCAATCTAAGGTCCATTTGGGGGTTTTACAACCCTCCCAGGCACAAAGATGTTATTCTATATAAGAGCACTTAGCTGATTTTGCCCTGTAAAGGCATGCCTTGTTTTATTGTGTTTTTCTTTATAGTTGCGCTTTGTAGATATTGTGGGTTTGTTTTTTATTTAATTTTTTTACCCATTGAAGGTTTGTGGCAACCCTTTGTCAAGCGAGTCTATCAGGTGCTGTTTTTCCGACAGCATTTGCTTACTCTGTGTCTGTGTGTCACATTTGGTAATTCTCGTAATATTTCAAACTTTTTCATTATTAATGTATTTATTACAGTGATCCGTGATCAGCAATTATGACTTGCTGAAAGCTCAGATGATGATTAGCATTTTTAGCAATATTCTTAATAAAAATATGTACATAATGCTATTGACATAATGTTATTGCACATTTAATAGACTGAAGGACTGTGTCAGCATAACTTTTATATGCTCTGGGAAACCATTTGATTTCATTTGATTTATTTTACTATGATATTTACTTTATTGTGGTGATCTGGAACTGAACCCTTAATATCTGCAAAGTATACCTGTACTTTTAGTATACTTAGTTGCTTCCTGGATTAACTTTCATTTTCTTTTTTCTTTTTGGGGGGTTATTTTTTACTCTCTGAAATTACAAATCCTTACTCTCCAGCCCAGAGATAAACCTAAGACCCAATTGTATTCCCACTTTCCCTGAGCTGATGGCGAATCCAGATGACAATCTAGAGTCCTTCGCTACAGTGGATAATCTGGATTGTTTGTACCCACAAATGGGTCAAGCATATTGCATTCAATGTTCCATCAAGTCATGCCAAGTCCATGCTCTCATGGGTTTAGATTTCAAAAGAAAGGGCTAGGAGGTTGTGCATTTCCTGGCGTGGGGTATACCTCTTAGTGAAATGAAAGACACTTTGCAGACCAAAAGCTGGCATGAAACATACCTTTGATTTCATCAGCAAGCATGCCATATGTCACAAAATTCTCCTGCTTCCTCCCTGTTATTTCATCTGAGTGCCTCTTTCCTGCACATGGCTCTCTGTTGCAGTTAAGTAAAATGGATAGTACAGTTAATTGAAATAACTAACTTGAATTCAATTGGCCTGAGTTAGTTATTTGCTAAATTAATAGTATTCTGAGTTGGATACTCTTTATGGGAAGCAACATGTTATAGTGAAAAGAGCACCAGACTAGGAGTCATGAAACCTGGGTTCTCATCCAGCATCTGCTACTGGCTCGCCAGGTTTTGCGAATATGTGAGGCACTGTTTTCTTATCTGAAAGTGAGAGTAATAGTGTCTTCCTGGTGTACTATGTCAGAGGGGAGTAAGCATATAAATTGTAATATTATATATGACATTTAGAAGGTTGAAAATGTCTGAAATGCTTTGCAATGTGTGAGATACTATTAATATGTACCTTCTAATGAATGGCCAGATAGCTACGCATCTAGGTGAGCATGGATGGGAAGAGCAGAAAGGAAAGTAAAAATCTCAAGTTCTCCACATAAAACTTGTCAATCCTATTTTTCTGATGGAAAAGTAATACATCCTCAATGTGGAGAATAGGGAAAATATAATAAGGAAATAAAAGTTATTCATGATCACACAACACAGAGATAATTGCCATTAGTTATTTTGATGTACTTCCTTTCAGTTTTTCAATTTTTTTCAAATAATTGGTAATAAACCTCTATGGTGAGTACTGTTTTTCTGATTAAAAATCAATAGAAGTTAATTATGGAGAATTTAACAGAAAGTTAAAGTTCTATGTAATCACCCCCTCTTCCCATGAAATTAGTTTTAACAGCATTTCATTATTTGTTTCAGTTTTGTATCTTATTTTTTTCATTTAACATTGTATTCCGGTGTTTTCACAAATCATTAAATTCTCCAAAACTGTTTTAACTTTTTATTATCTAAAATCTTAAACATAAACTGAAGTAGATGGCATAATTGAATGAACCCAACACTTAGCTATCACATAACTTCAGTAATTTTCTTTTTTTTAAGATTTTTTATTTATTTGAGAGAGAAAGAGCAGAGTGAGAGAGAGAACACGAGCTGGGGGAGCAGCAGAGGGAGAAGGAGGAGCAGACTCCCTGCTGAGCAGGGAGCCCAATGTGGGACTGGATTCCAGGAACCCGGGATCATGACCTGAGCCGAAGGCAGACAGTTAACCGACCGAGCCACCCAGATGCCCTAATTTTCAACTCATAGACAATGTGGCTTCATCTACACCCCAAACAATTCCCTCTGTTACCTCCCTAGATTTTTTGAAGTAAGTCCAAGATATCCTATAATTTCATCCATAAAACTTCAGTATTTGATTGTAAGATACGAAAACGCTAATTTGAGTATAATACCCTATTGTACCTTAAAAATAAACAATAAATCTTTAGTGTCATTAGATATGCTGTACATTTCCAAATTCCCCAGACTATCTCATAAATGTATGTGTAGTTTTTTCATTTGTTTGTTCAGATGAGAATCCTAATAAAAGAGGTACACATTGCAGGAGCACCTGGGTGGCTCAGTCAGTTGAGCAGCTGGCTTTTGATTTCGGATCAGGTCATGATCTCAGGGTCCTAGGATCAAGCCCCACATTGGGCTCCATGCTCAGCAGGGAGTCTGCTTGAGGTTCTCTCTCTCCCTCTCTTTCTGCCCCTCCCCACACCCTCTTGCTCTCTGTCTCTCTCTAAAATAAATATTTTTATAAAGGGGTGCATATTATAATTTATAGCGGTGTCTCTTAAATCTCTTTTAATTCCTACATTTCTTTTCTCTTTTTTGTTTTTTCTCTTGAAATTTATTTGTTGAAGAAATTGGGTAATTTTTTCATGTAGAGTTTCTCATACTCTTGATTTCACTCTTTGTATCCCTGTTACATTATTTGATATGTTTCTCTGTCTCTAGTATTTTTTATGAACAGGATATTAGATCTAGAATAGAAATATAATGCAGGATGTATATATATATAGATAGATACATACATACATATATGTATCTATATATATATTAATTCTGGGGAGTCACATTAAAAAAGAAAAAAATGAACAGGTGAAACTAATTTTATTAATATATCCAAATATAGTATGAATATATGATCAGTATATTTTTATTTATTTTTAAGATGTTATTCACTTATTTGACTGAGAGAGAGTGAGCACAAGCAGGGGGAGCTGCAGGCAGAGGGAGAGGGAGAGGGAGAAGCAGGTTCCCCAACAAGCAGAGAGCCCAATGTGGGACTCGATCCCAGGACCCCAGGACCATGACCCGAGTCCAAGGCAGACGCTTAACTGACTAAGCCACCCAGGCGCCCTGAATATATAATCAAAATAAAATTATTAATGAGACCTTTTACATTGTTTTTCTTGTATTAAGTCTTTGAAGTGTTAAGCAAAACCCCCACAAATCTCTAATGTATAGGATTTCTATAAAGTTGGCTATTATAAGTTCAGTAGTAGGCAGGATTTCTGGCTATAGACTTTGAGGATCTACAAATCCACTTCCTAAAAAAGAACTATAAACCATAAAGCTTGAGAAGTTGACAAAAACAGCCCTTTAAGCACTCTGGAAATCAACCAAAGACCTGTAACAATCCAAGAAGCACTTATACTTGAATAAACTGTTGGACTTTCGGTAACAAGAGTGGGAATCTCTGGTGTTTTGGCCTGGGGCCACTCATGCTCTACCACCCCCTCTCCCAAAGACTGGTCAGTGCCCATGGTGGGGCAGGCTGTAAGAGTTGTAGCTGCACTACCATGGTTGAAGATAATTCACTTGATGTGGACAGGTGCACGACTCCCACGTCCAGTGACAGTGTTTGTAGAAGTGACAGTCTTGGTGGGGTTTGGCCTGTGTGGAAGGTCAACAGTTCTGCTAACCCGAGTAGTGAAAAGGATATTCCTGTCTGAGACTATGCATGTGTGCAGCAGACAGTGAAGATTTAAGAGGGCTCAGGCTAGCCACACTTGTCCAGGAGAGATAAGGAATGGCCCAATGGAAAATAAAAGTCGTGGCAAACTTGAAATTGGCGTGAACTTTAAATGTGCTCCCTTTCCCACACACCGATCCATTGCAGAAGATAAAACTTGAGATGGTTGAACACAACCTCTGTGCATCATTGACCACAGAGTTACAGGGACATAGAGTTCACCCTTAGGAAAGCAGGCTTAAAAAAAGAATATAACAGAGCGCCTGAGTGGCTCAGTTGGTAAAGCATCTGCCTTCGGCTCAGGTCATGATCCCAGCGTCCTGGGGTCCAGTCCCACATTGGGCTCCCTGCTCCCTCTCCCACTGCCGCTACCCCTACTTGTGCTCTCTCTCTCAAATAAATAAATAAAATCTTAAAAAAAGGAAGACGGCAGTAACTTAAAAAAAAAAAAGAATATAACAAAAATATGACCAAATAGATCAGCAGGCACACATCACTGGGCAACATGTTTCACAGATTTAACCCAGGAAGGTTACTAAATAAAGAATGAAAAAAATCAGCAACAATTACCTTCGGGGGAAAAATCAGAATCCAAAGTTGCTATCGTATATTACCATCCAAAATGTCCAGTTTTCAACAAAAAGTTATGAAATATGCAAAAATAAGAGAACATGACCCATACTCAGTAAAAAAAAAAAATAAAAATAAAAATCTGTCATGTAAACTGTCTGAGTGTCTCCAGATGTTTCAATTACCAGACACATCTTCAAAGCTGTTATTATAAGTATATTCAAAGAAGTAAAGGGGAGCATAAATAAAGACTTAATGGAAAGTATGACAAAAATGAACAAACTAGTAATTTTCAAGAAGGAAGTAGAGATTATGAAAAGAACCACATGGAAATTTTATGATTGAAAAATATAGTAATTGAAATGACAAATTCACTAGAGGGACTCAATAGCAGATTTAGGACGGCAAAACAATCAGTTAACTTGAAGACCAATCTGTACAAATTGTCCAATCTGAAGAATAGACAGAAAACAGATAAAGGTAAAATGAACAGAGATATGTGAGGCAACATTAAGAATACCAGCATTTACATAAGATGAATCCCTGTAGGAGAGGTAAAAAAGCCAGGGGAAGAACATTCTTAACAAAGATATTCACAAATTTAACGCAACATGTCAAAAGGATTATATTCGGAAATAAACTGGACATGAAATACTAATACATGCTAAAGCATGAATGATCGAGAGCCAGATGCAACAGGCCATGTATCGTAGGGTTTCATTTACAGAAAATGTCCAGAATAAGCAAATGTACAGAGACAGGAAGTGTATTAGTAGTTGCCAAGGGCTGGAGGGAGGTTGAATTGGGAGTGACTGCTTCATGGATGTGAGCATTATTTTTAGGGTGAGGGAAATGTTTTAAAACTGGATGGTAGTGATAGTTTCACAACTCTATAAATGTACCCCCACATCATTGAATTTTACACTTAAAATGATTGATATGTATGTTATATAAATTATACCTCAATTACCTGTTTAAAAAAGAAACAGTAAACCAACAATAGAAGCAAAACAAAAAAGATCAGTAACGTTGACAATTCCCTGAGTAATATTTTTCCAAACAATAGGTAACCTAGCATTGATACATTTACAGTTGAAAAGTCAGTAATTAATACTTACAATTATATAAGTTGTTTTACAGTTGACGTGGTGCTTTCATAGGTATTATTGGACTCATCTGCCAGCACTCTTAAGAGGGAAGGGCAGTTAGCTTTTATTATGCAGAAGGAAAAGAGGTTAGCTCATTTATCCGGTGTCATATAGTCAATGACACAAGATGGGCCCAAACTCAGACTTCTGACTCCAAGTTCAGGGCCCTTACTATTACATTATGCCAAACCAACTCTCTGTGGTGGCAACCCAATTGTAATTACATTGTATTATTCCCTGTGAATATGGAAATTTAGATATTAGAAGAGGGAATCACAAAGGTGAAACTTACAGTTTAATCCATGCTATGTTCTTACTGAGTATTTGTTGATAAGGGGGCTGAGAAAGTCTAGTAAATTTCTGGCTTGTGACCTGGCATGGTGTAGAGATCTGTATCAAACTGATCACACATGACCCAGAAATACCAAGTCAATTCCTGCTCTCTCATCTGGAGTGTCTAGTAAATGCAAAATGTGGTAGGCAGGGGAATTGTGTTGCACACTGACACCTTATAAGTAAAAGGACTAGAATCTGTGACCTCAAAGAGATTAAGAGTATAGACTCTTGAGCTGGACTTTTTGGATTTGACATCTATCTCCACTAGCTGTGTGATCTGAGGAAAATTACTTAACCTTTTTCTGCCTGTTCCTTTGTCTACAAGATAAGGAAAACATATCTCATTATGAAATTTTTGAGGAAGAAAAGCAATCATGAATATAAATTGCTTTAAAAAGTGGATCTTTTTCCTAGTCCTTTTACTTCTGATAAGAATAAGAATAAGCATTATTATTTAAGCAAGCTGACAACTTAAACTTCTACTAGGGCCTTTTCTCTGGTACTTGTTTTTTAAAACTTTTATAATCATATTATATTAATGGACAACCATAACAGCCTTCTGAAATGCATAGGATTAATGATAGTAGGTATTTCCCCACTTGATAGGAAGAAAACGGTGCCACACTACTTTGTCATAAAGCTGGGTGTAGAACCTGCATTTCAGGGCTCCCTCTAATATAGGCTGCTGCCTTTGGCATACTGTAGTCCCCCCTTATCCACGGTTTCACTTTCTGTGGTTTCAGTTACCCATGGTGAACTGAGGTTTGGAAGCAGATGATCCTCCTTCTGACATATCTCAGAAAGTCAATAGTAGCCTAATGCTGTCACAAGGCCTATGTCCTTCACTTCACTTCATCTCATCACGTGGGCATTTTACCATCTCACATCTTTACAAGAGGGTGAGTGTACTGCAATGATGTATTTTGAAAGAGAGAGAGAAACCACATTCATGTAACTTTTATTATATTGTTATAATTGTTCTACTTTATTAGTAGTTATTGTTGTTATTCTCTCATTGTGCCTAATTTAGACTTTAAGTTAAACTTTATTGTAAGTATGTACGTATAGGAAAAAACAGTCTGTATGGGGTTTGGTGTACTATCCCTGGTTTCAAGGCATCCACTGGGGATCTTGAAATGTATGCCCTGCAGATAAGGTGGGATTACTGTAGTTAGCCTTTGCCTAGAAGAGCAAGATACTTGGTGCAGACCCCTGCAATCATTATTAACCCCTGCATCCACCTCTATAATTAAATCACTAAAGGGTCTGTATCTTTGTAGCATATGTAATGTTAATTTCAGTAGCTCCACTTCCATCTGACATAATTGAAAATGAGGTTCAAGTTAGTAAGCAGTGAAAATGTTTCTGCTTCCAATTGTTAAACATGAAATTTGGGAGAGTTACTGAAAATGTACCACTTTCACTGAACTAATGCAGAATATGGATGGCAATACAGAGCTATGATTAATAATTGCTATCTGCAAGCTATGGAGGAAAGTCATATCTCTAGTGTTCAATACCGTATTTAAAGCCTATTACTTCTCAAGATACTGTATTAAATTTGATGCTACATTTTGGATAAGTATGTTAATGGTAAAATTACCACAAAATTTACAAAATCCCAACGGATTTCATTGTAAGAAAAGTGAATTGAATATGATTGTTTACTTGGTGAAATCAGCTATTGTTCTTCTCCAAAGAGTAAAAAAAGCTTTTATACATTGAGTTACTTTCAATTTTCTTGAAGATTGTTCCCGTATTAAGTGTTTTGCTGATTTACATAATCCACCACAAAGGATATTGAAAAGTTACAAGAAAGATAATTTGAAATTACTTTAGGAAGTTGTTGGAGTTCCAAAAGAGATGGTGTGATGGAGGTAGATGTCACTGCAATTCATATGTAGTATTATTTTCAAATTACTAAGGGATAGAGGTATGCTTGGTAGTTATACAATTAAAAACAATCTCTGCCTCAATTGGAAATAGCAACTAGAGAGTCTGGGCCCTCATTTGGCATGCACTAAGCTGTTGCCATTATCTGTTGAAATACTCAACATGGGCACCTGAGTGGCTCAGGCTTTTAAGCATCTCACTCTTGACTTTAGCTCAGGTTATGATCTTAGGTTGTGAGATGGAGCTCTGTGTTGGGCTCCGCGCTAGGCATGGAGCCTGCTTAAGATTCTCTCTACCACCCCTTCCTTCCCCCCCCCCCCCCCCCCCGCAAGCAAAAGCCAAAACAAAACAAAAAAGAAATACTCAACAAATCTTCAAAATCATAATTTGTATAGTTCCAGTCCCCCAGAACTTTGTCTACACTCATGTGTGTTTGTGTGTGTGTGGTGTATGGGAAAGTTACAGAGTCCAGATTCCCTAAGCACAATAGAGAATAGTAAATGAGACCAAATAATTGGTCTACAGTTCTGGATGCTGATTTTTCTTTTAAAACTATTTTCCAGGTTAGGGTTTCTTTTTGGAATCTGGTGACAGCACCAATTTTTCCATTCATAATTCTCTCTCTCCACTTGTCTCAAGTGATCTAGCATCAGTGTCCCTAAAAATGTCCAAAAATAATGAGAAAAAATAAAGATACAAGCAGCCAGAAAAAAACAACATCTACAGAGAGAGATGTGAGATTAATTAATCATCACTCTTTAGTTGTGGAATTAAGAGCCTTCCTTTTTTCTCTTTCAAAATGGCCTAAAGAGTCTGCCCAGGCACCGTGAAGACATCCACTGCAGCTGTTCTCACAACTGAGTCAAATCAGTTTTGGAGGAATATTTTTCCAGGAGGGACCTTTCAGCCTTCCATTGTAAGATTTAAAAAATGCTAATAGAACAGTTAGCTTAAACAAGCACATGCGAACCAATGCAGTAAACAGAATTTCATTTCAACTCTTGAGTGTTATCTCTTTGATATAATAGGATATGTATGTAGCACAAAAGCAGTCTACTTTGAAAGTCATCATTTCCTGGATAAGAAGCCTCATATGCAGTACATAAAATTCTCAGCCTATCTCCTGAAAAATGATGATTTATTTCTTTTTTACTTACTAAAATATTATGGTTGTGTCCACGAGACAGATACCAAAATAACTGGCCAATTCCATGACAAAATGAAACTAGGCTTTAGGCTTTATGTACCTACCTGGGTGCTCATCACACACAAATTGATTTTTTTTATTTATATATATTAGAATTTAGTCAAACTACAGTTACTTTGTGAATGACTAAATGAAGTAAATCAAACAGCTGCTGAGCAATTAGATGCTAACAAATTGTTTTCAGAAAAACTCTTGGTTTGGGGCGCCTGGGTGGCACAGCGGTTAAGCGTCTGCCTTCGGCTCAGGGCGTGATCCCGGCGTTGTGGGATCGAGCCCCACATCAGGCTCCTCCGCTATGAGCCTGCTTCTTCCTCTCCCACTCCCCCTGCTTGTGTTCCCTCTCTCGCTGGCTGTCTCTATCTCTGTCAAATAAATAAATAAATAAATCAAAAAAAAAAAAACTCTTGGTTTAACTAAGTTTATCATTATTTTTCTAAAACACTGTCCAGCCAGTGATCATGCTTTCCTTTTAGAATAAAGTTCAGTCATCTCAAAAGGACCCAAAAAAGGGCAAATGACGAACTATGAAAGTTAGTTTCAGCACACGTTATGGATAAAGGGTTAATTTATTTGTTATATGCTACTAATATAATTTAATTAAAAAAAATACTCAGGTCCCCAGTGGATAAATGCACAAAAGCCGTAAGTAGTTCACAGGAGAGGAAATAGACCTAGCAAGTGCGTGCGGAAAAAATTACTCAGTCTCACTAATAATCCAGGACATTCAAACTAAAAGAAGATACCTTTAATTTACTTATTTCAAAAAGACATTAAAAAATAATACTCAAGGTTGGCAAGGGTACAATGAGAGGAGAACGTTCCCACACATTGCTAATGGCAGTGTAAATCATTACAATCCCCCAAAGCCACAAATATGTTCAAACCTTTTGGCTTATTAATTCAACTTCTTGGAATTTACCCTAAGGAAATAATAAAAAATATTGAAGACGTGCATGTTATCTTCAAATGACCCCAGTTAGAATATTTATAAATGGGGAGAGAAAATGTAAAGGCCCAACAATAGGGGAGTGGGTATGCAAATTATGGTATATCCGCTCAACACTGCTATTAAAAATGACGGTTACAGAAATTTTGTGGAAAAATGCAAAAATATCTAGACTGAAGGAAGCAACATGAAAAAATGTATTTGTGTATTATGAATGGAAGGAAATGGACCAGAATGACAGCAGTCATTCTTAGAAGTTGGTAGGATAAATGGGGCCAATTTCTCTCTCAGTCTTGGAAAGAGTCAAGTGATTATCTTGCTTTTGCAGCTTTTGTTTGTTCCCCACAACAATTCACTAAGCATTCCCTTAAGAAAAACAAAGAAAGGTGGGAGAAGAATCAGCCAAAAGTTCACATTCCATTTAAGGGCTTCCTAAGTCCCGTCTTTTATTTTTTTTTTCTTTTTATTTAATTGAAGTGTTGTTGACACACAATATTATCTTAGTTTCAGGTGTACAATATAGTGATTTGACACTTACGTACATTATGCAGTGTTTATCATGTTAAGCGTAGTTACCGTCCGTCGCCATACAAAGTTATTACAATATTATTGACTACATCCCCTATGCTGTACTTTCCATCCCCATGACATTTATTTTATAACTGGAAGTTTGTAGCTCTTAATCCCCTTCACCTATTTCACCTATCTTCCCATCCCCCTTCTCTCTGGCAACCCCCAGTTCTCTGTATTTGTGAGTCTGTTTCTGTTATGTTTTGCCTATTGTTTTGTTTTTTAGATTCCACATATAAGTGAAATCATGTGGTATTTGTCTTTTTTTGGTCTGACTTATTTCACTTAGTATAATACTCTCTAGTTCCATCCATGTTGTCACAAATGACAAGAATTTATTCTTTTTATGGCTGAGCAATATTCCCCCACTCACATGTGTGCACACATTGTGTGTGTGTGTGTGTGTGTGCATGCTCACGTGTACCACATCTTTATTCATCTGTTGATGAACACTTAGGTTGCTTCCATGTCTTAACGATTGTTGATAATGCTGCAATAAACAGAGGAGCCTTTATCTTTTTGAATTAGTATTTTTGTTTTCTTTGGGTAAATACCCAGAAGCAGGATTGCTGAATCATACTATATTTCTGTTGTTAATATTTTTGAGGAACCTCCATGCTATTTTCCATAGTGTCTGCACCAGTTGACATTCATTCTCCTCAACAATGCATGTGCTCCCCTTTCTCCACATCCTCACCAACATCTGTTATTAGTCCAGTGTTTTGTGAATGAATCAATCTGCATTAATGTAAAAGGTCCTCACTGAAGACAAATTATTATAATAATCCCAAGGAGTACTATCCCCCTTTGCTAGCTATTCTCCAGGTGCTAGGTGGCCTCACTTCCTCTGTCTACTGTGCTCTGAAAAAGGCCTGTTCTCCTTGAGCAATGTCTCTCCTTGAGCAATGTCCAATGTACTCTTTTTTTCTGGAGTATAGTGTGTCTTTTTGGTGAAGGTTCCAACCCATAAACAGTTGCTGTGAGTAGGACAGGCCTGTTTTCCCTTTGGAGAGGGTGTATATGTGATTAATAATAAGAAATGGAAAGAAAATAACAGGATAGAGGAACAGGAAAGGAGGTTATCCCCAGTGCATAAATATATACACAGATCAATGGATTCAAAAGTAATGTTTTAGTTAAACTACCCCATAATAGATTGGACTGTGTGTGAAGGGTTGGGAAGAGGGAGAGGAAAGGAACAGAAGAGAGAGGAGGGGAGGGGGACTGATAAATAATGTAGACTTGGCTTGGAATAAACCCACCATTTTTTCTAGTTTTTTTTTAACTTTTTATTTAAATTCCAGTTAGTTAACATAGAGTATAATGTTAGTTTTGGGTGTACAAATGTAGTGATTCAGTAACTTTATACATCATCCCGTGCTTGTCACAACAAATGTACACCTTAATCCCCATTCCCTATTTCTCCCATCTCCCCACCCACATTCCTCTGGTAACCATCAGTTTGTTCTCTATAGTTAAGAATCTGTTTCTTGGGGGCACCTGGGTGGCTCAGTCAGTTAAGCGTCTACCTTCAGCTCAGGTCACGATCTCAGGGTGGTGGGATCGAGCACCAAGTTAGGCTCCGTGCTCAGCAGATTCTCAGATATTCTCTCCCTCTCCCTCCGCCCCTCCCACTGCTCGCTTGCTCTCTTTCTCTCAAATAAATAAAATCTTAAAAAAAGAATTTGTTTTATTGGTTTTTCTCTCTTCTTTTGCTCATTTGTTTTGTTTCTTAAATTCTACATAGGAGTGAAATCAAGTGGACTTGGTCTTTCTCTGACTGACTGATTTCACTTAGCATAAACCCACCATTTTTCTTTTGACCAATCAATCTAAGCTTCCCTTCAATTTCATATACAATCATGAGATTTTAGAGCTATAAGAGCTCTTTGAGATAATCTAATCTCCTTGTTACATTTAGAAAAACGAGAGGCCCTAAGAGAGAGTAGGTGATATATCTTAGGCCACTGTCCAAGTGTCTTCTGAATGACAATGTGGAGTAGTGATTAAGAGTATGGCCTTTGGAGCAGATTGTATGAATTGAAATCTCAGCTCTACAGTTTACTAGTTATGTGACCTTGGTCTAGTCACTTAACTGCTCTGTTACTTGCTTTTCTTTATCTATAAAATGTACCTACTTCATCAGACACAATAAGAAAGGAGTTAATGTGTGAAAAGCACTTAGAACAGTGCCTGGTGGGCCTGCTCCATGAGACCTGCCACCTGAGTTAGCTGCTACTAGTGTTATGGTGCTGATTCTGCCATTCCAAGGCCAATGGTTTCCAAATACCAAGTCGTCTCTTCATAGCCTTATGGCGACTAAAGAAATAAACATATGCCTCCCCGGGTCTTTTCCAAAGTCACCTTGGAGTTTATCTTAGTAGCAAGTAGCAAGTGGAAAACACAAAGGTAAACCACAGGTAGTGGCATTTGAATTTATACTGTGTGACCTATCTGAATGTATCTTCTGTAGAGAAGATAATTGACTTTGATTTTCACGGTTTCATAACAGCAGCATGTATTTTACCTACACAGTTCCCTTTTGTAAAGTTTTCATTATCAAAATAATAGCGAAATAAGAAAAACTGCTATGCTGTGAATAGCATTATGTGTACATTTGATTTTTCTATGAGTTGACAGTGTGATCGTCACGTCTAAATAACATTTGCTCGTCAGTGGACCTCCAGGATGCCATGTTGGGCACTGAATGAAGAAATCATAAAGCAAATATGTCCTTAACTGTAGAGTATTTAGAACAGCATCTTGGCAGAATTATTGTGCTTTCAAATTTTGTTAGATTTAAAGTATTAATCTTTCTCTAAATGTTGTCCTATTTTTTTTTATTTTCAAAAAGTGAACCGTTTGTGAGTGAAGTCAAGCTCTGCCTCCCAGGACTTCGGTAACTATCACAGCTTCCTATCTCTAGGCACAGAGTTGTGCGCCTCCAGATCATGTGCTGAAAGAGAGCTGGAATGTATCTTCTGCTGTCTGGGCCCACTGACAAGAACATTAAGACAGGAAGTTGTGGTTGAGGGTCAGGGAGCAGGGAAGGATTATTTTCTCTTGGTTTATACCAATTTGTGGTTTAAAGGAAGATTGCTTCCAAGAACCCTCAATAACCTTGAATAGATGTGACATTAGTAGCTGATTCATAGTTGTGAATAGCTGTGATTAGAACTTCAAGAATAGTTCAGAATGGCTATAGGAATATTCCTCTCCCTCTCTCTTTCTTTCTCCCTTCTGCCCCCACCCCCACCCCCTCAGGAATTTTCATGTTGCAAATAAACATACTGAGGGGAAAGAGAATGTCTGCATTTTCATACATAAAAATAAGGGTGATTTTAACATCATAAGTCATAGTTGCCAGAAGACAACATTAGGCATTAGAAGTGAGATGTTTTTCATTTTTAAATTTAACTTGTTAGGTTTGAATGGTGTTAAGATAAGTGTAAATTCATAACCAACTGAAACTTAAGAAGGAATGCTATTTTGACCATACCTCTGCTATGTTAATCCCAATCAGAGTGAACCAAACTTGATTGAAAGAGCAAGTGAGAGATGGGAGAGAAAATAAAATATATATTTCTATATTGTAACAGAAAACATTTTATTAAATTATTTTTAATTATAAGGTCCTTGATTGATATTTTTGCATCATCAATGTCCTTATGTGGAAAGTAGCTCTCCACCCCTACTTGGCAAGTTTGCATTCTTTAATGAACAAAAACTGTATGTGTTGGCTGCAGTGAATCTAGATTAATTTTATTGATGCCTCCTTTTCTGGGTGGAAGTCCAGTTCTCTGCTGCAAAGATACATTTCTGGAAGTTAGCTATTGATATGTTTCTCACTTTGCACTATTTGTAGCAAAGTTCTGGTTTAAAGTCCAGCCAGCTGTCCACCTTATGAAGCACATGCTATGGGAACCTAAGGAAAAAGAGATTAAAATCGGTTTATCACAGAAGACGCTCAGTAGAATTTCAGTGGTTGTGGTGATGGCATTGGTGATGAACAAACAAGCTGAATCAAGTACAGTCTTTCCCAATATCCTCATCTTTGGTGCTTAAACATTGCTTTGTCTTTCTTTATGAGTCCTTTCATTCTGCTTGGCAATAGAGTTGTTTATCACTAGCATTGGACTGTGAATTCCTTGGAGGCAGAGACGATGACCTATTCATTTCCACATTCTCTCTAGCCCCTCTTGTGACTGCTGGGCCACAATGTATTCAGTTCATTCAGCAAGTATTGATCAAGAGTCTACTACATGCCAGCCATTGTGCTTGTTTGGGGGATATAACAATGAATAGAAAAGATAAAAACACTTCATGGAACTTACATTTTAGTGGGGAGAGACAGATGACGGACAATAAACAAATAAGCAAAATATAGTATGTCATTTGGTGATAAGTGCTACGAAAGACAGGAAGGAGGATGAGAAGTGACCTTTTTTTTGTGGTTTACAATGGGATGTTGCAAAGGCCCTGAGGCGGAAACATGCCTGTGATTTTCAGAAACAGCGAGAAGGCCAGTGCACCTAAAGTGCATGATATAGGTAGAAGTATCAGGGGATGAGGTTGGAAAGGTTAGGATAGAGACAGGTGAACCTCGTAGGGGCCTTGTTGGTCATTGTAAGGATTTTGGCTTTTATTTTGAAGGAAATGAGGCACTATTGCTGCTTCTGAGCAAAGGAGAGACATGACATGACTTAGATTTTAAAAGCTTCATTTGGCTGTAGTGTGGGGAATGTGCTATAACGAGAGCAGTGGTGAAAGCAGCACATCAGTTAGGCCATTGCAGTAATCTGGTGGGAGATGATGGCTTGAACCAATGAAGCGGGAGTGGGGAAGTGGAGGGGTGTCATTGGATTCTGGATATATTTCAAAGTTAGCACCAACAGTATTTACTGATGGATTACATGTGGCATGTGAAAGACAGGAATCAGTGTGTGTGGCCTGAGCCAATGGAAGAATGGAGCTGCCATTTACCGAGATGGGGAAGACCATGAGAGGAGTGAGTCTGGGAAGCCGTGGGAATCGGGACATGAGTTTTGAACATAGTAAGTTTGAGAAGCCAGGTAGAGGTATTGAGTGGGCAGCAGGATATTCATGTCTGTGGTTCAGGGGAGAGAATATGCTGGAGCTATAAATTGGGGAGTGTATAGACAGTATGTCTCATGAGATGGCGTGAGATTAGATTGTTGCTGAATCGTCAGTGTACATTCACTTACAATACTTGATTTGCTTTCTCTCCAACTATGCTCATCTCTGGTATTACGTCATACCAAACTGGCTGTTTCTGTAGACCATTAATGGAATTTGTAGTTTAGGTATTAAATAGTTTCTACTATGTGTGTGGCTCGAGTAGTGCTAAGTGGTATGGGGGCTCTAAAGAAGGATAAGACTCAGATTCTGCCTTCAAGGACCTTAACATTTGGTTAGGGAAGTAACACTTCGATTCTTCGATTCATGAAACTTCGTTCCTACTATGAAGGATTAGGTACCATTGAATGCCTGTCAGTCAATCCATAAGCCTTATTGAGTGATTTCTGTATTCCATGTGTTTGTTATACATACAATAGGAATTCCAAAAAGTGAGATTTTGAGGAATTCCAAAACGTGAGATCCTGCGCATGATTTAGGAACCACTAACTAGATGTCTGTAGATTGCTTTGAAAACACCTGCAGCAAAGAGCTTTAGAAAAAGGAGTTCATTTCACTGCAAAATAAAATCATAAAGTTATTTGGGTTTGAACTAAGTTTTTTTTTTTATAAATATCTTTTTTTTTAAGATTTTATTTATTTATTCGAAAGAGATAGAGACAGCCAGCGAGAGAGGGAACACAAGTAGGGGGAGTGGGAGAGGAAGAAGCAGGCTCATAGCAGAAGAGCCTGATGTGGGGCTCGATCCCAGATCGCCGGGATCACGCCCTGAGCCGAAGGCAGATGCTTAACCGCTGTGCCACCCAGGCGCCCCTGAACTAAGTTTTTTAACACTGCACAAAAGGACCAAGTTGCAGAGTTGCAGCATTTGATGAAAATAATGATAAAATAATGCAAGGAATGAAAATAAGCACATTTTTACAGGGCTTCAAACTTTTTGGAGGACTTCGACATCTCAAATGGCATATGATGCACTTAAACCTCTCTGTGGTAAGGCGGTAATGCCTCGACTTGCCCTAAGAGCCTGTGACTTCGAGCTCAGCATTCTGTGGGGGGAAAGTGGGGTGCTTTCAGTGATTTATCATGAAGTTTTAAAATTTCTATTTCTAAACCCGATTTAGATCCTGCTGTTCCTATATCAGTGTACTCACCAGAAGTGTTGTTTACATCCTCTCAGAACTATGGAGAACAAAAATTTACCACCACCTAACTCATTAAAAATTCTCTGCAAGCCCGAGGCTCAAAAGCCACAATATGGACACAAAGAGCTCAGTCCCCCTCGAGGACACTTTATTTCATGAGCCTCCCTCACTCAGAATTTTCCCCTTCTTCAAAACCCTTTTCTTAAATGCAGTATTAAACCAGAGGCAAGACTGTTTTTTCTAAATGTAGTTCTCTTACCAGTTTTCGTTTCAAATGTGAGATGTGCTAGGTTAGTATTTGTACTCTTGGCCACTTTCAAATCTTAGAATGTTTTTCAATCTAACCACTGACATTATCATTAAGAACATGCACACACCTTAGGAAACCTTGTCCTTTATTTGCATTCCAATACAAATATTTTTGAAGGCTGTCTCTCTTCTACCTCGAGTATTTTCTGATGCTGCAACCTCCAGTTTAATCCTAAATGCTTGCCAGTGTGTGCATGTAACACAGAGTGTTATTATTGCCTTAGGCTAGCTTCATGTCATCTAGTTTGTCTTTTGCTTCACTCCTTTGATAGTATTATCAGAACCAATTGTGAATCTGCCAGATGCATTTCCTCTCAAAAGGACAAATCTAAGAAGGCTTGTTTTTCCCTCTCTTCCAGGGCTGCTTACATTAAAGGAGTTCCTCTTCCTTTGTTTCATGAAATTGAGCTTGCTTAATCAGACATGGAGCAAACGGACTGCAAACCCTACCAGCCTCTCTCAAAAGTCAAGCATGAGATGGATCTAGCTTATACCAGTTCTTCTGATGAAAGTGAAGATGGACGAAAACCAAGACAGTCGTACAACTCTAGAGAAACTCTGCATGAGTATAACCAAGAGCTGAGGATGAATTACAATAGCCAGAGTAGGAAGAGGAAAGAAGTGGAGAAATCTACTCAAGGTATGTTTTTACTGGATTTTTAGAACTAAAATTATTTCTCTGTAGGGAATGCTTGTGTGTGTAAACTTATGTTTCAAAACCAAATTTGCTGATGTTAACTGGTTAATAATGTGCACCGCTTACATATGCTTAGTGAATCTGTTCATGTGCCAGTCCAGCTGAGGTTGTAGGTTACATGTGCTTTTTACGGATTATGCATGAATTTAGATGCAACAATCCTCTTATCAGAGCATTCACAATTTGTCTAATCCTACAAATAGCCATTTACAGACTAAAGGATAAATAATTTATAGTAAGATGAAAAGTAAACAGCTAAGTGCTTTTCAAGCCATTGCCTATATGGGACGAAAGTCTCAAATAAATATTTGGCTTCTAAAAGAGCTTTAGAAAGGTTAGTGAAGACCACCAGAAAAAGGTCTGGAAAACCTGTCATCAGAATGTGGACACTTTGTGCAACACAGTCCTAAGGGAAAGTAAGAATTTGTTGGAACCCTTCCTACATGGCTATAATGTAGAGCAGATCCTTTAGACAGCCTTGGTTTCTCAATAATGGATTGACAAGACAGTTTTTAATAAATAGAAAACAGGTAGATAGAAATAGGATTGCCTTATTCTTTCCAATTGATAGTTAAACAGTGGTAGATACTCTTAACCACACAGAAGAAAAGATACTGACTAGTACAGGTTAATACATTTTTTTAAAGAATACACCAATGCTGAAATGAAAAGAAAAATAAGATTTGATTATCTAGATCGGTGGTTCTAAACTTAGGGACCATGAAGCAGCAATAGCAGCATCACCCATAGGGCTTGCTAGTGGTGTAAATTCTCAGGCTCCACCCCAGACCTACTGCATAAGAAACCCTGAGGGGGGACCAGGCGGTTTAACAAGCCCTCCAGGGCATTCTGATGGCAACTCAAGTCTGAGGACCACTGCTCCATCCCTTCTTTTTTTTTTTTTTTTTTTGAAGATTTTATTTACCTGTTAGAGAGAGAGGCAGAAAGAGAGGGAACACAAGCAGGGGGAGCAGCAGAGGGAGAGGGAGAAGCAGGCTTCCCACTGAGCAGGGAGCCTGACCTGGGGCTCGGACCTGGGGCTCTGTCCCAGGACCCTGGGATCATGACCTGAGCCGAAGGCAGACGCTTCACCAACTGAGCCACCCAGGCACCCCTGCTCCATCCTTTTGAAATCTCTTTTACTCAGAGAGCTTCAAAGATCACATCTAGTTGGGTGACTTCCAAATATTTATCTTCAGCTCCATCATTTTTCCCAAACTCTAGCCCTACATTTTCAGTTACCTACTAGGCATTTTTGAATGAATAGACACCCCCCACTGGCAGCTCTAAATAAATATATCTGAAATGGCAGAAGTCATGTTAACATCTCCAGTCCCACTCCTTTTCTTTCTGTCACAGCATTTGTTAATGATGCTCCCTTTCTCCCCAGCCAGCCGTCCACGTATACTTTCCGTACCTGATCAGGTTGCCTCTTCCAGCAGATTTAACTTCTACTTGTCTCAAATCCACCTTAGCATTATCACTGCTCTCATTTTCTTTCACCTCAACTGTTTTTGTTTCCTAACTGATCTCCTTGGACCTCACCTCATCCCTTCAGTCCTTTTGCCATGCTGTCACCTTTCCCTTCGAATGCCCTTCTCTGCCATCTCCATTTCACCGTATTCAACCATCTTCAAGGCCTAGTCTCCCAGCATTTTTGCCACAGAACCTTTGTTGCACTGTCACCCCCTTTGTACCCATTTCCGATTTTTATTGTTTTTGTATATACTTCTCTAGATTGTACACTCAGTGAAGATGGGGATCATGATTTATTGACTGATCTCTGTTTTCTGTAATACTTTGCATATAATCTGTGCTCTATAATTTTTGATTTAAGGGATAAGTTGCTATCAACCAAAACATAAGTACTTGTCATGCATTGAAAACTGCTTTTTAAATACTGACATTGGCACAGGTTACTTTTTTTTTATGAATAAGTCCATGCTGAGATGAAAAAAAAAATCATTTGATTATCTAGATCAGTGGTTGCCAAAGTGTGGAGCCTAGACCAACAGCAACAGCATCACCCATGAACTTGTTAGAGGTGCAAATTCTCAGGCATTGCCCCGGACCATGTAAAATGCAGTTATTATAAATGAAAACTACTGTATTCTAATTAGTATTAGAATCTTACATTAGAGAAATCTTAAATTGAGCCAAAGATTTTATATATTTATACTAACATTTAAATATACCTTAAATGTTTATGATATTAACTATATTACACATTTTGGTAAAAGTTTTGTATCTGTCTTTTCAACTAATTCATTTTAATCTTTCCTCTTTGTTCTGCTAATGACTATAAATTTGTTATAAAATAATTTCATTCTTCTGTCTTAACTATTTTTGGCTCATCTATGCTTTAAAAAATGTGTAGTTCCCATTAAAATATTTTTCTGTAAGTTTGTCTTTACAGAATATGAACTTAACAATTGTGAGTTGTGGGTTATGGGAATGAAGTGTAGAGTGCTTGACCTCATGTTGTGAGTTTAAGAATGCACTTCTAGTGGCAGTTTGTTCTAAAAATATAAGCAATTTTGTACTGACTCAGTGTAAAGAGCCTAGCCGACCTCATATTTCCTCTCTGCATTGTGACTAAAATGAATTTTGAGAAGATGGATGTTTGTCTTCTATGATGCCATCCTAACTTTTTTTTCAATGACCTGTTGGTACTCAGTAAGCTTTTACTTAGCACTCACGATGTGTCAGGCCTTGAGTCAGTACTAAGGATGGAGATGACTCCAATAGTTTCTGCTTGTAGGAAATTCATAAGGTGGTGGAGAAAATATATATCAAACAAATCATTGCAATTGAATGTAGTACTTTTATAGATAAATAAAGTGGTATGGAAATATGCAGGGAATCAGGGTCCATAGAAAGGTAATATTTGATCTTGGTCTTAAAATTTGAGTACAGTCTTACTTGGAAAAGGACATTACAAGAGGGTAGATTAGCAGAAGCAAAAGCATAAAGCTGTGAAAAGGCCTGGGATGGTGAAAATTTCGGTGTGGCTAAGAGCAAGGTATATTGGAGCTGGATCACAAAAAGTATTGCATGCCCAATTTAGGAGTTCTTTTTTTCCTTTAAGCATTAAAAACCACAGCTTTTAAGTGATGGAGAATTTCGTGTTGAATGTGATTTTTAGGATGAGAAGCACAGAAGAGAATTGTAGATATATAAGCATCAGTGTAACGGATTGATTGCAGTTGGGAAAAATTGGATGCAGGGTGACAATCTATGAAGCTACTGAATTAGCCCAGGCTAAGATTGGAAATGAAGGTATCAGAAGAGGTAAAGAAACACGGTGCAGAGATATCAGTGTGGAGGAACTGATAGGAGTTGGTAATTGATTAGTTGCTGAGGTTGAAAGAGATAACAGAGTCAAGGATGCCTCAATTTCAAGTTTGGGACACTGGGAGGATGATCATCCATCTACCAAGAGAAGGAAAATAGGAGGAAGGGTGGGTTTGGAAGGGAAGAGAATGCATATCTTTCTGGACATGTTACATATAAGGTGCTTGGGTGACATCCAGGTGGATTTTCCTATCAGGCACTTGGGAATGCGTGTCTAGAGTTCAGGAATGATCTGGACTGTTGACATAAGTAGATTTGAGTTCATCAGTATCTTACAGTAGGAGATGCCTGGGGATGGATGATATTACCCAGGGAGAATGTGTACAGTGAGACTAGAGAAAGGCCAAGGACAAAAGTCTGAATCTATCTATCACCCATGAACTTAAATACATTTTCAACCTATTTAAATTTTTAGCTAGCACTATCCTTTGGTGTACTGACTTACATATACTCAAGTGTAAAGATCCGGGAGGTGAAAGTCCAGAAACTTGGGATCTTATCGGTCAGTGACTCACTGATCTTTACAGACATCTAGGAGGGAAAATAAGTGCCTCTTCAGGAGAGAAATGAATTATCCCTCATTAGGCAAACCGTGGACCCAATTATCATCTTTTTTGGTGAGGTCTGGAATCTATTTTGTTGTCTTATTCCATGTATTACTACCTATGAACGAAACAAGATATTAATAATTTTCACATATTTATGTGAGTGGTGGTACTTTGCATCAACCTAGCTAGAGTTGAGCTTGACATTATTTTTAAGGAATACAATTCTCAGAAAATCGCCACGTTTTAAGTCAGGAAGGAAGAAAACAAATATAATTGGGCATTTGCTATAGTGGCAGACACTCTGCTGGATGCCTTTCAGGCTTACTAGCTGTGCCACCTTAAGCAAGTTACTTCAGCTCTCTGAGCCTGTTTTTCATCTGCAGAGTCGACTTCATCATCATCATCATCATCATCAACACCACCATAATCACAATGATAAAAGTAATAATAAAATTAAGGCTGGAAGAGTACCTGCTCTGTTTCGGGACTCTGCTAGGTGCTCTACATTTGCTCCTCAAATACCTTATGAAGTATGACATATCATTTCCAGTTTACAGATAAGGTAACTGAGGCTTGGCGAGAAATAACCGCTCAGTTTCTGCAGCTAAAAACTGGTAAGACTTGGACTGGAAATCAAGTCTTTGGCTCTAAAGTTCCCATCACTCACTACACTACGCTCCTCCCAAACCTACCTCATGAGGTTATGGTAAGTATTCATTGTGATCATAAGTGTGAAAATGTTTAGGAACTCAATAAATGTTAGTTTCCCTTCATTTTCTTCCCTGACATCCTTGCCAGCCTCTTTTTGTTTCAGTCACCAAGGGTTTACAAAGAGGTTTAACAAGGCTTTTCGTTCTGATGATCTTTAGAAAAGGGCAGGTGATGTGCTACCTAATTCATAATGAAATATTCCTGAGTGTGTTTGTTTCACTTTTTAGGGAAGCTACTGTGCCATCCAATTCAGGGCTTGTTTTGGGGAAATATTAATAAGAGGAAATGCTTGATCCCACCTGAAAATATCTTTAACTTCTTATTTTTATTTGCCAAGAAAGCAGCACCCGCTCCCCCAGGTACACACAGAGTACTGGATTCTAAAACTGATTTTCTTCCAAGAGCTTTCGAATTAAGGGATGGACACTAATCTAATATTATTCACAGTTCCTCACTAACGGGTTAGATGAGCCCTAGGCGAGCTTATTTTATATGATTTTTGGCAGGTCTGATAGCAGGGCTAGATTTCCTGGAGGCACAGAGGCTAGCAGTTTTTCCCAAGCAGCCTCACTTCCAAGGGAGGCATCAATTAACTAAAAGAATTAGTGTAAGCCAAATGAAAATATAAATATATGAATGTATAAACCAAGGATAATAATTTGAATTCTGAGAAGTGCCCTATAATTTTTATAATAGGTGAGATTAGTTTTGAATGTAGCCATTTTACCCATCAGTAATTATGACTGTGAACTCACCCATGCATGAAAAGGAGGTACGGTGAGGGCCTGTTTACAGATCCCACAAGATCACAGACTGCTGAGATACTACAGATGACACAAACATTTTTTCTCTGCTTTCTTGGACTGCTCTTTTGTGGCTTCTCTTTTCTCCTGTGTGGTTTTTGTCTGGTTGGTTGTTTTCCTCTTTCTTACGACCTAAGCGTAAACCTCACATTACCGCCATCTGGTGGGAAAATTCCGAACTGCCGGTTTGTATTTACCAAGATCACATGGAAGCGAACCATGTCATCCATGCTTCCGCGCGACCATCCATCCGTCTGTCCATCTATCCATTTGTTTCATTTACTCATCAAGCATTCATTTAGGGTCAACTATGTTTCAGGTACTTTGCTAGATGGATGAAGTTCATCTTGAAGTAAATGGACACAAGTTACTTATTATTTCCCCCCTCCTTGCCCTAGGCTAATATTGCCACTTCATTCCACAGAAGCTGTTCAAACACCATTGCCATTTGTGGGTTCAAGGAGCAGACAGAAGCCCAAATTTGAGAAGCACATTTCTCGATTCTTATTTCAAGCACTTAGCAGGAGTATAAACTATTATTTGCTTAATATCTAAAAAGTATGGATAACAGTTTCTCTGAAAATCTTAAAAGAACTTTTAATCTCAGGATCTGTATTTACATGGTAAAGATCACAGATGGCAGGTATAATAGAAGCTAGCAGGGCCTATAAAGTGAAAATTTTATCAGCATTTGATCACCTGTAATGAGTTTAGTGCTGTGAGCATGTTGTACCTCTAGTTGTCTACAGCTGCCCAGAAAGAACCTAGACTCTAAGAGAAAACTGTTATTTAGCAGTAACTCCAGTTTGTTCATGTATTTTAGTATCAGTTGTTCATGAAAACTTACTCGGTAAACATTTACTTACATAGCATCTAAACGTGTGATGGAATGTCCATGGCACTTGGGCTACTGCTCCAGCATGCCCCCTGGCACACATCCCTGATCAAATCATGGTGTTCTTTCTTGTTGAGCCCAATGGCAACCTCACATTCCCGTCCACAAAGCATTCCATGCAAGCATTATCAATGAGTTGTCAACTGTAATTGAGATGAACCTCTTTGAGGTGAAACACCGAGATGAAACCTGCTTCCTATCTGTGCTCTGCTTATCTGTGCCAAGTTTTATGTTAAACTCTGAAGATTAATAGATGAATAAGAAACAGTTCTTGCCTTCGAAGAACTCAGAGTATGGTGGAAAGGCAGATACAAACCAGCAACAGTGAGGCAATGTGGCCAGTGTTATAATGGTGATATATGTAAAGTACCATGGGAGTCTAGAAGCTAAAACCACGTAGTCGGCATGGGGAATGATAACAATGATTATAAGAGAAAAATCTAACGTTTACTAAGAACCAGGCACCAAGTAAGGCACTTAAGGTGGATTATGTTATTCAGTCATTCTAATAATGCTGTGAGGTTGGGATCATTATTATCCCTGTTTACAGATGAGTAAAGCAAGGCACAGAGATGTTAAGTAATTTGCCTAATATTATGGAAGTAGTAAGGAATAGGAATGGGATTGGAACCCAGACAGTGTGACATTAGAGCCCACTGCCATAACTACCACACAGAGATAGACAGCTCAAAATTCAGATTTCGAGTTCGAGGAAATGATGTCACTGTGTGTGTGTGTGTGTGTGTGTGTGTGTGTGGTGTGTTTGGAGACATCTATAAATAGATGGTTCTGGAAGCAGTGGGAGTAGAAGAGATAATCCAGTGAGAATACGTGCAGTTCAAAATTAAAAAAGAGCCAAATATGATACCCAGAGGAACAATTGCATTTAAAATAGCGGGTAGAAGAAAAGAGGTGGTCTTGAGATGTCAGAGAAAGATCAAAAGGAAGGGGTATCACATAAGCCAAGGAAGGGGACTTTGCAACAGAAGATGTGACTGATATTGTCAAACACTTCAGAATCAAGAAATAGGATGAAAGTTGACAAAAGGCAGTAAAACAAGCAGTTTAGAAGGTCATTGCTTACTTTAGACCAGAGATTCTCCACCTTGGCTGGCATTAAAATCACCTGGGGAGCTTTATGAATCCCAGTGCTAAGACTGGTCCTTAGACCAATTAAACCAGAATTTCCACAGATGAGACCCAGGCGTTTAAAACAATTCCTCAGGAGATTCCAGTGTGCATCCTAGACAGGGATTCACTTCCTTGGAGCAAACAATTTCGGTAATCTGACAGAAAGATCCCAGATTATAAGGATTTGAGGGGCGAATGCGATTGAATGTAATGACTGGAATAAGGCTCTATTGGAGAATGTTTTAGGATCTCAGGTGGAGGGAAAGGTTTTGAAAGGGTTCAGTGCCTCCTCTGAGACAGGAAGCGAGTTCTGAAGTGAAGTGGCAAGAGTTGAAGTTCATGTCGTAATCTAAATTTTCTTGGATAGAGACAAGGTTATCTGCTGAAAGTGTGGATCGAGTCAGGAGTTTCAGATGAGTAACGAGAGGTTTTTGACGTATGTATCTGGAGGTCAGGAGAGGTGGGAGTGAAGATGGAGATGTGAGGATATTTAATGGCAGTAAGTATCATTGACTGCTGCATGTCAAGTATTCTGCTCACATATAGTTTTTATTTAGTCCTTATCATAACTCTGATGTAGAGCTCATCATCATGACCCTTTAGTTATAGTAAATAGATGTAAGATATAAATCCATGACTTTCTCGGACTAAAGCCTATATTCTTTTTTTTTATAATAATTTTTTTATTATGTTATGTTAGTCACCATACAGTATATCCTTAGTTTCTGATGTAGTGTTCCATGATTCATTACTTGCGTATAACACCCAGTGCACCATGCAATACGTGCCCTCCTTACTACCCATCACTGGCCTATCCCATTCCCCCACCCCCTCCCCTCTGAAGCCCTCAGTTTGTTTCCCAGAGTCCATAGTCTCTCATGGTTCATTCTCCCTTCTGTTTACCCCCCTTCACTCATCCAAAGCCTATATTCTTTTCGCAACACTGTTAGGTATGGCTCTTGTCGATGATGTCCACACTGTGCAATGAATATTCATTCTCATTTGGAAAAATGGTTTCCAAACAGTATTGAGTGCCAAACTGAAGTTGGAAATTCTGTATTTTTGGGGTGCCACTCTGTGACAGATTTAAAGGAGATAGGATGTATACCTAATGAGCTGAAGTTTCTTCTTCTAAGGAAAAGAGAATTCCAGACTCTCCTCTGTATCGTTACCAGTGATCTTTCTAAAACACAAATCAGATCATACCATTCTTCCGAATATCCTTTAGTGTCTCCCAGTGCTCAGAGTAATGGTTTTTCACAGCAAGGGGTACAGGAGGAGACACTACTAAATGCTTTAAGAATCTGATCAAAGCTCCGAATCTTCCATTCAGAAGAAAATGCACATATATACAATATCTGCCATCCATTTCAAGGGGCTCAGGAAGCCCTTGAAGTCCTTCTTCATCCATAGATCATGGGTTAGGATTCTCTGCTAAGGCAATTTCATCACTGCTTAGTTAATGCAACTTAAATCTTCCAAGATTTAGCACTAAAAGGAGCTACAAGGAGAAGCTGTTGGGGGTGGGAGCCAGCCTAGTAGTAAACTCAGCCCCTGACTTTCACCTTCCCTCGGCATTATGTCACCTTGATTTACTACTATCATCATTAACTAGGAAGGTTTCCACCCAGTGCTAAATCCACAGATGGTCTGAATTTTGTTTCTAACAAGGGAGGCCATCTTTCCTTACATCGACATTTATACAACGCACCTCTACACACAAATGATATTTTTAAGTTATGCTTATGTGTGTGGAGATACATATTGTACAGGTAAGTTCAAAATGCGATTTTGGAGAAGGGAAGGGAGCCAGAAAGGTGGAAAAATGGAGGAAGGGCATTTACAGTGGTGAGTATAGAGCCTGCACTTGCAAGCGTCCTTCTGAACGTCATCATTTCTGTAAAACTCCCCTTTTCATCTTTATCAGTTAGCTCCGCGTATAGGCAGCCATAGTCACGTACAACTCACCACTTCCTAAATACCTATTCATTATCAAATGGGTAGTATTCACCTAGTAGAACTAAATTTGATAGACTTCTTTATATACATTCTTAAACTAATTTTATGAAACAGTACCCGGTTACCACTAGTTACATATATATTACACGAGTGTGGTTTTACCATTGATCATCTCTCTCTTGTCGAGCATTCTTTAGCCAGGCGCAGGCAGGTCAGTTTCTCAGTTCTTTTGCCTTGCTGCTTTTGAGGCGACGTGGCCTTTTGCTCTCAGTCTGAAAATATGTGTTGCCTCTGCACATTCATGTCATTTCTGCTGTCTGTCCCTGAGCCCACTTTGCCTAATACTATGTTTAACCCTCTAATGCTTCTTCTTACATCTCTATTAAAGCCTACACCATAGTAGGGAGAATGATAAGGGTGTTCTCTTCTTAAACAACTCTTTACTCAGTGAAATTGTGTACTTTCCTTTGAGGATCTGCATAAGTTCAGAAGGAAAGGACTGGCTCCCTGGGAGGTGTCACATAGCTGACCAGGCCCTGGGAAACAAAGCAACTATCCTCTTTCAGGTACATAATTTGGTTCCTCTCTGTGAATTGCTTCAGCTACAGGGCAGGATCAAAGGGGATAGATAGCCCTGGGGTTGTGGTGACTGGGGACAAAAAAAAACCTTTGTTCTTTTCCTTTTAACTCTTTGTGGCCCATTTATCATATGGTTAACACAAAGACCAGACAAGGGTAAATCAGATAATTTGAATGACAAACACCAGAGGTGAGGTGGCTGAGGCCCAGAGACTATTGAAGATTCAGTTCAATAGATAACAGGGAAACTGAGGCATCTCGGAGGGTTTCAGTTCAGAGAGTTGATTGAGACTGTGTCCGTGTTCCATGCTGATTCTCTTTTATTACAAAGATTTGAGCAAGATTCAGAATTGGCGTTTCAAGATGTAGCTTTTTATTCATGTGAACAGTCAAAAGCAGTTTTAAATATCTGCAGAGGCATGGCGCTGAGGTATGCCAGCATGTCCTGTCAGGAAACCGTCCTGTCAGAAAACTGTTATTCTGTTTTTTTGGTCATCCGTGAGGCAGAACTAGCTCCATATACAAATAAGTTCTATTTATTTTCAGCACTTTTCTTTCTCATTATAATTCTGAAAGGGTCTAGAGGTGACAGAAGATAAATCTTGAATCCCCTGCAACCTTGGAAATATTCTCATTTGAAGCCTTTATATGAAAAGCTGAGGATTCTGCTGCCCTGTCAGTATAAACCGAGCCATATGCAGTGCTATTTTGGTGCCAGTCATTCCTGTAACACATGAAGTAGTTAATTTTATTACTCTTGAGTCTTTAACTGTTTGAGCAAATGACCCTTTGTGTCTTTTATGTCATGTAAGAAAGCAGTTAGAAATGAGCTCAAAGGCAAGAAAAAATTAATAAGGACACGCCCAAACCTTTCACAGAATTTAAAGGTTTGAGTTAAGATTCATTTCTCTAGCTTCAGCTGAGACATTTACAAGGCTTCACTGGTAAAGTCCAATTATGTCTCCTCATTAATGGTTCAAGCCCAGAGTTTCAAGAACACTTTAAAAAAAATTATCACATTGACATACAACCAGGCTAAATGCTAACATGTCTTAAATTAATCAATAAATATGGTCCCAAATCACCTTCACTAATTGGAAGGAACGTAATCTGTGGTTTTTGAAAAATGGGGGAGTCACAAAGAAGTGCAGAATTGTATGTTTTATATGTGTACATATACATGTTTATGTCATATATTTGGTGATGATCATTTATACATAATATATAATTTATCATTTTATATTTATAAGTATAACTTATAAATAATTACACATGATTTAAAGAAACAATGAGGTGGGTCAATATTCAATGGAATGGCTCCCTTTTTTTCTCTTTTTTTTTTTTTTCCTTTTTTTTCTCTTAATTGCATTTTCTTAAGCAAGACACAGATGTATATAATGGAGAGGCAAGACAGAAAAGAAGCTATATGGAGCAGCATCTAAAATTCATACACGGACAGTTATGCCTCCTCTTTCTTCTGTAGCTTCTCACCCCAAATGCTCGAAGCCCCATGTATGCTCGCAAGTGTTAGTGGCTGGCAAGCTCTGTGTTTCTCAGTTGCTTCCCCTAGACTACCTCTTGCATAGATAGCAGTAAAGCTGATTTCTGAAGCATCCTCGCTGTAACACACAGCCAGGGCCATCGGTCAGCAGGTTCTTTGCAGTCTGCGCTGTCATTGGCTGGGCCAGTGTGCCTGGTCTGTGGATCATGGAACATATCTGATCAATTTGACTTAAAAATACAGTTGGGCTGGCTGTGCCATCTTTCTGCCATCACGCTTTGGGGATTAACTTTAGAGCCTGGAACAATATTTGGCACATAATAGGTGTGCAATGAATATTTATTGAACAAGTGAATTTATTAAATGTATAACACTTAGCATTCTCTTCTGTTACATTAAATTTGTAAGAGGCCCAATTTTGATTATTGGCCACCTTGATTGCTGTATATCTTTTTTACTTTTCAAGGAAACATATTTGATAGTTTTAGTGTATGATGTTTTGTCTGAATGATTTGTAGTCCTTGCCATACCATAAAAAAAAAGCTTAGATAAAATGGTTATGCAGTTGAAGTGTAAGTTCAAAACCTTTTGCAGTTAACAACAATTAGCTCAAAATTCATTGACAGAAAGCTTTCTAAAATGTATGAGGCCCCTTTTTCTTTCCATGCCGTAGTTTGTAGAGTTGAATTTAGATGTGGAATTGGTTTAAGACTTCATGTGTATGTAGGAGGGTATTATTCTGATCGGTTACTTCCACTATGATTGTACTAGACTTTAGATGCAGAAGCCATTGAATAGGGGCCTTAGTGTAGAAATAAAGAGCCTGAAAGCTTGGATATGGCTTTGTATTGTTGGTATTTGTGTCATTCTTATCAGTGCCAACTGCCAGTGGTGAGGGGAAAGGGAGGTACTCTAATTAAATGAGGCTTCCTATTATTTAGATTTTTTAAAATTGTGGTTATATTGCACTAATAAGATGATCTAAAATGTATATTTGCAAAAAATGCATATTTGCAACTCCTATTGGCACATAGTACATATTATGGCATTGAAATTTACATTTTAGGGGCTCCTGGGTGGCGCAGTCTTTAAGCATCTGCCTTCGACTCAGGGCGTGATCCCAGCGTTCTGGGATTGAGCCCCACATCAGGCTTCTCCTCTAGGAGCCTGCTTCTTTCTCTCCCACTCCCCCCCCGCTTGTGTTCCCTCTCTCGCTGGCTGTCTCTCTCTGTCAGATAAATAAATAAAATCTTAAAAAAAAAGAAATTTACATTTTAATATAAAGTTTGAGGCTATGTCATTAGAATTCTGCCTTCACAAGAACACCGTGAAGGGCTGTTCTCCTGGGATTTGTAATCTTATGTGACGTCCAGATTCAGCAAGAGTGCCATCAGAAAGTTACCTTTGCAGCAAACTAGACCGACTCTCATAAATCATTCTCTTGGTAAAACATTTGAACTTTTGCTAAAATAATGCTTAAAAAAATAGAAGCTGTAAAAAGAACACAATTAAGCAGTTTTTATTAAGCAGGTTCCGAACCAAAGTTCAAAGCACTTAAAATTGAATCACAGGGCTGCCAAGGACCTTCAGAGGACATGCCTTCAGGCAGGACCACACTAAACCTACCCCTCTACAGATTACATCAAACCTGATTCTATTCCAGACCTATCACCAAGCTCTGGTGAGAGTATGGTGTGTTGATTTTTCCCTCGCTGTATTAGCATAGTGATTCTAATTTTTCCTCTATATACTTTTTTAAGTCTCACCAGAGACTCTATAATCAATGTTTTCCAGAGGAAACATTCAATAAGTATTTATTGATCGTTGACTTTGAAGGCATCAAGAAATTTCTACCTTTTTCTGGTGTTTGACAGTGTTTACTGCTAAGTGTATTTTACCAAAATTCTGTAGGTACCACTTTAAGCCCCTTTCACCTTGTCCTGTCTTTGGAGCTCATGGAGTATAACCAGACATCATTAACTGGTAACTGGGTACTTCCACATAGTGCGGCATTTTACATATTGTGGGCCACATATTTCACAAGTATTTATAAATTAAATTAAAAAGTTGAGTATCATTGGGGCATCTGGGTGGCGCAGTCAGTTAAGTGCCCGACTCTTGGTTTTAGCTCAAGTCATGATCTCAGGGTTGTGAGATCGAGTCCCGAGTTGGGCTCCTCACTCAGCACAGAGTCTGCTTAAGACTCTCTCTTCCCTCTGCCCCTCCCCCACTAAAATAAATAAATAAATCTTAAAAGTAGCAGGTTGAGTATCATTGTTTTGATGTATTTGTTGATGGATTATTCAGGGTGGTATAATAGAAAGAATACTGACCTAATAGCGATTGGAGTTCAAATTGCTCTTTTGCTTAATAGCCTAGCACAGTGTTATCACACAGTAAATACTTAGTAAATATTTCCTGGAAGAATGGATGAGTGGAGTTGGATGAATGAAGTCTTGGGCACCCGCCTCAAACATGACTGTACTCTGAGGCCACTATTTCTCTGTCAGCCACTCTCTTGGTACTACTCGGGCTCTCCCACCCTCTGCAAACCTCCGTCCCCACTGCAACACTAAAAACTCCTTACCCTCATGTTAAATCCCAGCAAACCTCAATACAACAAAAAACCTGCTCCTTTGTGGTACATGCCATGCAGCCATGCCACTTTACTACTCTTATAGGTATGGTCCTTCATTTCTTTCGTGGTTTTAGACCCGATAAAATTCTGGTTGACTCCAAATGTTGGTATAACCCTGGATTCCTTTTTACCAGCTTTCATTTGTGCCTGAAGCATTGTTACAAACCTGCTCTTCCCTTCTCTTCATCTGGCTAGGTCCTTCTCAGCCTTTCAGTCTCCATCTAGACAGTGCCTAGTCTGGAAAGCCTCGCTTGATTATGCAATCTTGACTGGATGCCCTTCCCATGTGTTCCTACAGCACTCTGCACATACTCCTACCATAGCTCCCATCGTCCTTAATTGTAATTGACAGTGGTCAGTTGTTTCCTTGTTTGTTTCTCCAGCTAAACGACTGTAAACTTCTTGAGGGCAGGGACCGTGTCATTTTTGCTCTTGTAAACTCTGCCATGTAGTAAGTGCTCAAACAGTATTTTGTTTTCTTTTAATAAGATAACTTTTTCCCAGGTTTTGCTTCCTCTTACGTTAGATGAAGCTAATATTGCCTTATCGTGGTACAGAGGATCAACTGAGATTGTATACATAAATCATTCTGAAAACTGCCGGGGTGCAAATATTATTCCCAAATGTCAAATCCTTTCATAGTGCCTTCAACTCACAGAATGCTAATAACAGCTATTTTCAAAGAGTGATTTCTTGCCCATTCTTAGGATCTGAGAAATTGTGTCACTGGAAATAACATGAAAATGAATGAAGTGCAACTTTGTGCATGGGAATAAGTGGAGCATACTATGCCCACACTAGCCAGTCTGATTTCATTGAAGATTCTAAGTCCCCATGCACTTGCTCTTGTAGCTTAACTATGTAGAGGGCCAATAGTGGAAACAGGCTTAACAAACTTATAAGCCCTGTCTTAGTGACTGTAGTTGTAAGACCTTCAATTATACTGCTGTGAAACACAGAGAATGGGTTCCAGTTCAATTCTTCTTCAGAATGTCCCAGCTAAAAATGATATGATTAATGCCAGATAATAAAAATTTTAAATCCTGAAAGAGTATTGATGAAAATCAAATCCCTGACATCCATCTTTTTCGGTATTGTAGTCATGCACATTAACCAATTAGATTAGAAGAATCTTAATCTGCCCTAATCTGCCAAAAGCACAGTGGCTTTTATTATACTGTAGGTCTGAAAACTCTATTCAAAGTAGGTTAGCATTGGAACGTGTACTCTCTCTAATACTTGCTGATGGCATTGACCTCAAGGATGGGGTTTTCGTGACCCTTCAACAGCAGATGAGTCTTATCCTGTCAGATCCTTCATCACCTTCTATTCACTTCGCCACAAACCCATTTGAAAGGTTTTATGATCCGATCTCATTTCAGTTACAGTTGCTGCATACCCATATTTATTCAGAATTCTGTACATACTAATGGGTCTTTTATGTTGGGCAGGCTCAAAAACTGTTAAAAAATTTTGAACAAATTCATCTGTTCACTTTCCTTTGTTGGTAGACTATAGGCGATACATGCTATTGATGTTGTAGTATGAATAAATGGAAACGTTGCTGTTTAGTTTATTATCACGATGGCCGTCCTAACTAAGCATCCACTGGATTATTTTGCAATTTAGTCTACTCAGAGAATGGGAGAGTTTCTAATCTTCTCTGGTATTTTTTTTTCTTCCTTGAAAGGTTATGATAACTAGAATTGGTAGCTCATAAAGCCCAAATCAATATTGCCATTGACTTAATCCACATAAGAGGCTTAACTTCATAGGTGACTTCTGAACACCTGAAACAAAACAAAAATCAGTCTCTGGTGAGTTCCCAAGTTCAAAATAAAGTTGAAAGCTGTTGCAGAAAAATGCTTCTAGACTAAGAAAGACAGCAGGGAGGGACCTTGTATAATTATATTTCGGCAAATAAATCCTCATGCTTTCCCATTTTCAGTAAGGGCTAATAATTATTATGTGTCAGATCCTGTGCTAAGCATGATCTCATTCACCCTTTAAAACAACCTTATGACATTTAGATGCATTTATAATCCCTAGTTTACAGGTGATAAAATTGAGACTTACTGAAAAAAGTTTAACTTGTCCAAGATGACATATCTAGTAAGTGGCCCAGTTGACACTCGAACATATGTGTGTTAGACACTAAAGGTCATGCTCTAAATTGATACACTATATATATTAAATGACATTCATCTGATATAGTAGTTAATGTTCAAATGGGTCTATAAAAGAAGATGATCCTCCTTACCTACTATAGAAATATCTGTATGATTTTCCTAGATATAGGAAAATACCCTGAACTTTCTGCACCTTAATATCAGGAATTCACTGTGATTAACATCAGGCATCAGGCCAATAACATTTGCAAGATGGCCATGCATAACCGAAGTGTCTACTGTGGCCATGGGACAGTGTGTGTGTGTGTGTGTGTGTGTGTGTGTGTGTTCGCGTGCGTGGGTTTTATCAGAATAGCTGTCTTAAGATGAAGATCAAATTCTTGACCTTACTCTTTCTAACATTATGTACTAACTACCTGCATTCACTGAACCAGAGGTGATTTACTCATTTACTCATTGATAACCAATTTATTCCAAGGCTTTTAGTTTAACAGCCTTTCTTCTTTTGAAATTCATTCCATCTGACTTTTGTTTTCTCCTTCCTTCTACCTAATGAAAGTGGTCCACCAGGGCATCTGGGTGGCTGAGTCAGTTAAGTGTCTGACTCTCGATTTTGGCTCAGGTCATGATCTCAGGGTCCTGGGATTGAGCCCCACATCAGGCTCTGTGCTCAGTGGGGAGCCTACTTGAGATTCTCTCTCTCCCTCTCCCCTGCCCCCCACCCCCCACTCACGCTGTCTTTCTCTCTCTCCAAAAAAAATAGTAATAATAAAAATAAAGTGGTCTATCAATCTTCAGTCCATTTATTGACAGGCATTTTCCAGTGTCTTATTGTTGCATCATGGTCTTCTTCATTTCATTCTCTGCTAATATGTACAAGAAAGCCAACATTTAGGTTAACAGTTTTTCTAGTATCTAAGCCTTAGAGTTCTTTGACCTTCTTAGCAAATACTCCTGTCAAGATCACCAGGGCCTCCACATGGCTAAATTCAGTGGTGGATTCTTGGTTCTCATCTTGACCTTTCAGCAGCATTGGACTTCGTTGATCGCTCCTTCTTCTTTTCTTGATTTTCAGGATATCATATTTTTCTGAGTCTCCTCCTGTGCCGTGGACCACTCCTTCTGATGCACCCTATGATCCTCCTCATTTTCCGAACTGTGAAACATTGGAAGCCCCTGAGAACCTCTTTTCTTATCTTTGACACACTTATTCTCTCAGTCATACCAGCCTGTCCTGTGTTGTTAATGCCATTTATATGCCAAAAAAATTTTCAACTCCAGTTTGGACCTCTTCCCTAAAATACAGATTCATATATTCAGCTGGCTATTTTTCATTTCCATTTGAATGGCTGATATGTATCTCAAGCTTAACATATCTGTACCAAATACCTCTTGTTCTCCACCTCACATTCTCTCATCCCACCTTTTTATTCTAGCTATTGCTGTAGCTACCAGCTATGTGCATATATACACTACCAATACCTCTTCTCAGCTGTACTAGATAGCTCTCATTTTCTGCCTTTTTTCTGTTACTTTTGTGTGGAATGCCTGTAGCACCCATTCAACCATTCTGAAGCAGGTGCAAAGCTGGCAATGTGAGAGAGTTAATATGCCATGGACAGCTGCTTGACCTGGAAGAGAAAGCCAGTCATGAATGCCTCCCACTCCTGAGTTCAAGCCATCTTTCAGGCATTTTATAAGCTCCTCAGAGGGTCCCCAGTAAGATTAAGCTCCAGTTGCCCATAACTGTGACTAGCTCAAAAACTCACCCTTGGATTGACTTCCCTTATTCTCTTATCTCACTTTTACTGGACCTCCATTCCTGTTATGGGAATCACTTCCCAAAATTCAGTCTGCACGCAGTCCCTTGTTTCAGCTGCTTCTTTTTAGGAAACCTGATTGAGAAAGTATGCAAAAGCAAACTCCTGCTTCTCCCTCCAAAAATTGCTTCTCCTTTAATTTTCTCCATTTTAGATGATGACACCTCTTTCCAGGTCCTCTTATCAAAAACCTTGGTGTGATCCCTCACCTCCTCCATTTTATCAACAAACCTTGTCATCTCTACCTTCAGAATATATTCAGAGTCTGACTAATTCTTCCCACTTCCTCTGCTACTACACTGGTCCAGGCCACTAGCATTTCCTCATATTGATTTTTGCAGTAGTCTTCCAACCTGTCCCTGTGCTTCTGCCCTTGCGCCCCTACAATTTATTCTCAATATAGTAACTAGAGTGATACTTTTTTTTAGAGAGGGGAGAGAGAGAGAAAAAGAGAAAGAGGAGGGGCAAAGGGAGAGAGAGAATCCCAAGGAGGCTCCACACTCAGCACAGAGCCCAAGGTGTGGGGCTTGATCTCACAACCCTGAGATCACAACCCGAACCAGAATCAAGAGTCAGACACTTAACTGACTGAACCACCCAGGTGCCCCTACAATGTTACTTTTTTAAAGATGTATTTATTTATTTGAGAGAGAGAGAGAGAGAGAGCATGAGCGGGGGGCAGAGGGAGAGGGAGAGCCATCAAGTAGACTCTGCTGAGTGCCTAGCCCGACTTGGGGCTCGATACCAGGACCCTGAGATCATGATCTGAAATGAAATTAAGAGTCAGATGCTGAACTGACTGAGCCACCCAGGCGCCACTAGAATGGTACTTTTAAAATTGGGTGATGGACATTAAGGAGGGCAATGTGATGTGATGAGCACTGGCTGTGATAGCAACTGATGAATTGTTGACTACTACATCTGAAACTGATGATGTTCTATATGCTAATTGAATTTAAATAAATAAAAAATGGAGAAGAAAAACTCTAAGATCATGCCCACCCCCCCAGTCAGAACCTGCAGTAGCTCCCTATCTCACTCAGGATATAGGAGTCTACATAATGTGGTCTTCATTTGTATTTGTGAGCTTATCTCCTACTAGTGGCTTCATCATTCATCTTGCTAAAACCACATTGCTTCTATGTTTCTCAAACAATACTCACATATTTCTGCCCCAGGGCCTTTGCAATTGCTATTCTGTCTGTCCAGGATGTTCTTCCCCTTGAAATCTACCAGGCTTGTTCTCTCACCTGATGCAGGCCCTTACTCAAATGTCACCTTCTCAGTGATCTTTTGAAAATTGCAATCTTTCTTCCCACACTTTTTTTTTTTTTTGCTTTTTTCCTTCCATAGTACTTATCACTTAGGTGACTATGAAATTTATTGTGTACACTGAGACATTTTTTTAGAGAGAGAGAGAAAGTGGGAGAGGGAGTAGAGGGGCAGAGGGAGAGGAAGGGAGAGAATCATAAGCAGTCTCCGCACCCGTACAGAGCACAACGTGAGGCTCGATCTCACGACCCGGAGATTGTGACCCAAGCCAAAAACCAAGAGTCGGACGCTTAACCAACTGAGCTACCCAGGTACCCCCAAACTGAGATATTTTTGAGTGTGAAAGGGTGCACTAGGACCAATCACACTAGGACCACAGATAAAAACAAGGACTGTATGAGACAATGGAGACATTATGGTCATCCTACTTAAGACCATTTAACATACTATCTTGCGTATTTTTATTTATATTTTGTATATTTTTGTATACTTACTATATGTACTATATGTAATTACTACAATATAATGTTCATGTATTTATACATATTACTATTTTTTTGTTTTACCCATTTATTTTTGCCTTCCCCATGAGAATTAAGCTCTATGAGAGCAGGGAGTTTTATCCGTTTTGTTCTTTGCTTCATCCTAGTACTTAGAACAGTGCATAGAACATATTAGGCATCTGATAAATGTTTATTGAATTAATGCAAACCCACTAGAATAGTGTCTGGCACATAATTAGCTCTCAATGAATATTAGTTATTGTTATCAATGATTATTATCATCAAAACAGAAGTGATAGCTTTTAGCTCTGAGAATGGTGCTTCTTGGCTGGCATTATTCTATTTTATTTACTCCTCAGTAATATTTTCATGGACTACTTGTACAGAGATGCTTGCAGCTGCCAAATAATTTTTTTGAAATGGTCTTCTCTCCTCCAGTTTTTTGACTTAAGATGCCTAATATTTTGGTGACTTAGAATAGTTTGTGATTCATGACATACTGATGGATTGTTCTTTTGTACAGCAGCCAGATAAAAAAATTAGCTGGTAAAACCTTGCATGAAGTTTGTGCTTTAATACATTGGATTAATTCATTTTAAGTCCAGTTGTGAACATTTTTAAAAAATGCTTGAACTTCTAATTGTAATAACAAGTAGCACATCTCTTGTATAGTTTATCCAGTTGGAGAGTATGGCTAAAAATATCTTAGAAGACTGATTTTGAGTTCTTTCAGTAGAATTCTAGAAATGCAAATTCAGATAATTGTAATGATCAATCATTTACTGGTATGTTAATTTCTTAATGCATTCAATTTATCAGCAGCAGGTTTTTCCTAATTCTAAAGAAGCAACGCTTAATTCTCTTTTTACTGATTAATTGTGGAGAATTATACTTCTGGCAGTTGACAAAGGGACTTACATGGCTTGCTTCAATACCATTCAAGACATAGGTAAATAATAAAAGTAAACAATTCATGAGAAGTGGAAACATAATTAACAGCAGTCTTATGAATGTTTGTCTCCTCTTGCAAAAATCCTGGTAAGCTATGGCTTGAGCTTCCGGTTTTCTTTGGATGAGAAGTACTTGTAGCTAATCAACGTATAATCCCAAATGCTCCTTAAACATTTAAAAATTGACAGTAGCCAATTAGATAATTCAATTGGACAAGTATTTATGGAGCATTTACTATTCAAAGAATTTCCTTTTGGTCACAGACACAAATTAAATACAGCAGCATCCCTTTGTAAAGCTGATGTTTGGAAGCATAACTGGTAGCTTTTTTATTTTGGCTTTTGTCTTACTGAGCCTTTATATTTCAAGGCACAGGCTTTTCTCTACAGTACATCTGTAGCCTTATAATCATGGGCTGTGTTATACCAGGATTGTGCTTTATTGAGATAGAATGGATGCATTGAAAGTTCACTTGGTAAGTTCTTTTATTTTAATATGAATTCCATGCTGAGAAGCCTTGTCTTCCAACCTTTTGTGCAGATAGTGTCCCTTATTCCCATTTGCCCCCTTTTGGATTGCCTCTACTATATTGTCTACTAGAAAGATCACATCACTGGGTCAAGACTTATGCTTTCAATTTTGCTTCATTCACTCACTGAATGACCTTAGGTCTTCTTTTAACTGCCTTTACTAGTATATTAATAGTCACCTGGGGTCTCATGGCACAGTTAATCAAAGTCCTAAAAATAGTTTGAAATGTGCAGCCCTCCCTTCTGCCTCTGGGGAGAATCTTTGAACCAAAGAAGAAAAGTAAAATGGAAAGGGAGATTTGCTAAGATAATCAACAATATCTCTGTGTGATGATTTCTTTTTTGGCACTGGCCTGTCTGATCCTTCTTAGTCTCCTAAAACTGAAATACTCATTTCTGAGATTCTTCTTTATAATTCTTCATCTGAAGAACAGACCTTAGAAAATGACAAGACTGACATCTATTTGAAATAAAAATAATAAAACTGGTGATATTTCTTTATGATGCCTACGTTGAGGTGCAAGAGTACAGAAATGACTTCCAATATATGCTAATCATATAATATAGGGCTTGATCTGCATGTAGATATGGCTCAAAAGAAGTGATTGAACTCCAGCAGTATCTAAGTTGTAACAAGAAGTCAGGTAAGAATTTAATTCTCCTGTAAGTTACATTGCCATCTCTTTTTCTCCGCTGTTTTTTACCTCTCTGTTCAGTGCTATTACCAGTAGTTAGTGACTTTCTGTTGATATTAATAGACATACTTAGTTAATTACAGCCTTATCAAAATAGGGTACATTTTGAACTATTTAGTGAGTCCAGTGTGTGTGTGGGGGATCCTGTCTTCAAGGTGGACTTTGGTGCTTTTTAAGTACACACCTTTACATTGGGGAGGATTTCATAATTTTTGTGATTTCTGTTGGCAACGTGGTGGGTATATTAGAAGAGTAAAAGGCACATTGAAAATTTACCAATTAGGAAGACATTGCAAAAATCAAGAAAAAGAGATGATGAGGGGCCTAACTTGGGCACTGAATGTTTGAATAAAGAAAAGGAGACCTACGTGAGACAAATTAGAATTGGCAGGATTTAGCGGGTGATGAAGGAGAGAAGGGAGTGAAGGTTTCCATCTTTGGTAAGTTAGTGAAGAGGGTTGCTAGCAATCAAGGTAGGAAAGCTAGAAATGTAGAATTTTAGAGGAAAAAGAATTCTCTTCTGGACATAACTTTGCAAGGGCTTAGGTTGTCTAGGTAAAAAAATACCTAATATGAAGTTAGATTTGTAAACTTGGATAATGGTGCTAGAAAATGGATTTGGGAGTTGTTGGTGCAAAACTGATACGAGAAATTGGATGTGATCACATAGGAAGAGCATGTATAGTGTAGAACACAGAAAAAAGAAGATAAGGGACAAAGTCATGGTGCACACCAACATTTAACATTGGCAGGAAGAGGAGTCCAGAAAAAATGCTGAGTAGCTAAGAGAACTAGATGGAGAATCGAGACAAAGTCAAGAAAGAAGGAAAGAATCTAGAAAGAGGGGATAACAATATCATATATAAAGAAGTGTCTAGTAAAGACTCTGAAATCTTTAGCAGATTTGGCAGTTAGGAGTCAGTTGCTGACATCTAGGAGAGTTTTTAATATAATAATAGAGGCAGAAGACAGATTCCAGTGGGTTGAGGAATGAGTGGAAAGAAATGAAGACATTAAGTATAGACTTTTAATGTGCTTGGCTGAGAAGGGATGGGATGGCCAAGGACAGGGCAACAGATGCTGGGAAAGAATTTTTGTTGTCTTGTTTGTTTTATGGATGAAAAATAAATGGCACATGTAAGCTGGATTAGCCCTGTACTTCCCATAGTAGCAATGAATAAATAAGTATGAATGAATGAATGAATGCTTATAGAATAAGGGAAGTGGACTAATGAAGAAAGAAAAATTTAAGTGATAAGAAAACGAGGTAATATCTGATGGGGTCAGGCCCTGGAAAAAGCATAAAGGGCTATGATCCAGAATACAGATGGAAGGTTTAATCTCTGCAACATGAGAGAAGGAGGGATAGTTGAAGGAGTTCATGGTGTCTCATAACATAGCTCTAGTGAATCAAATATTATCAGTAGAGTCTCGAAATCTTTTTAGTAGTCTTTATATTTAAGCTTCATTTTCTTTTATGTACACAATGAGAAATACAGCCGGTAAAGCCTCAGGAGCTTCTCTTACAATCCTAGCCACCCCAATAGAGAAGAATTCTATTCTGTGGGCTTCAGTCCTAAAATACTAAGCAAGGACTCCAATTATCCCTGTTTGTTCCACTGGCCCATTCCTGGATCCATCAGTCATGACCAGGAGTGGGATCTGGATAAAACTCGGGTCAGTTTTCACACATAGACTGATTAACTCTGGCAATTCATTGCATCAGTCCACCCATATTTATTGAGTGTTTACAGTGTGCCAGGTCTCGTTCTAGCTGTTGGCAATATAGTGGTGAAAACACAGACATTGTTCTTACTTTGGAGAGCTTATACTTTCGTAAAGGGAGATGGATAATAAACAAAATATTTCTGATTATTGATATAGTCTCTGAAGAAAGTAAAACAGGTTTATAATAGAGAGTAACCGGTGGTGGAGCCTACTTCAGGGAAATCTGAATAGCCGACACCTAGATCACAGAAGAACCCAGCTATTCGAAGAGTTTGGTGAAGAGCATTTAAGCAGAGGGAAGAATGAACAAGCGCCAAAGCCCTGAGTAGGGAATGAACTTGGCATATTTGATTAATAGAAAGAGGGTCACTGTGGCTGGACCTTCGTGAGTAAAGGGGAGAGTAGTGTGAGATGAGGTCAGAGAAGTGGGCAAGAGCCAGATCACAGTAGGACCTTGTAGCCACAATAAGAAGTGGCCTGTGGGGTTGATCCAGTTAAAGCAAGTGGCAATTCTCGTAGTAACCATTTGGTTGAAGGGCAGTATTCCTAGGAAAGGGATACTAAGTACAGTAACTTGAGTTTCTTTATCAGCCCATGTGTGGAAACAGTAGAAAACAAGGTAAGACCTCTTTCAGAATTGACAGGTCAGATCAAGTGAAAAGATGAAGGGGAAGGGAAAGGTAGTGTTGCTGAGAGACTAGTTGAAATGACTGATCCTGGATTCACGACCACCATAGGAAGGGGCTGATGTTAGGAGGGGGCTGTCATGGTCTTTGTCAAAGCTGAAGAGTAGATTTTATGGCCATGAGAAAATCCAGTAGGTAGAAGTGTAGGATATCATTTTCAGAATGAGACCTCCTAGTCAAAGGTGTTATAATGCCCTTTCTCGTTCAGGTGAGTTTTTGTTTTTATATATTTAATTATATTCAGCCCAAGTCCGTGAATACCTAGTTTCCAGAAACTTGCTGATGTGGGTTCAAAATACCCTCTCTTTCCCCCCTCCCTTTTTAAATTGTGATCTTTTCCATTATTAAACATTGGCTTTTTCCCAGGGATGGCACTGAAGAAGAAAATCAGTGACATGTCTAGCCAGCCGCCTTGGACTGAATGGGCGTTCAAATAGGCTCCAAGGGCCAAGTACAGATGGTGATTTATTGTGCGTACAACTTCTACAAAATGCCTTCATTTGAGCATTGATGTATATACAATTACTTACCAGAATGCTGCAGTTTTACAATTTAGCCAGGAATCTGTGGAGAGATTATGTTCACTAAGAAATCCACAAATGTAGCTTCCACCCTTTTCAGTAATTCTACAAACTGTCAGTAGTCTTCTGCATGAAGAAAAGAGATTTCAAAAACAGTCTTTCCGTTTTACCATATTTCTCACTATTTGCCATCCCCATGCAGTTCCCATTTCGGAACCAATTCAGATTTATTAAACCATGTTTGCCTCTTGACATGTAAGTAGATGGAGTTGCTAGAGGCAGATCATTTACTGTGGCTATTGTGAGACCCCAAATTGCGGTAGTCGTCTATGCACATCACAGGCTTGCTCATTGCAAAGATCGGTTTTAGGCAGTGTTTATGTGATACTGAAACAACCAATTGGAAGTTGAACGATTTAAGTAAACCAGGTACTTGACACCTCACAGGCAGAAAAAAACAAGGAGGGCACTCCTAAATTCCTTTTTCTTATTGAAAATGGTTTGAATTACCAGCTTGTCCTTATCATTTGAACCTCAGTTGAAATCTTAAAGGTAGTATTACCTTTAGGGGGATAATTTCCAAATTTTGTTTTTTCTCTCTGGCCAAATATTATCTCATTGCTGTGCTATTTTGGGAATGGCACCCCAGTCCAAACATTTTTATAATATTATGGAGAATGGGTTGTTTATAATTGGAATTAAATTATGATTTTCTTTGCACCAACATATATGGAGTTATATCACAATGTATTTTCTTTACTATTTTGGCTAGATTTCAGTGAAAAAATGTTAATCATTTTAATAGAAACACTTCAGACAACTCTTTAATGCAAACAATACATGGTCAAGATTAATAGAAGCTATAAATAAAAAGAAGCTGTAATAGTATTGATAAAAATCAGCTCGGCAAATGAAAATAAGGAAGTTCAATAACAAATAATATACGGCAATGACATAGCCCATCGAGTTGCTATATGAGGCAGTATGAGTAATAGCCCTTCGAATTATTTGTGTACCTTATAGTGCAATCAGCATCTTGGATGGTAAGCTACCAGAAGGGATAAACAAACTTGTTACGTACGGTGCTGCACCTGCCATCCCCAAATTAAATGGGAATATGCATTTGATGCTGCATGACGGTGCTTCTCCTAATGTGATTGTGCCCATCATTTTTGACTAACTTTCCAGTTCTCATTAGTATTGTTTTTAATCTGTATTTCCTCTGTCCTTTCTCCGGGATTTTCTCCATTTGAGTCTTAGGGTGCGTTTCATAATGGAGAAGCTCATGGTCTGTGTCTGTTAATTCGGGGAGAAGCACTGACATGAGCGTCATTTATCTGCGGAGCGTTGCAGTAGGCACTCTTGGAGCAATAAAAATAAAATCTATGGATGCTATTTTCCATGTATAGAGTCTAGACAGGAAGAATAGAAATATACCTGTGGAGGAGTTTAAAGGCACGTAAATATAACTTCCAAAATATAAAAAGAAGTCATAAAAGTTCCGTTTTATTTTTAATTGGATCCATTCATTTATGACCATAGTAGTTCTATAGATAGATAATCATTGTTTTATTGATTCCGTACTACTGTATGATTTGTTATTACTGTGAATGAGTCAATAAATAGGTGAATGTTTTCAGTGGCTGTTGCCAGTTTTTATGGTGAGGTGTCATGGATAAGTGCTAAATAGTTATAGAACATTTTAAGAGTTGTGACTAGCAACTAAAGATCTATTTATTAAGAGTGCCCCCCCACGATTAGGCGTATTTTGGTTTTGCTAAAGATAGCGTCATCGTTATTAGCACTCTCAGTCAGTATCTGTTATGCATCTGCTTTGTGTCACATTCCAGAAATATAGAGAGAAGCAGAATACCAATTAGGTGCTAGGCACTGTACCATGTACCACAAGAAACAAACATAGACTCTGCCTTCATTGAGCTCGTTATGGTCTACTAGGGGAGATAGGCAGTAAACAGTGATGTGAAGGTGACCAACAGAGTATATTGTTCGAAGATAACAGGATAAGGCTAGGGATCTACTTAATATGTTCAGGGAAGGCCTATGTAAAGAAACCATCTTTAAACTGAGGTAAGAAGGGTAAGAAAAAGCCAAGCACATGAGGAAGCAGGGACAGAGCACTGAAAGCGGGGGGAACAGCATATGCAAAGTCTTTAAGGTGTGAAAGAGTTCAGTATGTTTCAGTAATTTTGAGACAAGCATGGCTATAGTGCAGAGAGGGAAAGGAAAGGTGGTACTTGCTGAGGCTGGGCAGATAGGAAGAGACCTAGACCTAGGGCTCTGTAGACCATGTTAAAGATTTTAGTTTTTCTCTTAAGGGTAACAAATGGGGAGATACTGACAAGTTTTGATCAGGGGTAGGAGTAGGCTTTACATATTTAAAAGGTAACTTTGCAGGGGCGCCTGGGTGGCTTAGTCGGCAGCTGCCCTCAGCTCAGATCACAATCTCGGGGTCCTTGGATCTAGCCCCACGTCGGGCTCCCTGTTCAGCNNATCTCCCTCTCCCTCTGTCCTTCCCCCCTGCTTGTGCTCTCTCTCTCTCTCTCTCAAATAAATAAAAAATACCTTTCAAAACAATTAAAAAAATAAAAGATAACTTTGGGGGCACCTGGGTGGCTCAGTCAGTTAAGCGATGGACTTTTGGTTTCAGCTCAGATCACGATCTAGAGGTCTTGAGATCGAGGCCTGTGTTGGGCTCCCTGCTCAGCAGAGAGTCTGCTTCTTTCCCTCTCCCTCTGTGCCTCCCCCCCCCACTCATGCTCTCTTTCTTTTTCTAAAATAAATAAGTAAATCTTAAAAAATAACTTTGGCTGTTGTTTGGATAATGAATGGGGGATATGAAAAAGAATAGGAGAGATCAATTGCAAAGTTATTGCAGAGGTCCATGCAAGAGGTGCAGCTAGAGGGAAGTGGACTAAATCGAGATAGATTTTGGAGATACAACCTGTAGCACTTGCTGTTCTGGGTTATATTTGAGTGGGGAGGGAGGGGGAGGAATCAAGAATGAATCAGGTTTCTGGCTGGAGTGACTGATGTGCGGAAGACTAAGAAACAAATGGGTTTTAGGCTATAAATCAAAAATTCTGTTTCAAACATTTTCATTTTGAGATACTCATTAGATATCTAAGAATATAAATAAGTAGTTTCATTTACCAGCCAATGATGTATCAAGTTCAGAAGTTTCTACCATAAAAATAATTGATGAGTGGTTTGACAGTCATGCTTTAATTAATTCGGCAAACATGTGTTGAGTCTGCTGTATGGCAGGTATTGTGCTAAGTGCTAGGAATAGCAAAATAATCATAGTCACTGCGGGTAAGGAGTTTGTTATAACCTACTGAAGAGACTGTAAAAACCGGGATAACTTAAAATCCAGTGTGATAAGAACAGTAGGAGGAACATCTAACTCAAATAGGAGGTTGGAAGGGTCAGGGAAAGATTCCTGGAAGACACGACATGAGTTCAGTTCACAAAAGTAATATCTAGACTAGCCAGGCACAGAGGAGCAAAAGGCATTCCAGACTATCTTGATTAGGAAAAAAAAAATAGTATCTATAATGGACTTAAGACAAATCTGAAAAGGAACATTTTCATGTTTTCCTGACCACAGAATATTTTTATTGCTGTGCAGTATGATAATCAAACATGTCCATAATGTCAGAATTATAGAAGGGAAAGAGCTATTCGAAATCATCTAGTACAGATGATCCATGACTTACGATGGCCCAGCTTACAATTTTTTGACTTTAAGATGGCATGAAAGCAATATGCATTCAGTAGAGACTGTGCTTGGAATTTTGAATTTTGATCTTTTCCCAGGTTAGTGATATGCAGTCCGATACACTCTCGTGATGCTGGGCAGCGGCAGCCACAGCTGCCAGTCAGCCGCAAGATCGTGAGGGTCAACAACTGATACACTCACAACCATTCTGCACCCATACACCATTCTGGTTTTCACTTTCATTACAGTATTTGATAAATTACATGAGATATTCAACACTTCGGTATAAAGTAGGCTTTGTGTGGGATGGATTTGTCCAACTATAGGCTAACGTAAGTGTTCTGAGCAGGTGTAAGGTAGGCTAGGCTAAGCTATGATGTTTGGTAGGCTAGGTGTATTAAAGGCATTTTTTTCTTGACTTACGATATTTTCAATTTAAGATGGTTTTATTGGTGTGTGACCCCACTGTAAGTCAAGGAAGATCTGTGTAGCCACCTAGTTTTATACATGGGGAGTTAGACTCAGACAGAAGTGACCTGTCCAAATAATCAGTTCCACGGTTACTTTTTTGTTTTCAAATCCTGTAAGTAAATTGTGAATGCACAGTCTAAAGATTTTATTTGTTTATTTGTGAGAGAGAGAGCACGAGCAGTGAGGAGAGGCAGAGGAAGAGGGAGAAGCAGACTTTGTGCTGAGCAGAGAGCCTGATGCAGGGCTTGATCTCAAGACCCTGAGGTCGTGACCTGAGCTGAAGGCAGACACTTAACTGATTGAGCCAGATAGGTGCCCCTGTGAATGCACAGTCTAGATGGTGCCCCAAAGCATTAATTTAATCTTCTCAATTGCCCGCCTATTATAAGAGAATATTTTATTCCCAGAGAGACTGAGTCACACCGTGATTCTGCTCAGTTATTATTTCCCCCTTAATTCACAATGTAATAACGTGAGGCAGTCCTTCAGTAAGTGGTATCTATGGGGCACCTGAGTGGCTCAGTCGGTTAAGTGTCTGACTCTTGATTTCGGCTCAGGTCATGATCTCAGGGTCCTGGGATGGAGCCCCGCAACGGGTTCCATGCACAGCAGGGAGTCTGCTTGAGGTTCTCTCTCTCCCTCTCTGCTTCTTCCCATCCCCCTCCACTCCTTCTCTTTTTTTGTCTCTCTCTCTCTCTCTCAAATAAATAAACCTTTAAAAAAAATTAAGTTGTATCCGCAGTTCAACAGACTATTTAACATTATAAGGCAACATTTAATGTATAATTCTTCGAAAGAATAGTTGTAGTCATGTTTTCTTATCTCCTAAACCATTTATAAGTTTCCATTTTCTTCCACTGGACATGCCAGTGTTTTAGGGCAAAGATGAAAGAGCTGACTATTCAAAGTTCACTTATATTTGGTTGTCTCGTAGCTCCCTGTTTCTTTTGCTCCTGTCTTTGCCAGACTGACTCTCTCTTCAGCTACACCACTGATATCCTACCTGTTCTACTACTGTTGTTTCTAGTATTGTACACCGTAGAAAAACAGCTCCTCACAAACCATGTACAGTAGTGTCCCCTTATCTTCAGTTTTGTTTTGCATGGTTTTAGTTACCTGTCATCAAATGTGATTGGAAGCGGGTGAGCCTCCTGCCAAACCATTAGAAAGTCAGTAGTAGCCAAATGGTACATCACCAGGCCTATGTCATTCCCCTCGCTTCATCTCATCAGCTAGGCATTTGTCATCTTACATCATTACAAAAAGAAGTGTGAGTACAGGACAATGATATTTTGAGAGAGAGAGAGGGAGGAAGACCACATGCACATAACTTTTATTACAGTATATTGTTATAATTGTTCTATTTTGTTGTTGGTCTCTTACTGTGCCTAATTTACAAATTAAACCTTATCATAGGTTTGTATGTGTAGGAAAAACAATATATATAGGGTTCGGTACTATCTGCAGTTTCAGGCATCCACTGGGGTCTTGGAATGTATCCCCCATGGATAAGGGGGTCTGCTGTAGTCAGTGAGCAAAGAGAATACAAAAGCAGAGAACAACAGCATTTCCCCTTCATTCCTTTCCCTGCAACACCAAATACAGTAAATGAGCTGAAACCTTTAGCAAAGAGAGCAAATTATGCCACAATAATAGCAGTGCCTTCAAAATCAAAGGAAAGAATTGTATAGTAGATCCTCACTTAGACAAGTTAAGCTCATCTGAAATGTTTGAATATGTTTGTAAGGATCACAATTTTATTACTCTCAAATACAGTCACATGCTCTTATGTAATGCAAGTCCGTGCAATCTCTTCGGGGGGATGATTTTGATAATATCTGAGAAAAACAAAAGTGAAATCACCTTAAATCTGCATCAGTAAGAACTGGTTAAAAAATCCATTCTTCCATGTAATGTAATACAGCGCAGCCATTAAATAGGATGTAGGCCGATATATCTCCAAGATGCTATATTGTTAAAATAAAGTATAGAATTGTCTGTGTCAAAAACTTTCCTAGTTCATTTGAAATATATTATACATACACACATTTATGCAAATACACACAATTACACTTTGATCCACGTAGACAGAGGCATACACATACACACACGTGTGTGTATGCATAGAAGATATGCAAATATTCTTAATTGTTACCTCTAGTAGCACTTTTCATGTTATATTTTTTATATTTTTAGAAATGTTTACCATGTGCAAGTATTCTTTTTTATAATAAAAATGTATGAGATAATGTGAAAATATTACTGTGAGGAATATATTGTACAAAATAGTATACATAGTGCTGTGGCGCTATATAAAAATTATGGAGTAAAATATGCCCCAGTGATTTCAAAATGTAGAGGAACTTAAACTGGGTAAATAAAGTGTGGCCAATTACAGATTCTTTGGTGTCCGTTTTAATGAACAGATAAGAATGATTACCAATCATTGGAATGTAAATGCATGTCTTTAAAATGCTTTGTAAAAGCTTATTTTAAATAGCTTAAGCTTTTCCTCTCCAAATTTTAATTTTGCAATTAATTTCTTTTACATGCATTTTTCACTAATAGTAAATTTCTAACAGAGACTTCGGAATTTTAACAAATTCTGGATTTGTAGAACATGAATGAGGATTTTAATCATCTTTTCAGTATTAACCGTAGATAATATTGCATCCCTCTTTTAAAGTACTCTTTGAAATACTGAATTAAGTATTGTCTGTAAGTTGAGAGATCACTCAAGATTGTTCTTAGCACCTGCATGAGTCTTTAGATTGAGTTATCTTCTTGGAAGTCATGGACACGTTCTGTTGGGTGAATCCAATGCTCACAACTTTGGGTTGTTGAAAGAGGATTTTCACAGTTGGTGGCTTGTATGTGCCTTTCTCTCTTTGGCTGCTGGGTTTGGCCTTGTCACTGCTTATTAACACCTTCATGAAAGTGCAGCTGAGTGAAAAGAAAAGAAAAAGGTGAATTACAGACTGGTTAATACCACTGCCCCCAGGGTAAAAATCTCGGAGGAGGACTGCATGAAAACCAGAGGTTAATTTTCTGTCATACTACCACAGAGATAATCAAGAGTTGGAACTATGGAGTTGGAGGATTTGGTTTTAAGATTACTCTTGGGATTATTTTTAAATAGAATTTATGATTGATTTGAAGGTGAATTCACCAAGTGTAGTGACTTTATTATGGAGCCCATTCAGAGGCACCTCTTGGGATTTTTTTACCCCAGCACTGATTGTGATCTTAAACCTAAGTATGCAGAGATGCCCGAAATTTAATTACAGTAAAAATTTTTAAATTTATTTTTCTGTTTGGAATTATACGCAAGTTTAAGGGAAAACCCACCTGAATTGTGATGATTTATTTCACTTTAATCTCTAGGGACTTTCATTTCCATATTAATAAGAATACCTACACTGATTCCTTATACTCCAGAGTAAACATAGTAACTGTGACTCATGCTGAAGGTCATATTTGGAATCTCGTATTTCCCTCGAGTTTTAGTTACAAACATTCTTTCTGGGATTCTTTCTTGCATTTGCAAATCCTATCCATCTCACAAGGCCTAACTCAAGTCTCCGTTGTTTGATAAAGTCTTCCTTCCTGACTTCAGCATCTATTGCTCACTGCCTTCTGTGAACCCTTACGGTTTTTACTGTCTGACATTCACAGTCTTGCAGTTGACTGTTTACTGGCTTAAGCATTGGTTGTCAAGCCTGTCTCCCCAGTGAAATGGTAAATTCGTAAGGGTAGGGACTGCAAATACTTTTAATTGTATTGATGTAGAGGGCTCTTGAATTTCTTACAGTACCTAACATAGAGGACCTAGTAGGCGCCCAGAAATACTGGAATTTTGTAGCCCATTTTTGGGCCGTACACAAGTTACGTTTAAAATTCCTTCTATCTCACTATTGCCACTGCCTCAATTAGTTCCATCTCGTACTATATCATTTTTTTTTTATAAGGCAGGACGAAATATCGCCCCTGATACTGAACTCTAGTTTGGCTTATCTGCTGGCAGCAGGCTTTCCTGTCGGGCATTGTGAGCGCTTACAAAGCTAGTATGGCTAATCTGCTACAGAGCTATCTTGCCCTTTTGGTCTGATTTATTTTCATGGGGCTGCAATATTCTCTGCATGACTGTGGAAGCTCAGAATTCGACTTTTGCAAGCATCAGTGACCAGGTAGTAACTCTGTGGAACCAGAAATTACGGTGCGTTCACAAGTGACCATCTACACTTAAAGGCCAAGCACTTCCTATGGTGATGAAGGGCCTTTTGGCAAGCGTATGTGAGAGGAAGGGGGGCATGGCGACATATTTGCTCTCCCTCTTACCTTTATCTACACTACCAGTCCCAGCAGGCCTCATGCTACCTGAGACCCAATACCTTCAAGTAATATTTTAATATAGCACGTAAGAATTTTTCTTCCTTCTCCAGCGAAGGCCATAGAAAATGTTTGCCTCCCTCCTCTGCCCAGCTCTTTAAGGAATCTCCTTCTATCTGCCAGGAAATTAACTTGAGAGATTATGAAATTTGAGAGACTTCCATGGAATCTTATGTGGCGACTCTGCGGTCATTCCTGCCAAGGAAATAACTCCAGAGGAATCAGGGACAATATTTAAGGCTCACAAGAGGCATCCTCGCCTGCTCTTAGGCGTTTTCTGCTGTTTCAGCCTTGTGGTTCCTTTCCCTGAAAAGAACAGGTGTGCCTGACAGCAGGTGTGTTTGTTCTACTTTTCCTATGGCAGCTGTCACTCCCCAGGTAACTCCCTTTTCCAGGTGGTGAATTCTTACAACCCATCATCTTCTTTCCTGGCTACCATTACTTTAAAAAAAGGTTTGGCTGTCAGTCCTCCCTCGTTGGACTTTAGATTCTGTTGAAATGTTATTACCATTGTTGATATTTTTGCTTTTGTGTTTTAGTTTGATTTTTTTAAGGGAAAATATGTCTTCAGCTGGATTCCATTTACGATTCAGAAAAACTTAACATCTTCCTTTCAAAAGCCTCCATGAACGTCTGCAGCTCTTTTTGATTTGGATTTTAGTTTTGAAGCCTTCTTCTGTGACAGCTTTGGGTTTCTCCATTTTTGCATTTTCCAGTAGATGTTGGGGTCCATCCTCAGTCAAGGCACCTGCTGCTGGGACTGCCAGTCACCACATGCTTGGCTTTCATCCTCCCTTGTTTCTATTCATAGCCTGTACTTCTCATCACTCTAAAGGACTATTTGATGCTCCCACATTGTTTAATATCTACATGATTAAAGCAGCTGAGAGAATTAGCACATGTCCTAAGCCTAAGGAAAAATCCAGTCCGGGAAAAACTGTGCAGGCCCAGATCATTTTTAATAAGCTCTGCTGCTCAGATTTACCTATTCCTCTGTTGGGCTCCCTTGGGCATATTGTAGGAGTTTGAGGGTTAGCTTTAAAAGGATACTTTCTGGCATATTTTGGTTCTTAGTATAATAACATTTACTGATTCTCACGGTGTGTAGGACCCTTACGGTGGGTCTATGGTGAGATACAAAAGAAGTCAGCATACCATTCTAATACTTGAGGAATCAAGTGTTCTGGAACTTAAGATGGACTGACAGAGACAAAATGCACACAGATAAAAGACTTAGGTGCTTTTTGAAGGCATCAGATGAGTAAGTGAGACATGAGTAGTGATTGGGTACTGGGGGGGGCACATAAAATGAGTATGTCGTCAAATTGGAAGGAGGTAGACGTCTTTAGTGAGAGCCTCAGAGGAATGAATGGTCTGTGAGAGCTTTTCTCATGAGGGTTCTCAGGAGCTTCAACAAAGGAGTAAACAACGCAGAAAACAAGCTCGTCTTCCCAAAGAGTTATATGACAGTAATAATAATAACTGTTGCTATTTGTTGAATTTGTACTCTATGTGAATGTAAAATGAGTGGAAGAATGAGGGAACAAGAAAATAAAATCTTTAAAGAAGTTCATTCTTTTTATTTTTTATTTTTTTAAGTAGGCTTCACACCCAGTGCGGAGCCCAATGTGGGGCTTGAACTCATGACCCTGAGATCAAGACCTGAGCTGAGATCAGGAGTCAGTGAACTGACTCAGCCACCGAGGCGCCCCTAAAGAAATACATTCTTGAAGTATCAAGTGTATGACCATGGGTTTAAGTCTAGCTAGGGAGGTGGGTAAAGTGTGTGTGTATATGTGAGTTTGTGTATACATGTATGTGTGTGTGTGAGCGACAGAGACAGGGAAAGAGACAGAGAATGGGGAGGGACAGAGAAAAACAGAAACAGAGAAACTTGGAGAATAGGGCTGGGTCTGGGAACTAGAGGCTGCAGTGTATAGTAGGTCCCACCCTTATCCATGGTTTTGCTTTCCATGGTTTCAGTTAACTGTAGTCAACTGCAGCCCAGAAGTAAATGTACTCCTTCTGACGAAACCATCAGGTCAGTAGTAGCCCAACACTATGTCACAAGCCTACATCATTCCCCTCACTTCATCTCATCACATGGTATTTTATCATCTCACATCATCACAAGAAGAAGGGTGAATACAGTACAATATTTTGAGAGATCATATTCATATAACTTTTATTATAGTATAATTGTTCTTCATTTTTAGTTATTGTTGTTAATCTCTAGCTGTGCCTAATTTATAAACTAAACTATATCACAGGTATGTATGTACAGGAAAACACGTAGTTATATAGGATTCATTACGATCTATGTTTTCAGGCACCCACTGGGGGTCTTGGAACGTATCTGCCATGGATAAGGGGGGAACACTGTAGGTGAATAGTAAGTTAAGTGAGGAAAGGAGTACAGTAAGAGAGAGGCTGTGTTTAAAGAGAAGGATTCATAGTTCTAGATCTGGGATTAAATTCTTTACCTTCTGAATGGATTTTTCAGTGAAACCTTGGACTTATTTTGCTCATGCATAATAAAATAGAACATTTAAATTTGAAAGTGGAGTTTTCACAGAAAATAAAGTGTTTCTTTAATATGCTAAATTCTTGACTTCTAGAGTACGGCCAATTTTTCCACATATTTGTAATCCATGGTAATTCTAGGGCATAGCCTATTGGAAATTAGAATGCCGAGGCCATGTCAGAAAACTAAGTAGGTGGAGATTTACAGTGAATTATTTAAGAGACTCACATTATCACATTAGCACATGGCTTAGCTGTATTATGACAGTGGAAAACCTGGCATAAGAGCCTTCTAGAGTGCCAAGTGATATGCCTGAGGTCCCTTTCCTGCAGGTGAATTCTCTAGTGGTGGTTATCACAATTTATGCCAGAGGCTTATTTTTATGCAGGCATAATCTCTGGCAGAAATTTCACAGCCTCTGTTGACAGAACTGACAACGTATATAGGCCCAGGCTACTAGACAACACCAGCAATCGGTTAGTAGTAAACAAATATTAATTAAGTCTTGACTGTGTGCCTAGCACCAAGCTAGAAACAAGGGGGATATAAAAAAAAGAGGCATACACAATCCCTTCAAATACGCAACAGTCTAGTTTGAGCAACAGGGCTGACATACTTTAAGAAACTAAAATAATGACAGGGCTTTATTTAATCAGATGCCATGTTAGGGAGTGGTCAGTATTTTAGGATGGTAGAAAATAGGTCAATTAGAGCAATAGATTGGAGAAGTCTTCATGAAGGAATTGGAAATGGTCCCATAACTCAAAAGATAGGTAGAATTTAAAGAGGCAGAGTGAAAAGAAAACCCAAAACAGGAGATCTGTTTACCTTGAGAATAAGTCAAAAGAAGGACGAGAAGAAACCTTGTATTTTCATACATTCTTCTCAAGAAGGAGACAAGCATGATTGGCGTGGAAGACATGTCTGAGATCAGTACAAAATAAGTTAGGTAGGGCCAGATTATCAAAGGACCTTGACAACCAGGTCAAATATTTTGAATTCAATATACTGAGAAAAGAGGACCATTGATAGTTGTAAGGTGGGAATATAGAATGATCATTACGGGAGCATTTTAAGAAGATGAACATGATACTGATATACAGGACAGAATAGAGAGGGTAAGGAATGGTATTCAAATGTTACCCTAGCTATAGGAGAACACACTTGACTTCAGTCTCACTTTTCAAAGAAGTCACGCAGGCCATTTCCAACCAAGTCCTAGATTTCCATTGTTGGAGGGACCATGCACTTGCCTCAGTGGAGAAAATCTCTAGCTTTCAGTTTTGATTCAGTTTCTACAAATGTTCTCTTAGGAATTACCATTATTTTTTATTAGAGCAACCTCTCAGATTTTCTCCATCTGTAACTGATGGAATATTTTGGCAACCTCTATTGTAGGAAAAGTGGAGCATATAAAAAAGGTGGCGTTTTCTTTTCGGAGAAACAATGTGTTTTAAAAGGAAATAATAAGCAAACCAGAATAATTTAGGTGGATGACCTAAAACCCAGAATGTAGCTGAAAATAGAAGATTAACCAAGTGCCATCATAAATAATGACAAGCGAGGATAAGAAGATGGGCAAGGCAGAGAACTCAGGACATGAACCAGATTTTACCAGAACTATACATAAACATCAAGACAATTCCTTATTTCAGTTTTGATTCATATACTTGGGTATTTCCCTGTAATTTTGTAAGTATAAGCCTGGTTAGATTTATATCATCATCAAAGGAAAACTGATTGCTAGATTTGAGAGAAGGAAATATTCCCCTTTAAAAAAAACTGGAGGTAAGAACACAGGGCAGCTACTTCTCCAATGACAACCTTTTAAAGATAATTCATATCAAGAGTGGGTTGATTAAATGACACTGTAAGGAAAAAGAAAGTCGAGTATATATTTACTTATTTGTCTTTTGCCTTCCTTGCTTCTCTACCTAGAGCATGATCTCTTTCCTTTAGAACAATGGTTCTCAATCCTGGCTGTACATTAGGATCTCTATCGGAACTTCCAAAAAGTCTGCTGCTAAGACTTTACTCTAGATTAATTCAAGCTTTGGGATCAATCCAAAGCTTTCCAAGGGAATCTTATTGGTAGCCAGAGTTGAGGAGCACTATATTAGATTAGCACCAACATCTTTCCTTCTTCCCTCTTTATATAGTCCCTTAGGGCATAACACTTTTTGCAAGAGACATATATTTTAACAAAACTAAAAACTAATGTTACACTTAAGACTGAAAGCTCTTGAGGGCAGATCCTTGGTTTGTTTACTTTTATATCACTTATAGGGCTTCAATCAGTAAGGCTTACTAAATTAATATTAGGGAGAGGTATAAGTAGTAACCAGGATTGGAAGTAGGACCTAGGACAGGTGAGTTTCTATGTAAGGGGTGAGGGGAAGGGAGAATCCAGAGTGTAGGATACAGTAGTGGTGGCTATAGCGGGAAAGTCTTGGATAGGTCCCGTGGATATGAAAAACAACTTTAGAACTGTAGTCTATTGCTAGATCTTTTAGCTATTTGTAATGTGACTTTAGGTAACTTGCTTATTACTAAATGTCTCTGATCTTTGTAAAGTGAGGAAAATAGTTCCAGCCCTATCTACTTCACAAGGTTGATGGGAGATTCAATTGAAATTTATAGTTATGAGTGTTCATTTGACAGTATTTTTAAGTAAAATACGCCAGATATATGTAAAATTGTTATTACAATTCACAAAGCCAGTGAATAGACTTTTTGTCAGGATGAAAAGCCTAGAATTAAAGAGAACACTATAAGGGCCTCTAACCCTCAAATCCAGTAGGAGTGTGGGAAATAGATTGCCTTTGAAAGGCTTCGTATGTCAAAGATTGCATTCTCATAAACCTGAAAGATTATATTCATGGTGGACATTGCATAATTTTGCCAGACTTCAGTAACGCAGTGGAAATAATCCTAGAGAAGAAATTTGATAGGAATTCAAGTTCCAGGTACAGTATTAACTGTCTTTATGAACTTGGGCAACAGAACATGTACTTGGATTTGTTCATTTGTTAAAGGAAAGGAGTCAAGGCATTATCATTTGTTGAAATCATACGTTTATAAATGCATATGTGTTTATACATATGATTTCATGTAAACATATGAAAGCAGCATATATTTGTTAAATGCCTATTATGTGTCAGGAAATATTTTTAGGGCTGTGAATAGAGCAGTAAAAAAAATACACAAATTCCCTACTGTCATGAAATTTATTTTCTAGTAGGAGTTGGGCATAATATAATTCCAGGTACCAAGAATTGCCATTGAAAAACAATGAAGCAGGGTGGGGACAGAGAGTAATGAATTAAGACCAAAAGAGTGGATGTTTTTATGTATCAAGATCCACTGTAGGTACTTCCCATGTGTTAATTTCATGGAATCTTTACAAGTATCCTATGCAAGAAGTATTATTATCTTCATTTTGAGGAGAAGGAGACTAAGGCTCAGAGAGCTTAAGAAACTTGCCCAAGGTTATGTAGGGCTGCATAATAAAGTTAGACTTGGAACTCAAATCCTAAGTTTAAATCCCATGTGATTTTAGTCTATGTTCCTATATTCCTTTGTGCAAAGTAAGAATATTGGACTTCATCAGAAATTTAAATCTGGTGTGCCATGCACCATATGTGTCTTGTGTGTTTGAAGAGAGTAAGACTTTGAAAATTAAATTACTTATTAGTATTTAAAAGTAAGAGATTTTATATACAATTACTGATTTCCAAATTGTCTTAAAGCGTGGGAAACCTGGCACTCCAGACCTGCATTCTCAGCTGAAGCTGAGCAGTCACACTTCTTGTAGACAGAATAGGTACTCTCTGGTTCTCCATGGTCCTCACCAATCCATGAGGCCATCCCTGACCCACTCCACTCATTTATATTACGTACCTGGGCCATGCAGGTATTTAAATTTGCTACTCACTAGACCACATAGCATGAAAAGCCCTCTCCAATTTCAAAGTTAGGATCCAATGCTGAAAATTCAGTCTTAAGCTTTATATTTTCATTTTAGCTTTTAACTATTCATTTTGACAGCCTTAGCTATATTTCAGTGGGTTTTCTTCCTTCATTTGTTCTTTGCTTTGCTTATTTTTCATGGTGTAGCAACCATGTAAATGATAATCAAAACTGCACACTAACTCCTTTATTTTTCCATTTTAAAATATGATTCAGTGAGTCTTTATGCAGGAAAAAACGTGAAACATGCTAAACATGTTAAAAGCCTCAAGTATGTATATAAAATATAAACAGCATAATTAACAAGTAATTCATAATGGTAGTTGAATTCTGCCAGTGTGGAAGCATGCAAGCCAGTTTAGAAGTCCATGTTTCAGTTATGTCTATAATTCACTGTAGCCTTTAAAATTCAAATAATTTATTAAGCTAATATTGGTTAGAAGTGAAAAATCCAGTGATGGTACTGAAGGGGGTGCAGGAAAAGTTCTCTTTCATGAAAATCATTCAAAGTATAATTATTCTTAAGCACGGCATTATTAAAATGTATTTCTATAATATAAAAGTTTTTATTAGTATTCTGTGATATAAGGTGCACCATCGCAGCATTATGTTAAGTTCTTTTTCTGTATTTTAAGTTTTATAGCATTTCTTTTATAGTGGTAAACAATGGAATCTCTGCTAGGCTTAGAGTGAATTACAGTTGTTTAATGCTGTGGGTACAAGTTGTTTTGTCAACTCACAGGCCTAATTATCTGTCTGTGTGGTTGTCCTAGAGCTGCCCTGAGGCGTAGTAGCCTCTACAGCCAGGATATCCAGGTTGTTTGGTGGTTCAAATTCTAGTTACTTGTTTGATTTCACACAGGTGGAGTAGGAGCCCACTTATACAGTGCTAGGTGAAGGATGACATGGAGTCCCCTTCCCTTGTCCTAGCTGCAAATGGCTCCCTATATAGCCTAACGCAACGCCTGGGATTCCCAGCCTTGAAGAGTCATTTCTTTGGGTAGAGTTATTATTCCCTTCTGGAAGGCAGAACCACTTGGAGGAGGTTAAGCCATTGTCCCAAATATAAGTGGTAATGGCTTCATGAATAACATGAAATTGTTCGTTGGTTTTCATGCCAAAGTGCCATAGACCACAGAATCAAGTCTCGGTGGGAAAAGGACACAGAACAGGAATCTCTGGGTGGGGGTGTGGTTTGAAATATTTGGGTCTAAACAGAAGGTATGCATCAGGAAAGTCATACCTAGGTTGAAGCTTTTTGGTAGAGAGCCTTGAATAGTACACACTTGGTTGGGGGGAAAGGGTTGGGGATAAAGGAAAGGGACAGTAAAAATGACGAAGTAAAAGTAAAATAAGGTTAAATTTCACCTACTTCCTGCCACTCCCTTCCTGGGTTTAACCCTCATGTTATCTGTTGGTTATAAATCAAAAAGATAGTAAACCTTTAATTAGTATGAGTGCTTGAGGAATGGGGCACTATAACTGAAAGCTTTTGTTAATGTAGATTGAAATATACTGTAAAATAAAGATACCAAGGAAGTTGCAAATTGCTGTGAAGGGGCAGATAAGAGAGAAAAAGCCAATTTAAAAATTAAATAAGAAATTGGAAAGAAGAATAAATAACAAAGAAGAATATTAATGTCATTATTTAATTTTTTAATTGACTTTTTCACATTATCCACCTACCCCTACACCCCCAATAATTTGGAAACATACTGTTATCTGCATTTTATAATATTGTATTAGTTTTCTATTGCTGTAATAAATTACCATAAACTTAGTGATTTAAAACAACACAAATTTGTTATCTTAGAGTTCTGGAAGGCAGAAGTTTGAAATGAGTCTCACTGGGCTAAAATCAAGTTGTCGGCAAGGTTGTGTTACTATCAGAAGCTTCTCAGGGAGAATCCGTTTTCTTGACTTTTCTGGCTTCTAGAGGCTGTCCACATTCATTGGCTTTTGGCATCTCCCTCCATCTTCAAAGCCAATAATGTTAAATATCTTTGACCCTTATTCCAACATCATATCTTCCTTTCATTCCTCTTCTGCTCACTCTTCTACTTTTAATGCCCCTTGTGACTATATTAGATGCACACAGATAATCCTAGATAGTCTCCATATCTTAAGGTCAGTGATTTGCAACCTCAATTCCATTCGCAGTCTTAATTCCCCTTTACCGTAAAACCTAACATATTCACAGGTTCTGGGGATTAAGACATGGACATCTTTGGGAGACCGTCACATATTCTGCCTATCACAAATAAAATAAACATAAATTATTACACTATGATTAAGACATTATGTTTGTCACAATAATATAAATGGTTTGACATTATTCCCAGACAAAAACACACAGATTTACAAATTTTAGGTAACTATGCCTTAAAGAGAGAAATATTAAGCAAAATGATGAAAATGTTTCAAAACAAAGGAGTAGACAAAGATATGCAAGAAATTCTCAATAAATAGAGAACAGAGTGAGAATGCCAGTATCAGAGAAAGTGACATTTAAGGCCAAAGCATTAAGGGAGAACCTACATGTATTCATTCATTCAACAAATAAAACTGATTGTGTGTAACTGTTTGGAATAATACATGAAGCATTTAATAAAACTACAGTGACAGCTGTAAAATAGAACTCTCAGAATTTGGAAAAATAAGTAGGCAAAAAAGCAACAAGACAATAGATTTTTCCCCCAAGTTTTTATTTAAATTCCAGCTAGTTAAAATATGGTACAATATTAGTTTCAGGTGTAGAATTTAGTGATTCATCACTTCCATACAACACCCGGTGCCAAGACAATAGATTTGAATAATGTAGTTAAGAAGCTTGACCTAATATTTTGACAAATACTTAGAATTATATACTCTAATGCAAAAGAATACACATTCATATCTTGCGCTCTGGACCGTTTACAAAAATTGATCCTGTACTTTGCCACACACACACACACACACACACACACACAAACAGTTAATAAATTCCCAAGTGGAGAACTGATAGGTCACATTATCTGATGAGAATTTTATAAAGCTATAAATCAACAAAAAGGCAAACAAAAAGAAATCTTGGAACCAGGGCACAGGGGTTGCTCAGTCGGTTGAGTGTCTGTTCAACTTTTGGTTTTGGCTCAGGTCATGATCTTGTGGGTCGTGGGATCAAGCCTCATGTGGGCCTCTGCACTCAGTAGGGAGTCTACTTGGAAATTCTCTCCCTCTGCTCCCCCCCCCCCCGGGTCAAAGAATGAAATTAAAAAAAAAATCTTGGAACCATAAATTACCTTTTTAAAAAGATTTTATTTATTTATTTATTTGAGGGGAGCAGGGGGAGGGACAGAGAGAGAGGGAGAGAATCTCAAGTGGACTTGGCACTGAGCTCAGAGCCTGAAGTGGGGCTCGATCTCACAACCCTGAGATCATGACCTGATCCGAAACCAAGAGTCAGTTGCTCAACTGACTGAGCCACCCAGGTGCCCCCATAAAATACTTCTGATAATTTTTTGAATCAAAGAAGAAAGCTAACATATTTAAAATTATTTTTTAAAAAAGCAAAAATGAGATAACTTCATAAAAAGCCTAGAGATGTGGCTAAGAAAAACACAAAGGAAGATTTATGGCATTAAAGGAGTTTAAAGAAATATTGAAAAAAAATCATCCCACTCAGGGAAAGAGAAAAAGAAAGAATACATGTATCACATGAAAGTAGGTGGACAAAACTTATAAAGATGTTAGTCAAAATTAATTACAGAATTTAAATTTGGACTTAAAGCCAAAATCTGTTCCCACAAAAAGAGGAGATTCTTGGGTCTACACTTAAACATAAACTAATAAAGTTCCTGAACTCCAAGGATAAAGAAAGTCTTGTAGGCTTCCTGGCAGAAAGACCATGTTATCTACAAAGAAAAACAATAATAAGAGTGCTATTGGTTTTCTCATCCATATTATGGAAGCTAGAAGACAATGGAATAGCATCTAGAAATTTCCAAGAGAAAAGGACTACAATCCAGGCATCTTACCACCCAATCAGGAAATTGTTCACCTGTTTGAGTCAAAGAAAGATGTTTGAGGACATGCAAGAATTCAGAAAGTAGATCACTCTTATTCACCACTGAAAAAAGTTTGAGAAAAAATTCAAACCAAACAATAAATGAATCAGAGCCAAGACCTCAAGGTAACAGAAGATAAATAAGAGGTAAAATAATGATGAGCAATGAACCTGGGTCTCTAGAAAAATAATTAAATCTAAATGAAAATGCAGATGCTTAGTACAAAGTTCCAAATTAGAATTCTTTAAACAGAAAGGATATTTTATAAGGGAAATGTAATAATACTCAAAAACAGAGTGTCTAAAATAATTACAATGCAATATATATATGTATGTGGATATATATGTGTATATATATATGTAGTATAGTTTTAAATTGTCAAGTAGCCAGCATTTGAAAAATTAAAAAATAGATGAAATTAATTTAATAACATATTTTCTTTAACTCAGTATATCTAAAATATTATTTCAATGTGTAATCAATATAAAAATTTTTAAAGAGATGTTTGCTTTTTTCATGTTAAGTCTTAGAAATCTCACATATATGTAATATTGTAGTGCATCCCAATTGGGACTAGCCACATTTGAAGTGCTCAGTGATCATGTGTGGCTAGTGGCTACCATGTTGGACACTGCAAACCCATAACTCAAAATACTAAGCCATCTCAGCAGAAACACAGGACTTGGGGGTGAGAAGAAGGGGAGAATATCTCATGAAGTGAGTAAGATAGGGGAAAAGGATGTTGAATGCAATATTGTTTGTAGGGTCAACAGTAACAAGAACTTGGATGTCTAACAACAGGACATTATTAAATAATTAATGGCACATTTATAACATCAAATATTCCCAGATAATGAACAAACAAATTAGATGCATAATGTATTCTCGAGGAACATCCATGCTGTATCTTGAAGTAAAATAAACAAGTGTAGTATAATGCATAAAATATCCCATTTTCATAAAAATAAGAGGAAATTCTCTTTATATGTGTCTGTATATTTGTATTTATTTTTATGTATATCTAGAGAAAAATAAGGGAAGATTCTCACTCTGCAATGACTGTCAGTTGCCTTGATGGGACTGGAGGAGGCAGAGAAGGAGTTATTAATTCATAATTGTCTTTATGAACATATGTATTGTTTGAATTGTTATAATGAGGGATTTGGGGGGACAATTTTTAAAACATCTTGTATCAACAAGAGTGAGAAAGAAAGAGAAATAAACAACAATAGCTCTTGGTAAGTGGACAGGACTTCAATGGAGTCAGACAAAGCCTGAGTTGAGAGCATTATTAAGTCATTAACGAAAGGAGTGTGGGATTAACAAACAATAGAAGTGAGGTATTTTTAAAAATAATTCTGTTATATAGAAGGCCATTCCTAAGTCCAGCATGAACCTATGGCCATACCACCCTGAACATGCCCAGTCTCATCTATGTCAAGCATGAAACCCAGAACCCATAAAGTAAAACAAAACAAAAAAACTGACAGATTTGACAACATAAAAATTGAACACCCATAAACAATATTAAGAGAGAAGCAGTAGGCTGAGAGAGAATACTTAAGACATAAAAAAATGAAATGAGATAGCACCTTCTGTGTACAAATGAAAGAATTACATATTACCAATAAACATATGAAAACATTCAAGTCAAAGGAATATAAATACATATAAATGAAATACAAATAAACATGAAATCACATTTTCACTTTCTAATTTGACGAAAGGAACAGAAAGATGTTTGATGGTATCCACTGTTGGCAAGGACATAAGGAAGCTGGCGCTTGGGTAAACTATTGGTGGGAATGTGAATCAGAATAATCTTTTGCAGCATAATTTGGCAGAATCTAACAAAGCTTAAAAAGCACATACACTGTGACCTAACAATCAGACTTTCAGGAATTTATCTTACAAAAGAATAGCAAGAGGGCAGGAAGATGTCTGTATAAGGATTGTTGTTGAACTTTGCTTGTAATAGTAAATACTTGGAAACCAGCTAAATGTGTGGGCCTGGTTAAATAAAGTGTGATATCCTCAGACAGTAGAACTCCTTACAGTATTAAAAAGAAGGAAGCTGATATGTATGTTCTGACATGGAAAATGTCCATGATAATAGTATGGAGAGGTAAGAGAGACAAGTTGCAGAACAATATATAGCACATTTATTATATGTAATATATCCCACTCTTGTAAAAACAAAAAACTATATAAAAAATCCAGTTCATACATGTGTGTTTTTGTGTGTTTTCAACATTTTTCAAATAATACATAAAACCAATAAAAATACAATACAATTTCAGTCTATATAATGCTTAAAGAATGAGGAATTCAAGTCAATCTGTATTTTTGGTTGATTCAGGGTTAACTATAATTACATTTGTAGAGCCACGATTCAAACCTAGGTCTCTCTGACACCAAATTTTTTCACAGAAAAACCCCAGGTAGCCTCCCTTATTGTTTAAATCCCTAAAATGTTCATTCTTCATTTACTTCTTCTTCCTCATAGTGGAAGACTACCTGGAAAATGTCATTTGGTTGGAAATTTTGGTCTGTTGAATTTCAACAGTTAATGTTCTATGTATTTACCCCCCCGCCAACCCAGTATAAGAAATAGATCATCACCAGTACCTTTTTGGCTCCCCTCTGTGATCCTTCCAGATCTCAATGCTCACCCCTTCTCCTCTACTAGGTAATTATTCTGGAATGTGTTTATCATTCACTTGCTTTTCTTTGGAGTTTTACCATGTATGTATGCATCCCTAAATAATATATTATTTAGTTTTGCATGTTATCAAATTTTATAAATGTAGTCATATGTATTTTTCTGGGACTTGCTTTTTTGTACTATTACATTAGCGACATTCATCCGTGTTAATGTGTATAGATCTACTTCATTTATTTTCAAGGTTATATATTATTTCTTTCTATGACTGTACCACAATTTATTTGTCATGTAATCTTCCATTGAAGAATTTCATGGAACAGCCTTAAATAAATTATGGTATCATGGATGCCATAAACTAGTGAGTACCCACAGGTATATATAGCCCCTGTTATCTGTCTGCTCCATTTAGCAGTGGAAGAGACAGACGAACTGAAGAATTACTACAAGGCATTTAAATAATAAGTATAAAAATAAAAGTCTAAATAGAAGACTGCGGAAGTACTGGGGAGGGCTCAATTAACTGGCTAGAGCAAAGCTTTGAAAAGAGATGATTTAAACGGAGTCTTGAAAAAATGATTAGAACTTTCAACAGGTAGATATAGAGAGGTTGAAATTTCTATGCAAAAGAATCACTTAGGCATAAAAGTGGGAATTGTAAGGACAATATTCAAATAATGAATATAGCATGGGTGTGGCTGGAGTGTAGGTTTTTGAAGGTTTGGCTTACCCAGGTTAGGTAGGAACATACTTTAGGATCAGACAGATCTGTGATCAAATTCTAGCTCCATTTGTTTTTACTGGCAATGTTACTTAACTTGACAGGTGACTTGATCCTGTTCTCTGACCTGTAAAATAAAATTAGTAATACCTACCTCTCTGAGTCATTATAATGATTACATCTCTAAATGGGAAATATATACAAAGCTCTTAGCACAGGATCTGGCACAAAGTAGGCACTTAATGAGTGTCCGTTCCCTTCTCTTCCTTGACATTGATTTGAGTAAGGCCTCTTATACTTTTGTTTCTTAAGGAATTGAATGGATGGGCAACGGAGAGTAAATTTTTCTTGGAATTTCTCTTCAGTCTCAGAGCCCCATTTTGACACTTTGCTTCTGTTGGAAAACCAGCTAGTCTCTGACTCAACTTTTTAGCATTTTCTTTGAATTGTTCTCTTTCTGATTTGTATATGCAAATATCAATTCCCATACTTTCAGAGACAGCCCAAACTAGGATATGAAACTCAGGCAAAGGAGTCTGGATAGAAAGAGGGAAGAATGTAGACAAGGTTTCTGTTTGGTTAAGCCAAGCTGAAAAACCAGCATCAAGAATAGGTTTTGAAATTGAGTCCAAATCTAATGAGTGAGGTGTTCCCTTTCTAGTTCATTCCTGGAGGCAGAGCTGCTGTCAGAGTGTAGAGACCTCTGAGCCTATACATTACCTGGATAACATGGAAGAGTGTTGAGCAAGTCATGGCCAAGTGACTTTATTTTATTTGATGAGGGTGAGAAAGCCAGATGAGCCAGTAAATATACTAGGAAGAAGTAGAGTGTGCATGAGTTAAACAGGGGTGTCAGGGATTGAATCATGTCAGGAAAATAGACACTGACCAGTCAGCAAGGGCAAGCACATAAATAGGGCATATTGGAGCTGAAGATTAAAAATCTGTAAGAGGAATATATCACAGTTCAATTAAATAGATAGTTCTCAAGCACTGATTATGGACCAGGTTTTTTTCTTGGTCTTGGGGATGTACAGGTGATATACCCAAGGACAGTTTAAAATCCAAGTCAAGAATCAAGAAGTCTGCGTGGAATTAAGGAATGAGGTACAGACATCCATTAGCAGAGACTTGACCATGAAGATATTTTTCAAATCCAGCTCTAGGCTATTTCCTCTGATTTGTTTACTAGTCAGGACTGATTGCAGTAATGGAAACCCAACTCCAACTAACTTAACAGGAATAAAATTTTTTCAGCTCATATAACCAATCGGCAAGATGGATGTGGTCTTAGGAAAGCTGGAACACAAGTTGGAAACGTGGACTTGAATACTATCAAGACTCCTTCTTAAGCCTAGTGCTCCCTGCATGTCAGCTGCATTATGTACAAGATGGAAATCTGGCTGCTGCTGACTGCTCTGGGCTATCAACCTTACAGCCTGCTTAGCTGACTAAAAGGGAAGGGATCCTCCTCTGTCTACTTGCAGTAAATGTTGAAAACATAAAGAAAACCTGAGGATAGATCTGAATTGACCTCGCCTAGGTCCTATACCAATGTCTGAACCAGTCTCTGTGGACAGGGAGGGTGTGGGGTATTGGCCTAGACTGATGAGATGTCCATCCTTTGAAAAGTACTGTGGCTAATACTGCAGTCCAAAGGTAGGAGCTTCTTTTGGGATCAAAAATCTAGAATGGGAATAAAAAGGATGATCTCTTCAAATTAGTAAGATTGCAGTATAGACCTGGCCACTGAGGGAGTCACTGTGAGCCAGTCATTCAGACGTGTCAGTTCCACTGCGCAGGAAGACAGATGGTCTAAAGATATTCAGGTGGGGATAGATATTGGGAAACACTAGGCTGAAATGGAAAATACACGAACAGTTGTGATAGTAGCAGGTACAGAGAGGCAGTTCTGAACCAGCTGACAGCCTTCAGTCATTCTCTGTTGTCTATAGAATACATTCTAAAATACTTATTAGTTAAGGTCCTTAGCAATCTTCCTTTCCAATATTATCTTCCTTTTTGCCCTCTATATGAATTCTCTAATCCAGCAGAGTAGTGGATCTCCTGAGCAGATAACCCTGTGCTGAGGCTACCCTCAGTCCGCGTTTCTGTCTCTGTGCTTATGCTGCTGTCTTTACTGAGAATGCTTTCCCAATGGACTCCTTTATTCACCAAATATATATTGATGCTCCTGTGTTTTAAAAAGTCGTTTGGGATACTGGCTAGGATGATCAAGAGAGACATGGTCCTTGCCTTCAAGGAATTTACATTCTGGTAGTGTTGGACAGTCATTACATAACTATATACATAATCCTAAAATTAAAATTATGATAAGTGCTATGGGAAAAAAAAAGGCCTAGTCTCATCTGGAGGGCCAAGGATTGAGCTAAAATCAGAAAGATAAGAAGAAATTAGCCAAGTAAAGATATGGGAGGGGGCAGGAAGGAAAGGGAGGGAACCATATGTACAAATGTCATGAGGTGAAAAGGAGGATGCCATATCTGAGATACTAGAAGAAGTCCAGTGTTGCTCAAGCAAGAGAGTAAGAGGCCAGAGTAGGAGGAGATAGAGAGCCAGATCATCTAGGGCTTTGTTCAGCATATTAAGGATTTTGGTATTTTTACTAAATATAGCTGGAAAATATTGAAAAGGTGTGATGTGATTAGTTTCATCATACCTTTGGTGGCTATGCAGAGACTGAATTAGAGGGGGACAGGATTAGAAGCAAGGAGACTACTTAGGTTATTGTAGTCATCTAGGCCAGAGATTATTGCAAGTGGAAAAGGAAAGAACTAGATAGATCATGTATAATTATGAGATAAAAATGGCAGGATTTGGTGTGTCGAATATGGACAGGTGAATCCTAGGTTTCTAGCTTGTGCAAATGAGTGTATGGTGGTTGCATTCACTGAAAGGTGATGCCAAGGGGAAGATCAGCTTTGGAGACAGTGATAATCATTAGTGTTGGACATTTTCTTTTTATTTGAGGTGCCTTTCAAACATCTAAGTTAGATGGCAGATGAACGGTTGGCTATAAAAGTCTGGATCACAGTATCAGAGTCTAAACTCTTCCTTCTGCTCACTCAAACCCTACCCTTTCATTAAATCCTACCTTAATCTGCCGCCACCATGAGAGGTCACTGAGCTGACATTTTCCCATCCTAAGCTTCCGTTCCTAGTGCGTATTGCCTGGACTACTCCTTAGGCTCCAGTTACATACTGTGCCATGTGTATATGAATCTGTCTTGTTTCCATAATTAGAAATTAGTGGGTTTTTTTTAAGTAGGCTCCACATCCAGTGTGGAGCCCAGTGCGTGGCTTGAACTCATGCCCCTGATATCAAGACCTGAGCTGAGATCAAGAGTCAGATGTTTAACCAATTGAGCCACCCAGGCACCCCAGAAATTTAGCTTTTTGTAATTTGAGACCATGTTAGATTAGGCTATCCCTCACTGCCACCACCAGTTATACATAGAGTAAGAGTTCATTTTACCTGTAACAAAGTGAATGCATATCCTTTCTGCTACTAAGTAGTAGTTAGAAACAAAAGGTGTTAAATACAGATGACTGGGATTTGAATTTTGACTTCACCTCTTACTAGCAATGGTGGCCATAGTAGTAGCTTAACTGCCTCCTTAATAGTTGATTTAGAATAATATTAATACCTGCCTCGGAGAGTTATTGTGAGGATTACGTGCATAATTATGAGGATTAAATGCATAATGTATGAAAAGTACATAGCATAGTTTTTGGCACTTAGTAAGCATTAGAATAATAATAACTATTCTCATAGTTTATTATTATTATTTTTATTATTATTATTATTCAGATCAGAAGGTACCATAATTTACTATGACATCCAGCAGCTAGGGAAAGGTGACAAATTAGTGAAAACAAGATTCATTAAAAGCACATGCCTGCTCTTCCATACTTTTTTCTATAGTAGGATTTCTTGTCATTCTCTAGTTCTGAAATCAGCCATCAACTTGTCTTCTTTATCTCTGGCTGGACTTTTGCCCCTGGTTTTAGAGACATTCTAGTGGAGCCAGTTTGTTTCTTGTGTTTTACAAAGCATAAATTAAGGTGTGGCTGGAAATCACAATGTAGGAGTTGTGTGCACATGTGGATGGATATATTACATACATAGGTACCTATTCATCATTTTTATTAAGAAGACCCATTTCTCGTGGTGTGGGCCGTGTATTGGTCATTATGTTGCTGACAAGTAAGAAGAAATCATTCATTTTCTAGGAGAGAAGCATATTAACTCTTCAAACTAGTAAGGGGTACTTTTAGTAAATTACTTGGTCCAGTTGCTTTAATTGCACACTCGTCACCCTACACGAATGTATCTGAGCACTAAGTAGCTTTCTGTCACCTTGCTAAGAGAACTAAGATATTTCTTTTTTAACATGAAAAGCCTTGGGAGTGTGGACTTTTTTTTCTTTATTTGTATTAAAGAAATATTTATTTATGGAATCACATTGGGAAGTATATAATAGATTAAGTTGGTACTTCTACTTATAAAAATCCAGTATATCTTTTAAATGACGAGTAGCAGTAAGAAAAAAAAGTTATGATAAATATTCTTCCAACTTTTACATACCTTACCTATGAGTCCGATTTTATACTTAAATTATTCTACTAATTCTTATTGTTAAGGGCTTTTTTATTGAAATGGGGCCTTGGAATCTAGCAGTATTTTTAATATACTGGTAGATAATATGTATTTCAATTTCATATGTGAATAATTAGAATTCAAAATGGCCTTTCCAGTTAGTTTTCTTTTCACTCCTCTCCTAAGGCCCATTTGAATTTTATGTAGGTTAAGAAATAAAACTGATTTCCTAGATGAATGAAAGTTATCTTTCTATAATTTTAGCCTAATGCTAAAATTAAACTGTTCACAAATGGACTGTTTTAAGTAACTCTGCCCAGACTTGAAATTCTTAGAGCAAATATTATTTGGCATTTATGTAGGACACCCTATTCAGAGTGGACTTTTATTTATTGATTATATATCATGAAGTGGAACAGTGATATGCTTATAATTTTATAGATTCAATTGTGGAGTAATTCAGTTTTTCTTTTCGTCCCTCCGAGCAAGGCCCAATCACTGAAGGCTGCCCTCCCTCTCTCCCCTACCCTCAAGATTATTTTCAGCTCCCAAGTATTTAGCCAGAAATCTTCTGGGAAGCAAAGTGAATGCATATATAAGGGCCAAATGCAGCATATTTTAGCATCACTTCCCAGGGTCCTCAACTTCCCTAGTGGAGGATGCACAGGAGACATCATTTTTACATAGTAAATTTCACTTGTTACAAGAAACTAAATTCCTGGGTGTTACTGCTTTCATATACTCAAGGTTTAAGGAAGCCTCTGGCAGGACCCTGAATTAATACCCAGATGAAATACACAGATAATCATACACAAATTAA
>NW_024423319.1:26054095-26199844 GCF_017311325.1 Ursus maritimus
AAATTAGTGGGTTTTTTTTAAGTAGGCTCCACATCCAGTGTGGAGCCCAGTGCGTGGCTTGAACTCATGCCCCTGATATCAAGACCTGAGCTGAGATCAAGAGTCAGATGTTTAACCAATTGAGCCACCCAGGCACCCCAGAAATTTAGCTTTTTGTAATTTGAGACCATGTTAGATTAGGCTATCCCTCACTGCCACCACCAGTTATACATAGAGTAAGAGTTCATTTTACCTGTAACAAAGTGAATGCATATCCTTTCTGCTACTAAGTAGTAGTTAGAAACAAAAGGTGTTAAATACAGATGACTGGGATTTGAATTTTGACTTCACCTCTTACTAGCAATGGTGGCCATAGTAGTAGCTTAACTGCCTCCTTAATAGTTGATTTAGAATAATATTAATACCTGCCTCGGAGAGTTATTGTGAGGATTACGTGCATAATTATGAGGATTAAATGCATAATGTATGAAAAGTACATAGCATAGTTTTTGGCACTTAGTAAGCATTAGAATAATAATAACTATTCTCATAGTTTATTATTATTATTTTTATTATTATTATTATTCAGATCAGAAGGTACCATAATTTACTATGACATCCAGCAGCTAGGGAAAGGTGACAAATTAGTGAAAACAAGATTCATTAAAAGCACATGCCTGCTCTTCCATACTTTTTTCTATAGTAGGATTTCTTGTCATTCTCTAGTTCTGAAATCAGCCATCAACTTGTCTTCTTTATCTCTGGCTGGACTTTTGCCCCTGGTTTTAGAGACATTCTAGTGGAGCCAGTTTGTTTCTTGTGTTTTACAAAGCATAAATTAAGGTGTGGCTGGAAATCACAATGTAGGAGTTGTGTGCACATGTGGATGGATATATTACATACATAGGTACCTATTCATCATTTTTATTAAGAAGACCCATTTCTCGTGGTGTGGGCCGTGTATTGGTCATTATGTTGCTGACAAGTAAGAAGAAATCATTCATTTTCTAGGAGAGAAGCATATTAACTCTTCAAACTAGTAAGGGGTACTTTTAGTAAATTACTTGGTCCAGTTGCTTTAATTGCACACTCGTCACCCTACACGAATGTATCTGAGCACTAAGTAGCTTTCTGTCACCTTGCTAAGAGAACTAAGATATTTCTTTTTTAACATGAAAAGCCTTGGGAGTGTGGACTTTTTTTTCTTTATTTGTATTAAAGAAATATTTATTTATGGAATCACATTGGGAAGTATATAATAGATTAAGTTGGTACTTCTACTTATAAAAATCCAGTATATCTTTTAAATGACGAGTAGCAGTAAGAAAAAAAAGTTATGATAAATATTCTTCCAACTTTTACATACCTTACCTATGAGTCCTTTATACTTAAATTATTCTACTAATTCTTATTGTTAAGGGCTTTTTATTGAAATGGGGCCTTGGAATCTAGCAGTATTTTTAATATACTGGTAGATAATATGTATTTCAATTTCATATGTGAATAATTAGAATTCAAAATGGCCTTTCCAGTTAGTTTTCTTTTCACTCCTCTCCTAAGGCCCATTTGAATTTTATGTAGGTTAAGAAATAAAACTGATTTCCTAGATGAATGAAAGTTATCTTTCTATAATTTTAGCCTAATGCTAAAATTAAACTGTTCACAAATGGACTGTTTTAAGTAACTCTGCCCAGACTTGAAATTCTTAGAGCAAATATTATTTGGCATTTATGTAGGACACCCTATTCAGAGTGGACTTTTATTTATTGATTATATATCATGAAGTGGAACAGTGATATGCTTATAATTTTATAGATTCAATTGTGGAGTAATTCAGTTTTTCTTTTCGTCCCTCCGAGCAAGGCCCAATCACTGAAGGCTGCCCTCCCTCTCTCCCCTACCCTCAAGATTATTTTCAGCTCCCAAGTATTTAGCCAGAAATCTTCTGGGAAGCAAAGTGAATGCATATATAAGGGCCAAATGCAGCATATTTTAGCATCACTTCCCAGGGTCCTCAACTTCCCTAGTGGAGGATGCACAGGAGACATCATTTTTACATAGTAAATTTCACTTGTTACAAGAAACTAAATTCCTGGGTGTTACTGCTTTCATATACTCAAGGTTTAAGGAAGCCTCTGGCAGGACCCTGAATTAATACCCAGATGAAATACACAGATAATCATACACAAATTAATATACAGATAAAAATCTGTGTGATTCTGATGCTGAGTTTGGTCTAACCTCCATTATTACAAATTTATTCCAACTAGAATATGAGCTCCATGATGTCAGGGATCTTTGTTTTGTTCATTGCTTTTTCTCTGGTACTTGGAATAGTGCCTGCCACATTACATGGCTTATAAATATCTGCTTAAAAATGAATTTGTTTATATTCTGGATTAAAACTCAGAGCTCTAGAATTTCCAGGCTACTTTGTAGATTTCTGAAAAATTCTTAAAATTTGGTTGTGTGTAAGTGAATGCTTCTGCAGTCCTTACATATAGGAACAGTAAGCAGCATGGGACAAAATTTGAAACAAGTAAGTCCCAGTTCCTTAGCATGGCATGTAAGGCCCTTTGCAAACTGGCTCCTCTACCCATATACCGTAGTATAAACACAGGGAATTATTTGCTATTCTTTGAATTCACCATTCCCTTGCATGGATCTTTGCCTTTTAACACAGAGCTTCTCTCTGCCAGAAATGCTTTTACCACCTTTTCAAGATGGTGAAAGGCATATTTACCACCAGAGGCATATTCATTCTTTAAGATGCAGTGCAAAGTATCATCTGTTCTCTGAAGCCATTCTCATCTTCCAGGCTGGATGAGTCCCTCACTTCCCCTGCAATCCATCGCCCTTTACATACAAATTTTTCATGGCATTTACTCCCTTGTCTTGTCATCATTTCGAAGTGTGCACTAGATTGTCAGTCCTTCAAAGGCAGAGAATAGGTCTTTTTTCCCCCTTGTTCTCTTCTGCCTGGATCCTACCATAGTGCATATCACACAGTAGGTGCTTAACAGGTACTAGTTGAGTCACTTCTAAACTGAGTGTGTGAAAAGGAAGGATGGAAGTGTCCTATTAAAAATGATACTATGTAATTTGGCATGGGTCTGGGAAGGGCAAGTGTACTAAACCTAGCTTAGATTTATCAGATTTGCTAGCACAGGGCTGTGCTTTGAGGCAATTGGCTGAAAAAAGGAACATTTGAACAAGAAAGGGAGAATAAATAAATAAATGGTGAGAGGGTTCTAGATAAGGAAGTGAAAGTATGGAAATTAAAATACTGGATGCCGTCAGGTATGGGGAGTGGGAGAGGCTAAAGGACAAGTGAATGGACAGGAGGAACGGACTTACCTTAGAATCATGTTTAAGACAAACCTTGGAACTAGTGAAAGCCAGTAACTGTGTCCAAAGTGAAATGTCCAGCCAAACAGATGTTTTGTCAGTGTAACATCACATCTCTGGTTGGCTCTTTCTTTGGAGTGCTTCATCCCCCAGGATGATGATTTGGGGATTGAGTGGAGACAACTGTTCAGGCATTGTGTAGACTTGTGTTGCATCGGTCCTGTGTATCATTAATGTCCTTGAGCAATCCTCATACATTATCTGACCTGCAAATACTTCTAAAATCTGTAAAACAAGCATGATTGCATGCATGTATATAAATTGTCCATTGTTTCTTAAGTGCCTGAAATGTTCATTTGCTTGTTTGGGTTAAATGTTTCGAGCAATGTGGATAAGGAATTGGGCCATATGAGTTTCCAATTCAAAAGCTCTAATGCTATTTTTGCTGTTTGTATTTGCTTTCTAGCTTTAAGAGATTTTGAAAAACGCAGTTTGTGGAACTCAACTGCAGTATTAAGCACTAAATGATCGCTAAAGAGAAGCATGCTTTTATCTAATTTCATACCTCCTTGATAAATTTAAAATAAAACTCTTCCTCAACATTTAATCAGAAACGGTAGAATATTTTCAACTCAAAGGCTTTCTCCGAATGCTGTGATACATGTAAAATTCTTTGTGTAGATCACAGATTTAGGCTCAATCTATTTAGCCTGAGATGATAACGCTACCTTGTAAACAGGAAATGCCCCCAATTTTGATCCAATTGTCTCCTCTGGCTGGGTGGTAATGTGCTGAAGTAATACTCCAACACACAATTCCCAATGAATAATATTCATCTCATCTTTGTTAATGTTGTTAAATAATTTCAAAACTCTCCTCAAGGCAGCTGCTGTGAGCCAGGGAGCTAAACACAGGAGAGGCCAACGTTTTCTTTTATTTGTCCGCCTGTAGACACAGATGTTGTTTGTGTTGTCTGGAAACAGAGAATATGCTCTAAAATATCACTGTTATTTTCAGTGAGTCAAAGTGACATGATGCTGGTTAAGTGAATCCATAAGAATTAGTACCAAGTGGAATAATACTTCAAAAGGAGGTATAAAAATACATTAAACTCCTACAAGAACAATGAGCTAATATATGCACAGTTTAAGGGTCTCTTTGTTTATACTGTCAGTGACAAAGGAAATGCCCACTGTCTCCCAGCTGCCATGTCCCCCAAAGTATTTTGGCGGCTGGCGGCTGTGAAAGTCCAGATGGAAACAGCAGCGGGCTGAATGAGACCTGGGAGGCGAGAAGCAGGAAGTTCTTGCACCAGTCACACACACATTGCACAAATGAGAACTAGACTGTGAATTTGAATTACTACTCATAACTTCATAGGCTGTATAAGGTGATTAGGATTCTGTTAAAATTGTTCTGAGTTCATTTTGCCAGTTGGTATCTGTGTGGTCTTGGACAGTTTACTTAATCTCTCTTTGATCCTCAGCTGCCTTTTTTTTTTTGAAAAATAGGTATAATAATAACCTTTCTGGGGGCACCTGGGTGGCTCAGTAAGTAAAGTGACCGACTCTTGGATTCAGCTCATGTCTTGATCTCAGGGTCATGCGATCGAGCCCCACATTGGGCTCTGCACTCAGCACACAATCTGCTTAAGATTCTCTCTCTCCCTCTGCCCCCCCCACTTGCTTTCTCTCTCTCTCTCAAATAACTAAATAAATCTTCAAAAAAATAATAGCCTTTCTCACAAGGCATACTGTAAGGATTAAATCAAATAATTAATGTTTTGGGGCCTGGTGCGTAGAAGATGCTAAATTCATGTTTGGATGTTCTTTCTTTTTTTTTTTTTAATGTGTAAAACTGCATGTTCCTTGGTAGCTTGACCTCCAACCACTTGTGCCCTAGGACTGGACAATGTGTGCTTTGAAATGGGAACTAGTAGTCCAAGTGGTTTAGTCTAAAACCTTGTACTTTGTGAGTTATGGATGAATTTCCTGGTAACTGAGGTAGATTAATTTCCCAGTTTCTACAGTAAATAGAGAATGACCTTTCTTTCTAAATATAAGTTTGTACTGGTAGGACTATAATGTAATCACAGTCTCAAAAATAATTCTATCATTTTAGAACAACTGTACTTCAGAATGAGGTCAACAGTGACCCAGATTACTAGAGTGTTTGACCACTATGTTACTGTCTCTATATAATAACCTATGCAGCCATTGACTATATATGTATGTGTATGTATATATATGCTACTAAAGAGCTTTTGCAGAAATTAGTGGTAAACAAAGGGAATATCATTAACCTCTCATTGTTGAGAGGTAGATTTAGAGAGTTGTTTAAAGAGTAGGGCTGCATTTGCACTAAGTTAACCAGATCCTCTCCTCTTAGTCTTCTTTGAAACAAATGACATGCCTTCAGTCAGAATGATTAGCCAGGATCTTGAGAGAAATCTCTAGCTATCGAAGAAAACAAAGGCAAGTAGCTTGCTAGGTGGGAATGGCAAATGTGTGTCACTGGTATGGAGACTAGCTGCTTTGTCATGGTACTTTATTGCTCAGCCCAGACTGGCCCAGGAATCCTTCGTGTCACATTAGGATCAAACCTAATTTGTTGATCATGTGTACATATTAGTTTATAATGATCTAAGCATTTTGGAATTTCAGTGTCCAGAATTGAAGCCCTTGTGACTCCACTGGAGTGAAGGCAAAATGGCAGACAAGTCAAGAGAAATTCATCTGTCATTTCCTTCATTCGTGGCAGTTTCTGAACACAGATTGAGTTTTTAGTATTATCAATCACATTACTTTGTTCCATTGTTCCCAGTGTTCAACTGGGACATTTAAATTAAACGAGCAGAAAACATTCTTCTTTCCTCTTCTATGTTCTAAACTTGCTCATCAAGGTATAATATACAATAATATGTGCATATTGGTAGTGTGCAATTTGGTAAATTTTGATAAATGTAAAGACCCATGAAAATATCACTAGAGTCGTTATAGTGACCATATCTATCACCTCCCAAAAGTTTCCTCTTGCCCTTTATAATGCTTTTCTCCCACTCCCTATCCACCCCACTCCCAGGCACCCACTGATCTGTTTTCTGTCGCTAGAGATTAGTTTGCATTTTACATAAATGGCTTACATACCATGGCTCAACTTACAATTCTTCCATTTATGATGGTGTGAATATAATACGCATTCAGTAGAAATGGTACTTGGAATTTTGAATTTTGATCTTTTCTCAGGCTACTGATAAGGGATACGAAGCTCTTTCATGATGCTGAGCCAGAGCTCCCAGGCAGCCATGCAATCACGAGGGTCAACGACTAGTACACGGACAACCATTCTGCACCCATACAGTCGTTCTGCTTTTCACTTTTGGTACAGTACTCAATCAATTACATGAGATACTCAACACTTTATTATAAAACAGACTTTGTGTTAGATGATTTCGCCCAACTATAGACTCCTGTGAGTGTTCCGAGCACACTGAAGGTAGGCTAGGTGAAGCTATGATGTTCAGTTGGTTAGGTTTATTACATGCAGTTTTGACTTCCAGTATTTTCAACTCACAGTGGGTTTATTGGAATGTGCTCAATGCCCATGAATTATGATATTTTTTCACTCTGGTTGTTGAGAACAGGGACTATTTCTAGCCCTGTTTCAGATTCAGAGTTGCTTCCTTTAATCCTTTCAGGTGGTTCGTTGTCTAGTGTCAGGTGGTTTTCTTCCATGCTTGTGCCATTCAGGACTTCAGTGACTGTTGGGGGCTTGGAGCGGGGGGAGCTCTGCAGGTCTCTGGAGTTTTCTTTCTATGCAGCTCTCTCCTGTTTGGTACTCTGCTGCAAACTCTAGTTGTCTTGGCTTTCCCGGACTATCAGATCCATCTCTTCAACTCAGAGAGACTGCTGGGATCCACCTATGTTTTCCCTCCCTGTGCTGAGGCTTGGAAATTCTTTGCAGACAGTAAACTGAGGCAACCGTAGGGCTCATCTCATGTGTTTCCCCTATCTCGGGAATCACTGTCCCTTGTTGCCCAATGTGTAAAACACAGTCATTTCCTACATTTTATCTGGTTTTTGTTGTTACTGTTTCAGGTAGGAGAATAAATTTGGTCCTTGTCATTCTATCTTGATTGGAAGTCAAGAATTTAATGTTTTAAGGTTTTAAATTCTCTAGAATTCAGCATTTTGCCATACATAGAATTCACATTCAGAAGTCCCTGATGAGTGTCCTAAGAGTTCTTTCCACAACCTTTGCCCATTTGGAGAGTTTCTTCTTTTATATTCCTGAAAAAATCATTTCATGAAAACAGTCTCTCCGAGGAGCCACCTACTTACTCCAGGACACTCTCCCGATTTGCTAAGATGGTTATTTCTGTCTGGTAAATAGGATGAAACTGATGGATGAGAAGGATGAAAGAAGTTTCCATTCAAGCTAGCTGAGAGATTGTCTTTACCAAGATTTTTAGACTGGTTCTAAGAAGCTTCCCAGTTCTATACCCTGGGATATATTTTGAAGAATTTTAATAGGGAGTCATTTCCCAATTCATTAAGCCAAACAATATAGTGAGGGCAGCTTCCTTTGTGATACATTTCAGTCAGAAGACAATAGAGAGAACGTGTTCTCCATTAGTCTGATACTGCTATAAATTGTTTTTCCTGAATCCACAGCCAGTGGGCTGCTGTCTCTCTCTTCTTGGCAAATTTGTGGAGCATCTATCATTTGAAATGCATCGCTGATTTACCAAAATAGCAATTTTTCAATTTGCATTAGTAGGCATTGTTTTATGGTAAGCAAAACCATCTCATATGCACTGGAATTGTATTCACGAATTTAATCCTTTCAAGAGTGCTTTCCTGTTAACTAGTGACTTTAAAACTTTGGTATTTAATGACCAGTCCTTGACTAGAATTATTCTAGGGCCTGAGGGGATGACAAAACTACGTTGTATTTATGTAGTCCTTAATAAATCATACAATGCTTTGTGGAAATTATCTCATTTGATTTTGAGAGATAGCAAAAGTTTAGAAAACACCGTAGGATCTGGAGGTCTGATTTAGTAGGTAATACAGATGATACACATGTAGAGAAAAAAGAAGTATACAGTCAGGTATAAAAATATATAGTAAAGATTAGAAATGCTGTGGATGAGGGGAAGATTATTGGGAGAGGGGAGGGGGGAGTTGGAGAATTCTTTGTGAAGGTATTGCAGGAGGTCGGCACAGTACGTCCAGAGATACACAGGCGACGGAAAATGGGGCATCTTTGAAAGATGGTAAGAAGAATCCCCTAAGAGAGCAGAGTGTATCCAAACAGCGACTCCATGCACAGTTCTATCTTGGTATCTTTACTCATTCATCACAAAATAAATGCTTACAGATTAGTGTAGAATGTTACAGAAGTCACATTGTTTGCTTTTCTAAGTATGGTTTGAAGCACTCACAAGTGTTTTTTGTGGTTACTTAACTCTTTAGCTCACACGTCTGGCTTCTGTAAGTGGACTTGTGCTGCAGATTAATGCCGTTTCAAATTCACATGCACACACGCATTAAACAAACAGCTTCCCACGTTTCGTGAACGTAATGAAAATGCAAACGTATACCTAGAAGACCACAGTGGTCAATAAGAATTCAGGCTCCAGAGTATTATGAACAGTCAGAAAATTGGACCAACAAAAGTAAGAAATGAGAAATTTTTAGGGCCATTGAGCACCATGCATTTTCAGTGTTCAGTAGCCCTGAAAATTTCTCATTTAGGCCAGGAAGTGTCTGTCTCATTCGAAATGTTGAAATAAAGGGAACATGCACAGGCTCTCATTGATCTAAATTTCTGTTGAAGTCCAGGACCTCCCACCATCTTTTCTAGCCCCTGATTATTTTGCCAGACTCTTGTTTCGAAGGCTGTAGAGCAAGCATTACGTTTTTCATTGTGGTGGGCCCTGCTGTGTGTTAGCGTCAGAGCGAGTTCGCCCATCTTCTGTGAGTACACTCGAACTGGGGCCTGCACCGACGTGAATATTAGTTCAAGAAAATAGGCAGAAGTTGCTTCTTTACGTATCAAATGTCTTTCCTTCTAAGACTGCTGAAGGATATGCTCCTGTCTCTCTAAATATGATTGGAGTCCCTGTTGATTTCTTCCAGGTCCCTACCTCATCTCCCTTCCTTTTGACTTTCTGTTACAATTCTGTATCCTTCTCTGGTTCGAACCATTTTTACAGATTTGCAACTTAGTGTACTCTTGAGAGCATCCTTTTTGGCATTAACATGGTCTGTTAACTATTTTCTGGGTTGGCTCCAGTTAGCCAGTATTGGTCACAAAGCATGAACATTTCTACTTCAGGCTTTTAACTGTGCCCACATTTTTTGCTGCACTTGTCACTGTACTGACAGATGGAGAAATCTTGAAAATTAAATAAGGCATAATTGGTAGGTCCTGAGTACTGAGATAATGGGTACATTTGAAACCATGAGGGGGGAGATTAGGCTTAGGAAGCTTTGCTGTTTTCTTTAAGTCCTCTGATAACCACAGGCTCCAGATGTACGTGTGGGAACACTCCATCTCTCACTGCTGTGCCCCAGAAAACACTGATAAGCCCTCAGCAGAAAAATAAAGGTCAAGTCTGGGTGGTGCGCCTTTATTACTTTGTTGTCATTTGGACGCTTAACAAAGCTCTCTGTGGAACTTGCCAAAGGACATGACGTTGTCCTGTTAACTCACCCTGCTCAGTGCCTAGTAGAGTTTGCATTCGATTGAGCTTTTTCATGAAGTAAGAGAAGAGGAAATTAAATTGGGCTAATTTTCTAAGACTAAGAGAAATCAGAGAAGTCTATTTTGTTTTGTTTTCTTGACTTGAAATTGAGTGGGTGTTCAGTGGAGCTGTGTTTAAGTAAACTTACATGAACTCATTTGTTTGACAATTTGATAACATTTTATTTTCAAACCCAGTACACTGAGAAATACAAAATGGTACCCAGTAGTGAAAATTATTTGTGTTCTTTCCGGTGTTGCTCACTTCTTTCCCTTCCTTCCTTCCTTCCTTCCTTCTTTCTCTTGCTTAAGATTGTAATAACTCATTATATTTTTCCTAGAGCCAGTAATGAATTATTAGTGGGTCAGTGATACTTTTTAATTGTGTGACTTTTTATTCATTATGCTATAGAGTACTGTTTGCAATAGCCATGTTTATAAACTGACAATTTTATGTTTGATGAATAATTATTTACTCAGTTGATTTTTTTTACATTACGTATTTTACATACTCTATCACTAATCTTGCAATTCACAATGGATACCTAAGCTGTATCAATACTGTAATATTGCAAGACTTGTAATCATGACACAAGATCTTATTTAGCTAATGCATATGATTATCCGTCACAGTAGAACTGTGAATAGCACCTTGATTTATAAAACCACTCATTCTTTCCCCATTTGTAAATATTAATCATTCCACATTTTGAAATAACAGGGTCAAGTTATAATTACAGAATTTTAGAGCAAGGGAGTTACCCAGAGATTGATTTCCAGGTGGACCTGAATATTTTACAAGTGAGGAAACTGAGGCCCCAAGATGTTAAGTGACTTATCCAAAAACAGCATGGCTAATTAAAAACACCTGCTTTTGCATGTAGTCCATAAGGCTTCTTATGAGTCACAGCAGAACTAATAATTTTATTCCCCTCCCTTTTCCTTACTTTGGAAATGGACGACACTCTTTAGAAGTTATATCACAAATCACTCGCGTCATGGGTTAAGATTAATCATGCTTTTCAACCTCCAGTTATTTATTTGGAGTGTGATGCCTTAAAGCTCCCTTTTTAGAGGAAGTTTGAATGGATGGAATTTTAAGGAAAATAAAGTCTTGAGCTTATCAAACTCAAAAATGGCGTTTGTAGAAAAATGCTGATATAGATAACATGACTTTCCCTTTCAAGTTTTGATAAATGGCTTCTCCAGGCTGAATACGTGAAGATCAATCCCTAGATTCAGAGAGAAATTTCAATAGTTCATTTTACTGGACACTTCATAGCATTTAAAAAATATATATTATTAGCATTAATAGTGGCCTAAAGTGATCCTTTGTGCCAGATCCACTCGACTTAGTCTCATGATCCCCAAACTACAGAGTGTTCTTTCAGATGCTGAAAGTTCATCAGTGATCAGTGTCACTCTTCGTTTCCCTCCTAAAATTAGCTTTCAACTGTTATGTTCCCAGGAAAAAAGTGCTCCCTAGAGAATCACTGAGAAATCATGCATCAGTGAGCCTTGATTGCTTGTTAGCTTAGGTAAAAAGCAAGATAGCATTTTGACTACTTTTTCATTCATGTTACATGTACTTAGTTCCATGAGGAGGAAAAGAGTAGGGCCTGCTTCTAACTCGAGACCTGTGGCTCCACCTATGAAAATCGACTGATTCTCCAGTCTCCTCACCGTCCTATTTCCTGGTAGTATAAAATCCACTAAAAAATTTTTTATAGAGGTATAATTCAAGTATAATAAACTACACACATTTAAAATGTACAACTCATAAACTTTGGCATGTATACACATGTGAAACTATCATCACAATCAAAAGAACAGACATGTAGATCATCCCAGCTGTTTCCTTGCGTGCCTTTGTCCTATACTTCCCTCTCACTCTCTCCGTTGGGCACCGCTGATCTATTCTTTGTCACTGGAGATGCGTTTGCATTTTCTAGAATTTTATTTAAAGGGAAACATACATGTATACATGTTGTTGGTCTTCTTTCCCACAGCATAATTATTTTGAGGTCCATGCATCTTGGCACGTATCAATAATTCATTCATTTTTAGGACTGAGTAGTATTCTATACATCCTGTGTGTGTAGGTCTACCACAGGTAGTTATCCTTTCCGCTCCTCGTGGACACTTGGGTTGTGTCTTCTTTTTAGCTGTTATGAATAAAGCTTACGAACAACCTTGTGTATAATTTTGTTTGGACAAAGTTTTCATTTCTTTAGAATAGGTATCCAGGAGTGCATTGCTCTCCTGTTAAGGATTGCTTTACCTTTTTAGGAAACTGGCAAATTGTTTTCCAAAGTGGTTGCACCATATTACTTTCTCACTAGCAATGTATATAGTTGCTCCACACCCTTGTCAACACTTGGTGTGGTCAGAAGTTCTTTAGCCATTGTGGTTAGGGCTGTAGTGATATCTCATTGCAGTTTTAGTTTACATTTTCCTGATGACTAATGATGTGGAGCATCTTTTCACTTGCTTATTGGTTATTTGTATGCTTCTTTTTGCGAGGCATATTCAGATCTTTCTCTCCTTTTAAAAATTGGATTTCAACTGTATTGATTTGCTCTCATTTTGTCTCTTACAAGACTGCAAAATAGGTTTTCCTTATAATAAACTTTAAAAACATGTTTGTGAAGCCCCAAGTACTTCATTCACTTGGCAACATCTGTATCTGTTCATTCCTGAATTGTAATTTCTCATGGTACCAGTCTATCCATTTAAATCTTAGATATCCTAAGATTGTACTTTCATTTCTCTTATGGTTAGCTTTTTGGTAAGACTAGACCTATAATAAATCCAATTGAACTTCATCTTCTCTAGGGAATATGTAGTATTTTAGGTAACAAGGTTATATGTGCAAGGCTAAAAACAACCACTTAAGGTGCATTGTAAGTGCTTTATAGAAAATGCATCCTATGGGAATTTTGAACACCACCAAGACTTTTGTGTATTTAAGGAAATAATCCACAGTGGTAATGTTGATTTCAAGAAAGGGAAGTGTTAACATCATTTACTGTAAGGGAAACTTTTTCTTTCTCTCCTTTTATTTTTGTTTAAACATTTAAAAAGCAACTGATAGCTTACTGGATTGTTACTTTTTCTAATTATGTATCAACAAGGGAAGTGTACTTTGGTTGTATTTAATTAGAGAATTTGTGGTTTAATCTTTGTATTCAGATCAGACTGTGGTTCCAATAGAAATCTTATGCAATTTTTTTGATCATATTACACCACATTTCCTTAGAAGGGAACAAATCCGTGTTCAGATTTCTTTTTGAATGGGAAATAAATCTCTTTAACGTAAAGGCATTCTTCTTACATTTGCCAGTGATCTTTATTTCTTAACCATATCTAGTATTTTATTACACAGAATGTCAAATTGGCTGTGTATTTATTTTTATTTGCTCATCCTTTTCCAGTGAATGTCTTTACCATGACTCAGATGCTCATATTGTAATCTTTGGAAAATAACAGCTCAGTGCCATTGAATGAGTGAAAATAAATGCAGTCTGTGCTTTTGAAAGTAAATTTCCTAATTAGTGCCCTGATTCCATGGAAAATAAATGGGGACACTTCATAGCAATTCAATTCAAACACTTTCTTCCTTGTGTCTCCAAATAGAATTACAGCTGGTTGCTGCAGAATCTTTGGTAATGCCCCAGTAGGGTTATTCTCTCACTTCTCCCCTTTTCCTAGCTCCCACTGACTTCAGGAAGTATCGGGGGATGGAGTTTTCGAGGTGTGGTCCCTGGGCCAGGAGCGTAGGCCTTACCTGGGAACTTGTTAGAATTGCAGATTCTCCAGCCTTCCTCGAGGGCAGGCATAGTAATCTGTGTTTTAACAAGCCTTCCAGGTGATTCTGAAGCGTGCTGAAGTTTGGGAAGCATTGGTCTAGGGGAGTAAAGGAAGTTGTGAATGCAAGCCTATAAAAAATTCCTTTCCTGCAGCTTCAAGCTGACAGGTTCACGAACAGGTTGCTGTAGCAACAATTGCACAGTAGGATTGGATAATGAAACATTGTGAAATTAAAAGGCATGAATATTAACTGATCACAATATTCTAGATCACTAAGATTTATATTGGGCAAAATGGATTTTTACTTTTAGCCTTATGTCAAGGAGAAGCACAGTTTCTTGAGGTTATATGTTTGACAGGTGGAAACCATGCCTATTTTTAAAACATTACTCCTTTGGAATTTAGACACATTTTTGTGAAAAACAGAATTACTCTTAGTGACATGCAGCACAGAAATAATAAGTAATGTGCTTAGCAGTGACTTGTAACCTTAAAAAAATTAATTTATAATTGAATTATCCTGATACATTATAGTAGCCTTCTCTGCCCACAATATCTGTTTCTTAGAGCACAGTGCTGAGCACCTAATGGGTATTAAATAAGCATTAAGAGTTGATTCTTTAAACCCTTTTATGACAATTATATGTCACAAAATATGTCACAAAAATAGCTATTTTTAAAACACATATTCTGTACTCTTCTAGTGTATGGTCTATCTAAATTCTAGCACTTTCTGTATTCAAAGAATTAAATTCACTTTAGGGTTTTTTTTTTTTTAAAGATTTTATTTATTTATTCGACAGAGATAGAGACAGCCAACGAGAGAGGGAACACAAGCAGGGGGAGTGGGAGAGGAAGAAGCAGGCTCATAGCAGAAGAGCCTGATGTGGGGCTAGATCCCAGATCGCCAGGATCACGCCCTGAGCCGAAGGCAGACGCTTAACCGCTGTGCCACCCAGGCGCCCCTGGGGTTTGCATTTTATTGATATGTGTTAAGGATTAGATGCACTCAGTTAAGCTTCTTCCTGGCCAAATGACATACCCTGTTTCTGATGTCAGTCTGAGAAAATCCTATATAGTGTACAACATCCCCGGATTACCTTATCTAAGTATTACATGGGCATTTCAGATGATATATCTTGGCATGTGGTCATTTTTCATTAACTTATTAGGGACCGTTAAAGCATCTTTTCCCCTTTTTGACACCTTGCCATAATTGAATGCAAAATTGACTATAAGACTGAATGCCTGATATTCATGCAGTAAGTGGATGGGGCTTCGCTGGTGTCTAACAGAAACCATGCCCAGATGGGTGTTTTAGGAAGACGGGGTCTGTTGCTACCTGACATGGGCAATAGACAAATGACACCTAATCTCTGGACCTTATTTTGCTCAACTGTAAAAGGAGGGGATTCATTACATCATCTCTAAGATCCTAAGCATCATAAGGATCTAAGACTTGGGGGGAAAGGGTGGGAGGAATCCAAACCGTGAAGCCCTGCTGGGTGTACTGTACAATTGAATATTTTTTATGTATTTGTTGAAAGAATGAATGAAACAGAATAATTAGCCCCAGGTAGGCCTCAAACTCCTTTGGAGACAATGGGAAATAATGATATTAAGCACTCATAGTTTCAGTGGTTAGGCTAATGTGTTTTGGGAAACATACTTTAGAGAAATATGTTTAAATATGTAATGTTTTTCCCCAGACTTTTCACATTGAATTATTTATTCTTAACCCTAATGTGTATGAAATACTTAGGAAAGCCAATAATTTTAATATTTTAGGCATAGGTGTGCTCTACAGATCATATATATTCTTCCTAGAAGAGAAATATCTTTTAAAGGACAGCTTTCTACACTTTATACTCCTCTGCACTCGCCTATTTCATTACATTTTGTGCAACCTAAAATTGTAGCTATAAAGCTATTTTGGGCATGCTTTTTCCTGAGCCTTGTAAGAATCAACAGGAGCATAATTTTAAGCCACAGAAGTGCAAAATAAGCACAGAATCCTAGCTACCATAAATAAAAAGGCCAGAATTCTAAGTTTGCAAAAACACATAATTACTAGCAAGGAGGGAGAGGGGGGCATAAGGACAAGAAGTAGGATTTTATCGGGTCTTTCTTCCTATTTCTAAACTTCTTCTCTGAACTTCGTTTCTTCTTAGAGATGGAATTCTGTGAAACTCCTCACACTCTGTGCTCTGGCTACCAGACAGACATGCACAGTGTTTCTCGGCATGGCTACCAGCTAGAGATGGGCTCTGATGTGGACACGGAGACCGAAGGTGCGGCCTCACCTGACCATGCTCTGAGAATGTGGATACGGGGGATGAAATCAGAGCATAGCTCCTGTTTGTCCAGCCGGGCCAACTCTGCGCTGTCCTTGACTGACACGGACCATGAAAGGAAGTCGGATGGGGAGAATGGTAATAGAACTATCTATACTGTTTGAGTAAACCCCAGAGAAGATGCGGTTTTTAGCCTTTGAGATTTGTTTTCCTTCCCTGTGTCTGCTTATCTTTCATGTAATATGCAGGTGAGGAATGCAGGTTAGTGGGTTCCCATGGACAAGGTATGTACCCAAGTATCTGGCAAATAGACACATTTATTTATAACTGCGTGAAATGCTTTTCATTTCTGGTGATCCCCCAAGGGAAATAATCTCATGTCATCAGCGGTATTGTGCATGTCTTATTGATTACTCACCTTTTATTCTCATCTTTATTTTCCAGTGTACTACTAGTGGTATTTATTATAGAAAGTACTCATTTCCTGTATTTCGGCTTTATATCAATATATGAACAATGAGATGAATGACTGTATAGCAAGCATGTTCTGTATGTGCTTTCTATTTTAATTCAGATTAACCTGGCAAGTGTACAGGCAGATTCAAATTAACCAGGTTAGACTGAAACGATTAAAAAAAACCCAGAAAGTAAATTAACTTCAGCCATTTGCCCGACAGTAAGTAATAATACCAGTATCATAAATTGCAATTATATATTCTTTTCTTACAACTTTTAGAAACAGAAAAGTTTGTCTTTTTGATTTGTTGGGAAGAGGTTAATTTATTTTACTTCTGTTCCTCTGTCCCTACTGAAGGACAGAATCCTTTCATAAAAAGCACATTAATGCTTATTAAACACATTAATCTGGGCTCTTCATCATTCTGTTTGTCTAAACTTCATAGGTCCCATTACTGCGACCACAGGCCTGCTCTGTTAGCAGTGGCTAATTAGTATTTTCTCAGGTGGCAGAGAGGTAGCCAACCGCCCTATACCTACAGCTTTTTCTGTTCTGTCCTCCTCTGCCTGGTTCAGCCCAGAGGGGACCCTGGCCACAATGCTATTATAATCAAGAATGACTGTTTGCCCGCTAGTTAGAATATCATTTCCTTAATGAGAGGCCATGACATTTTGTAATATCACCAAGTATCCATGTGGTCTTGATGTGTTTTATTTTTTTTTAGTTTATTTTCATGTGTGTATGTATGTATTGCTGGCTTTGGCCAAGAGCATAGGAGGCTAATTATGGAAATGAGAAGGGAACATAGATGATCTGTGTATGCATAGTCATGTAAGTGAGAGAGCGTTAGGATGGAAGTTATAAGACCTAGTACTGGTCTCTAGAGTTTTCTGGGATTCAGCTGTGAAACAGAAAAAACAATGACCAAATTCATGTGAGAAGGGCTGTTAGATGATCTCTGCATTGCCGAGACTTCTCGGTGTCCCTCATGTCACTCCTGACATACGAAGTTGTATAGCCAGTTCGCTGCATTGAAACATTAAAATAGAAGAAGTTTCTCCATGGGTTTCCACCATTCTTCCACTTCCACAAGACCCTAGATATGGGGTTTCTTTTGAGGTAATGAAATAATTCTGGAATAATATATTGGTGGTGGTTGCATAACTCTGTGAAAATACTAAAAATCACTGAATTATACATTTTAAGAAGGTGAACATTATGGTATATGAATCATATTTCATTGACTCTGTTAAATACTACCGGGTGAAAGGTAGGGGTTAAAGATTGAGGAATCCCAGATGAGTTGGATAAGGATTAATTCATAAAATGTTTGATATTACAGGCTTTAAATTCTCTCCTGTTTGTTGTGACATGGAGGCTCAAGCTGGGTCTACTCAAGGTAGGTGTTTCCAAATATTTGACCACCGATTATTTTTACCTCACCCCATCCCTGACACCCACCCCACAAAGTGGAACCCTGCCCCCCTGAAAAACAGCACACAGGGCTGGTTATTTAACCTGTCAAAGATGAGTTCATTGGCTGCTTATTGATTTGCTTTCCTCTGGAAGACTTCATGTGTGTATGTTGGTAGTGAAGAAGAGGCGAGGCAGGAGCTGGAGACAAGGACAAGACAAGATCTGAGGTGGGATAGGGAAACATTGATTTAGCATGGAGGTATAGATTTTAAATCAAATTGGGTTGGGTTTGGCTTCATGATTTCCTATGTTATCTATGATTTTTTGCATGGCTCTAGTCGTTCATTTAATTCAGATATTGTCATAACTTTACAACACCTCCTAGCAAATGGCTTTGGTCTTCTCCTTCAGATGCTCCGGCTTGGGTTTAGAATCCCGCTCTATCCATGTCATCAATTATAAATAATACCTTCAATGAAAGAAATGTTGTTCTTTCTTCTCTGTAAACCTTTGTTTATACTGTATCATTTTTCAGTGAGGGGATATTGGTGCCCTTTTTATTTTTGTCTTCATTGCGCTTATTAGGCTTTGCAATATTTTAAGTGACTTTCATGAAAATCAAACTCTCAGAGTGAGGGGATCCTCACGTCTGACTATAGGGCAATGACTCAAAATTGGAAGGTAGCCGGGGGAAGGGATCAGAGGAAAGATATATCAGAATGAGCTTTATCAAAATGCACATTTTCATCCCCTACCCTACTGTGAGAACTGCTCACTGGGGTGAGCCACTCTACTGTATTACTATGCCTTATTTCTTGGATATTTAGGGACTTTCAAGAATGAAACTCTTCAGTTTCATTTGGCCCTCAGTCTAATCAACCATCTGTCTACCTTGATCATGTAATACTTTTTACCGAGACAGAGTTGGAAGATGGAGGAGTAAAGGACAAGCATCCTTTCTTTTCCTTGTAGGTTTATTTTCCTTATGGTTTATTTTAGAAACTGGATAGGGTATCACAAAATTGGGCTGGGCTGCCAAGGAAAACTGATGATCCAGTCTGCTAAAAACTCATCCTTACTGTAAGACTCTGTTGGCCCAATATGTACCTCCAAGAATGATTTCAACTTTTGAGAGGCAGTAGAGCATAGTGATTATAAGCTTGGACTGTGGAGCCAGACAACCTAGGTTTAAGTCCCAGCTGTGTGACCTTGGGAAAGTTATATAAAGGTTCTGTGCCCGAATTTCATCATCTGTAAAATAAGGATAATATTAATGTCTACCATAAGGATTTTGTGACGATTGAGTAAATTAATGTATGTAGCGATTTAGAATAATATTTGTAATACATGAGTACAATTTGAATGTTCACTATTATTACTGATCCGCACTTCACAATTTCCAAACAACACTTTTAGTATCTTTGTCTCCTGTCATCCTCTGATCACTCTGCGAAATAGGTTCTCTTGTTACCCAGATTTTACATAGGAGGGAGAGTTGAAACAGCAATTCAGAAACCAGCTAACTAAGTGCAATGGATGATTTTCCAAACAGCCATTTCTTTCCTTCCTTGACTCGCATATAATGTGAACTTAAACAACTTTTCCCTTATTGGCGAGAGTTCTGTACGTCTTACTCTGACCCCTACTAGTAATTTTCAATAAAGAGTATGCAGTTTGGAGTCTTAATTTATGACCTGTAGTATGATTTCACCAACTTGAGTCTATAAATTTTCAATCAGTGATAACCAGGCCTGAGTGGTCTTCAGCATTTCCCTAGGTTCTCACAGAGGAGCTTTGAGTGAAGATGAGAGTATAAATGGTTTTTCTAAAAGCATGTTAATTTGAAGAAATAGTTATTTTCAATGAATGGAACTTAATGTTTGTGTGCAAATGTTGCTATTTATTTCCCATTGATCTCATCCATTCATGAAAGGAGGCCTAGCAGGGCATCTTTTTCACTAATCTGACTTTGTATATACTATATTTGAAAAGAGTAAAACGGTGTAAAATTTTCAGGATTTATATATTTTGCTGTCTCAGACTCTATGCCTACCCCATCCCTGTGCCTCAGTTAGTGTCAGTGACACTTTCTTTTGTTTCTGTCTTTCTATACATTCTGATTTTGAGATTATTGATGAGGCAGTGGGCACAATATCATAGATCAGCTGGGATCATACAAGCCTCACTCCTATAAATGTGGGAGAAAAGTGAAGATAGGGGAAATCGTTAATTTGGGTGAATTATTCAACTGGGAAAGATTTCCGAGACATGATTTCAAGGATGCTTTCAATTCTGTCCATCCTAGATTATGACTTGGATTTCCTACTTACATTTCCAAAATCATGTCTATAAGGACTTGTTTCTTTCATTTCATTAATTGGTTAAGCCTTTCAAAATATTTATTTTTTCTCATTTTCTTCATAAACTCTATTTGGTTACTCTTAATTGAATTTAAGTCTCCGACATGCTATAACCTATGAAGGATTAAAATCAATAGCCATCCATTTTAGCACTGAAACGCTTGGACTGAGCCGCCTGAAGCAAAGGGGAGGGAGAACATTGGGTAACAGAAGGGAATCCAGATTTCTTAGCTTTCATAGGGCAATCAGAACACTAATGGAGTTTGTTTCCATTCCCTCAAATTTGTCCTAAGTAAACCTTTTGTTGTCTATTGATGCTTAATGGTCTGTTTAGGAAAAATGCAGATTTACTCAAGTTAGCTTCATCCTGAGGCCTGTGAGCAGGACACTTTGCTATCAACCATACTTCTTTATTCATTTTAGCCCTTCACCATTCCCATTTCACCTTACTACCAACATTGCTCTGAGGAAAAAATTAAAACTGAGAGGCAATATATTTTTATAGCCCTTCTCTGATCTTACGAGGATAGAAATGCTAGTGGGTCAAACCTCTGGTTCTCTAATACACCTGCCTCTGACAGGTGATCCAGTGGGCATTTCTTAGGAGGGTTCGGCAGTCCTGCTTGAGCATCGGCCTCAGCGACTAGGGTACCCCTCGTAATTACATTCGCCCTCACCTCAGACTGGAGGAAGAAGCTATATGGGCAGCTACATTTGGATAATCAATTTCCAAGAATGTGTTTTTCACAAACGGCCTAAATGAAACAGCTGGATTATAAAAAGTGAAAATAAAATTGCGTATCAAGAAGCTAAATGGAAGAAACAGAGAAAAAGCATTTTGAACCTGTAACTAATAAAGTATATAGATGGTCCCCGACTTACGATGGTTCGATTTACATTGCTTTGGACCTTATGGTGTGAGAAAGTAGTACTCATTCAGTAGTAACTGTACTTTGAACTTGAATTTTGATCTTTTCCTGGAGTAGGGGTATGCAGTACAATCCTCTCATGATGCTGGGCAATGGCAGCCCCAGCCCCCAGTCAGCCATGTGATCACAAAGGTAAACGGCCAATTCACTTACACCCATTCTGCACCCATACGACCATGCTGTTTTTTTTACTCTCAGTAGAGTAGCCAATAAATTATGTGAGTTATTCAACACTTTATTATAAAGGCTTTGTTCGAGATGATTCTGCCCAACAGTAGGCTAATGTGAGTGTTCTGAGCAAGCTCAAGTTAGGCTAAGCTATGATGTTCAGTAGGTCAGGTGTTCTACATGCATTTTCGATGGGTTTATCAGGCCATAACCCCATTGTAAGTCCATGAAGATCTGTAATTCACAAAGAAATTATTTATAGCTATATTTTTGTTTATAATGATATTTCTAGGCAAGCCATATTTGTTGAGCACCTGCTCGCTGCTAAGCTCTGTACTGGAGACTGGGGATATATAAAAGATGACCAGTATACAATCCCCAATCTCAAAGAACGTGCAGTCTAGTGGGAGGGATTGATGCCCTGTTAGTTAGGATTATTCATTATTATTTATTACTGTTATTGCAGGGAATAGAAACCAACTTGAGATAGCTTAAACAAAAAACCACATTTATTTAAAAGGACATGAGAATGCTTCACGGGACCAGGGCAAGAGAGTGGCTGGACAGCAGGAAGGAGTTGGATCAGAAGAGTTGCCTGGACTTTGCCTCTTGCTTCTGAATCCAGTTCCTTCGGTCCTGCCTCTGCAGGTTGACTTTCTCTAAATCTCCATTTTCAAGACACACCTAAAACCTCATATAATTCCTCAGTTTATATTTCTGCTGTTCAGGAAAGAAGTTGAAATTAACCTGATATTTTTCAGTGCCATTTCTAAATTCCAAGGAGACAGAATAATTTTTCCAGCTTGAGTCAGATAACTACCACTGGTCCCATCAGCTACACCTAGGGAGTGAGGTCAGTAATACAAATGTTGCTTTGTGGGAACCCACCCATAGGGTTCTTGGAGCAATTCTCAATGCAGGGCAGTCAGAGCCAAGTGGGCACATATACCCAGAGAGATCTATTAGAGAGGAGAAGGAGCTAATTTTAATACAATCCAGTTAGTACTGTGATAAAGATACGTGCAGCTTGCTACGAGAATGCAAGTGATCTCAAACCATTTATCACAGTAAAAATGGTTCTATTAATGCAATCTAAATAAACCGTGCTCTCTATAGAGTGTGTGGTTAAGAACAGGGTCTATGGTATAAGGTGCACCTAGGTTTGTGCCCTGGTTCAGCCATTTACCTGCTGTGTGTCCTTGAACAGGTACCTAAAGCTTTCCAAGCCTCAGTTTCCTTGTCTGTCAAGTGGAGATATTGCCTATGCAGTTTTTGTGTGTGTGAGGATTAAATGAGAAAATGAATATATTGCTCTTCACAATGTACCTGTCATATGTTAAATGCGCAGTCAGTGTTAGTTGTGGAGGTTTTCTATCACTTAGCAAGAATTTATCCTGCGCGACTTGTGGGGTAGGTGGTACCAGGCGAAGGCTCTCTTGGCAAGGATTAGCCAGACCTGCCATGTGACTTCTGAAACATCTGGTATCCCAGGAAACTCTAGCTAGCAGGGTCCAGCCTACTTCTCCTCATTTCCATCTGGGTAAAATGCCATGCACTTGTCTTACCTTCAATAATACACCATTTCAGCAGCCAACAATCTTGTTCTGCCAAGTATAGAAGACTATGAGAAGAAATTCAATGAAGTGCTTCAGACCTGGCTGAGGATTCATTTGTACCATTGTTTTCCTATTGTCATTGTAGTAGCCCCTTAAGGTAGAGCTGGGATTTCAACTACCTAGAAGCCCTGTTGATTTCCACAATTGTTGGGCAGCTGAGCTCCCTATATGCTGCTCAGGAACTTTACAGGTAAGGGATTACCTGATATAATCCCATAATAGCCAAAAAATCCATTAGTACTACTCCCTGTTGTTTCTGTACTGCATACCACAGAAACCTGGTAATATACCATGTGCTACCAATAAACACCATACCATCACAGCCATGCATATGGTGTTCTCAGACCCTAAATTGCTTCATCAGAACAGCAGGAGTTGTGAAAAAATAGCTAGCCTAACACCTGGGTTTCTTGAATGACATGTAATAGTTATACCCAAATGAGGAGTCATTCCTTCTGATATTTGACCGTGTAGGGCCATTCATGTGCATTTAATGGAGGGAATTTGTTTGTTTGTTTTACATTTCTTTCCTTTGCTTTTTTGTTTTCCCCTGGTAATGTAAGTTATACAGGACACTTCCATAGCAATGATAACAGTTCCTCGGGAACCATCTGAATGTCAAAGGAAGTGTGTGAAACAATGCAATGACTTGGTAATAGCTTTGGCAGGAGCCCTGCCATATAACTGACATCCTAATGGCTCTGTTGGACCCATTAGGCATGTATAAGACAGTGCAGTTGACTTTGTAATGGCTCCTTTGGAGATGTTACACGATCAGAGGAAGTGTGTAAGTCATTGAGATTACTTTATGTGTGGGTGAGACACTTCTGTGGTGACTGTGATACTCTTACAATTGAAAACAATTTTGATGTTATTGAAATTCATGCCATTATAAAGTTAGATATAACAAGCTTTTTTTTCTTTTTCTGTAGGTTATTTTAACTAGTATTTTTTTTTTAGTGTTGAAGTACTATCAGCTGATGGTTTAAAAATTAAAACAGTAAAAACAGGTTTAAAGTGAAAAATGCTTCTCCCTCTTACCCTTCAGATGCCACTCTTGACAGGTAACCAGTGTTAACAGTGTATTATTTATCATTCCCTGAATGTTCTGTACGTGTACAAATGGGAGAATATACTATAGAAAGTCTAATAACGTCTTCTAGTTAATATTATATCTTGGACATTCTCCCATATTTGTAATTTATAGATCTGTCTCACTCTTTTTAATGGTTGTGTAGTATTCTGTTTCTGTATCATTTTTTTCATTTTTTTAGTCAGTTCCCTTATTTGTGGACATGTAGATTTCCAGCGCTTTGTTACTAAAAACGGTGCTGCATTTAACATCTTTGTACACATCTTTTTGCACACCTGTTGGATAATTTCGTAGAAGTGGAAATGGTGGGTCAAGGATATGTACTTTGAGCATTTTTTATAGATATTACTAAATTTCCCCTTTAAACAACCAATTTATCTTCCTTCTAATGCACCTGTTTTCCCATATCCTTATTAACACTGACAATGGTGAAAAAGATTTCTAATACCCAATCTGCTAGATGAAATATGGTATCTTTTTATGCTATTATTTTGCATTTTATTTATGAGGGAGCTTGGGTATCTTTTTATATGTTAATGGATCATTTGCATTTCTTTGGTTCTGAATTGTCTCTTGACATCCTTCACCCATTTTTCTATTTGAATTTTTATATTTCTTACTATTTTTCAAGACCACTTCATATATTAAGGTTAAAAATCATTGGTGTCACATATTATGCATGTTTCTTAGTTTATCATTTGCCTTTTGAAATAGGTTCATAAGATGTGTCTGTGAGTGTAGATGTAGAGCTTTATTTTTTAAGTGGTCAAATTCAATCATCTATACTTTTGACTTATGGAAGCAGACGTAGATATAGTTGTAGAATGTATTTGGTGTAGAAGCAGATATAGTTATCAACAACATTATAATGTCCCCAGTTCTTTTTTTTTCATAATAATATTTTTTATTATATTATGTTAGTCACCATACAGTACATATAATGTCCCCAGTTCTAAAAGCAAACTGCTTGAAAATTTATTTTAACTTTGAATTAGAATCTAAGTATCTATATACAAATAATAAATCTAAATGTCTGGTATGTATACATGTGGTATGCATCACAGATATATTTACATGAAATCAAACCTGAATGTAAAAGAAGTTAAATATAATACGAATAATGTAGACATTAAAATAAATTAGAATTATTTATTAGTCTTTGTAATTGATCTTGATATATTGTTTAACCACTTCTTTAGTACATTAAGTAATGTGAAAGAAGCCAAAATGAGTTAATGTGCTTACAGAATTAGCTTATCAATAGATTTTTTAAAAATTTAGGGTCTTGAACTCACAACCCTGAGATCAAGACCTGAACTGAGATCAAGAGTTGGGAATTCAACCAGCTGAGCCACCCGTGTGCCCCAGTAGATTTTTTTAAGAGGTTAGAAACTGTAAGAAAAAATATGGTTGAGCATATACTCACTAGGAATAAATGACAGTATAGGCGTACGTTGTTTCTTCGTGCTTCGCAGATACTGTGTTTGGTTCAAATTGAAGGTTTATGGCAACCCTACTTCGAGCAAGTCTATCAGCACCATTTTTTTCAACAGCGTTGCTTACTTTGTATCTCTGTGCCACATTTTGGTTCAAGATTTCAAACTTTTTCATTATTATTAATGATGGTGATCTGTAACCAGTGACCTTTGATGTTACTACTGTAATTATTTTGGGACACCACAAACCATGTCCATATAAGATGGTGAACTTAATCAATAAATGTTGTGTCTTCTGACTGCTCCTCCAACTGGCCAGTTCCCCATCTCTCTCCCTCTCTTCCAGCTACCCTATTACCAAGACACAACAGTACTGAAATTAGCACAATTAATAACCTACAACAGCCTCTAAGTGTTCAAGGGATAGGAAGGGTATCATGTTTCTCGTTTAAATCAAAAGCAAGAAATGATTAAACTTAGTGAGGAAGGCATGTTGAAAGCTGAGACACGAAGAAAGCTAAGCCTCTTGCACCAAACAGTTAGCCAAGTTGTGAATATAAAGGAAGAGTTCTTGAAAGAAATTGAAAGTGCTACTCCAGTGAACACATAAATGATAAGAAGGCAAAACAGCCTTATAGCTGACAGGGAGAAAGTTTTAATGGTCTGAATAGAGGATCAAACCAGCCACAACATTCCCTTAAGCCAAAGTCTAATGCAGAGCAAGGCCCTAACTCTCTTCAATTCTATGAAGGCTGAGAGGTGAGGAAGCTGAAGAAAAAAAAGTTTGGAGCTAGCAGAAGTTGGTTCAGGAGGTAAGGAAAGAAGCCATCTCCATAGCATAAGAGCAAAGGGGGAAGCAGCCAGTGCTGATGGAGAAGCTGCGCCAAGTGATCCAGAAGATCTGGCTAAGATCATCCCTGAAGGCGGCTACACTAACAACAGGTTTTCAGTGTAGACAAAACAACCTTCTATTTCAAGAAGATGCCATCTAGGACTTTCGTAACTAGAGAGAAGTCAGTGCCGGCCTTCAAAGCTTCAAAGAACAGGCTGACTCTTATTAGATCTTGGTGACTTTAAGTTGAAGCCAATGCTCCTTGCTGACTCTGCCTTATTTTTGGATATTAACATTTCCAGTATTTCACTATTATAAAAATGTTACAATAGACATCTTTGTGATCAAAGCTATGGCCTGGTTCTGCTTCCTTATGATAGATTTCTACAAAGAAAATAACTGGGTTCAATAATGTTTACATTAAGGCCCAAGATACATGTTATGAAATTATTTCTGAATTCATAGCCCCCCATTAGCAAAGCATGAAAATAGCAGTTTCATTGTTCCCTCACTTATACTAGGTGATTTACTTTAAAATATTTCTTGCCAATTTTTCAATGAAAGGTAAAAAAAAAAAAAGAAACTATGTATTTAAAATTACATGTCACTTATTGATTCTGTTGTTGAACCTTTTATCATCTCTTTTTTTTCCTAATGATAATTCCTCATTTGTTAGTTGAACTGATTTCCAATTATATATTGTTTAAAATCTAGAACTAATGAATAAATCTGAAAGTCATTTCACCGGGGGGGGGCAATAAAATACATAATCAAGGAAAGGGGAGAAGATAAAAAATAAGCCTGTCATAATAACTACAGATAAAGGGGAAATTGAACAACTCCTAAGAAACTCCTTTGTGCACCTCTTTGAAGATACACTTGAAAATCTGGGTAGAGTGGATGATTTTATAGGAAAAATATAAATGCCCAAAACTGGCCTTAGAAGATAGAGAAAATCTTAACTTTCCGATTTATATGACAGAAACAAAATTGCCAAAGAACTACCCAAATCAAAAAAAGTAGCAGAATTAGTTTCATAGGCAAAATCTGCCAATCTTTTAAGGAACATATCATTTCAGTGAACCTTAAATATTTTCAGAGCATAATGAAAGTGAAAGCTTCCAAATCTTTAAAAAAATTTTGGAAGCAAGAAAAGCTTTGAGATGCAAAGCAGAAAAAGAAATCCCAAAATATATCTACAAACCAATTGTACTTGTGAATATTGGTGCAAGCTTCTTGAATAAAATACTGGCAAACAAGGTCCAGCAATAGAGTAAAAGAATAATACTATACTGCTGATCATCAATTTTTGATAAAGATTCTTATTTAAATATACCTATATATTTATAGAAATCTAATTTCTTAGAATTCTATTATATATGCTATTATTATTACATTATATACTGCATTATAATTAAATATAATTACATATATAAATATATATAATTATGTATAATTAAAAATATATAAATAATTCTGTAGCATGATGTCATGTAAAATTATAAAATCCAATTTTATTCTAAGTGAGGAAGCACTAGAAGGATTTCTACTAGAGTCAAGAGCAAAACAAGGATGTCCGCTTTTACCAACTACTTTACACTATTATGAAGGTTGCAGCTGTCACCATGAGAAAACAGAGGGAAATAAGAGGAATAAAACTAGAAGCAATGAAGTAAATTATTTGCAGATTATATAATGTATGTTTATAACAATCTAAGAAAAGCAAACAAATTAATACAATAAGAATTCAGTAAACTAAATTTATACAACATTAGCACACTGAATTAATAGTTTTTCTCTGTATAAACCACAACCAATTAGAAAATATAGTTGAATAAAGTATTAGTTTAGCTTACAATGCGATGGTGACAATCAAAATGCTTAGGAACCAACTAGTAAAAAGTACAGACTACACACCTGCACACGCACACATACACTACAGTGCTGTTGAGGAACAGGAAGGAAACATACAAATGGAAAGCCATTCCCTGTTCTTGGATGGTAAGTCTCAGCATCATGAAGTTCTTCCTAAATTAATGTGTAATTCTTACAGGCCTCCAATAAAAGTATCAGTTGGCCTTGTAAAAACACTGACTTACTGGCTCTAATGTTCAAATGGAAAAACAAACAAACATGTGAGAACACTTTGAAAATATTAGGGGAAAAAACGTTGTGATAGTAAGTTTGCCAGTTATTAAAATGTATTTAAGTTCCTTTTAATTATAGTGTTTGGGGCTAGTGTGTGCATAAACAAAGTGTTAGAATACAAGAGGAAACCCAGAAATGGACCCTAATACAGATAGGAATATAGAATATGTTCACGATGTCATGTCATTAATAGGGAAAACATGAATTGTTTAAAAAAGGTGTTAGGATAATTGGGTAGCTATCTGCAAAATAATAATATTGCTTCTCTACCTCACTCCCTACACCAAAATAAATTCTAGATGCATTAATATTTTAATGTGGAAATAATTACTAGAAGGAAATATGGGAGAATTTTTTTCCTGACCTCGGAGTAGGAGAAGCTTTTCTAGATATAGCACACGAAAACAAGCTGTAAACAAAAAGGTTGCCATGCTGTATTTGTAGCATCCAGAGACAAAGGGTTAATTTCCTCTTACGTAAAAAGCACTTACAGTCAATAAGAAAAAAGCCCCAACAATAAAATGAAAAGCAATTGATAGAGCCCGTAGAAAAGGAATGAGAATGGTTTTTGAACATATCAAAAATGTTAACCTCACTCATAAGAGAAATGCACGATAGAACTATAAGTTATTTATCACCTGTTACATTGGTAATAATAAGTTGATAATATGCTTTGTTGATAAAGGTGTATAAAATGTAGATTGTAGGAGTATAAATAGATACAGTCTCTATGAGAGGAAATTTGGCAAAATCTAGCAAAAGGTCTGCCTCCTTTGACTCAGCAGTTTCACTTCACAGAATTTATCTTACAGATATTGAATGAGGATGTTTACAGTAGCATTGTTCGAAATACCAAAAAATCAAGGATATCGATGAAAATGTTCATCAGTAGGAGGCTCCTTGAATAATTTATGGTATAGTCATGCAGTGGAATACTTTGGAGCCTTAAAAAGAAGGAGGGGCACCTGGGTGGCTCAGTCGTTAAGCGTCTGCCTTCGGCTCAGGGTGTGATCCCGGCGTTATGGGATCAAGCCCCACATCAGGCTCCTCCGCTAGGAGCCTGCTTCTTCCTCTCCCACTCCCCCTGCTTGTGTTCCCTCTCTCACTGGCTGTCTCTCTCTCTGTCAAATAAATAAATAAAATCTTAAAAAAAAAAAAGGAGATATACGTGACGGGAGGAGAAGTGGAATGGTTTAGGAAGAATTGCACAGGGCTATTTCAACTCTATTGAGGACATATTTATTTATTTGTAGCATTTTATTTCTTAAACAAGTGGTGGGGATACACGGGTGTTTAAAGTATTGTTCTTTATACTCCTTTTAGATATCTGAAATATTTTTAATAAATTTAACATGAACGAAATGAGACAACTCTGTGTGTATTGAAGGGGAATGATCTTCAACATACGTCATTAGACAAAAGCCACAGGGTTTGAGTCATTGTGTACAGCAGTGGCTTTTTTTGTTTGTGACTCAGAGTAAGAAACACTTTTTACATTGTGACCCAATTTGTAATGAAGGTATAAATAAAAATAAAAATTAGCAACAAAAATTTCACAATACCTACCCTTACTATGAACAACATGCTCTGACATTTTTTATTTCATTTAATTTCATGTCTTTGTAGTGTTAACTGTGATGCAGTAAATTTATGTCATAACCCACTAATAGGTCACAACCTCCAGTTTAAAAACTGATGTCTAGCACACACTACACTTGGTGTGTAGTTTTTAATGGAGCTACATATATATATGCTTATATATACATAGAATTTCTCTGGGAGTATTCACAAAAAATGGATAATTCTGATTACATTTATAGAAGGGAACTAGGTGACTGTGGGGCAGGGGTTGGGATGAGATTTGTTTTCCTGTGCTCTCTTTTGTACCGTTAGAACTTTGTACTATGTGTTATTAAAATTTTTAATTTAATGTAATTAAAAACTATTAAATAAAATGAAAATGGTATCAGAGAGGAATGAATCCAACTCACTTGCTTTCTAGGTTACATTTTAAAATAACCAATAATTGCCACTTACAGAGCTCTTTCCAATATTTTAAAAGAAATGGAAAAAAAAAAAAACCTCCTTGCCTATAAGCATAGGATTATAAAATATTCCCTTTATGGCAATCCCTAGATTTAGCTCTTGATTTATTTCTTTAACACAGCTTTTTTTGATGTGTATTCTTTCTAAAAACAAAGTGAGGAATCTATTAGACTGAGGGTAATATTGTGGTGTTTACATTACTATTAAGTCACCTGGCTCATTCTGATTGTCAACATGAAATTAGAGCTCTGTATGTGGAAGGGATGTACTCTGGTTTACTTGAAAAAGCTGTGTTTGGAGACTAAGTTTCTTACACAGGAAGCAAGGCATGGAAGCATTGTTATCCAGTGGACCAGCAATTTTGTTTCAAAGTTGTCGGACAAAATTAGCAGTTCTGAAACAAAAAGACAGCTGCAAATTCCAAACCTTTCATGTAATATATACCATGCTATTTTCCTTTGAAATCAAAAACATGTATTTGCCATTTAACAATTTCAACAGTGTACACATAATTTTGTTTCCATGAACAAATGGCTGTTATGCTAAGTGGTTGATTTTAGATAGCATTTCCTTATTCACCAAAGTCCATATTTTTGACACGTTGTTTTCAATTTTATTTTTATTTTTTTATTAGTTTCGGAGGTAGAATTTAGTGATTCATCAGTTGCCTAAAACAAACCAGTGCTCATTCCCTCAAGTGCAATCCTTCATGCCCATCACCCAATTATCCCTTCCCCCACCCCCCTCCCCTCCAGCAACCCTCAGTGTGTTCCCTAGAGTTAAGAGTCTCTTATGGTTTGCCTCCCTCTCTTATGGCCACCATCACCTGCAAATTTACACTTAAAGAATTTTCAGTCATTTTGATGTTTATAAGTGCAAAACTAGTTTAAGATAACTGATCCTTTATTTTCATTGTTCCTTGGCAAGTTTATATTTGCTGAAATAATTCTGCAGCCAGATTGTGTGTGTGTGGCCTGCACAAGTTTTCTGTGCAAAGGTTTAATAATTTTTACTGTGAGAAAACTGGCAGTCTTGTGAAATAATCCAAAACTTTATCTTCTACCCATGTTTTATAACCTGGGTTACCACTGCTAAACAAGGACCAAAACAAAAGAAGTATAAAACTGGGGAGGATCCCACTCCCTGCCAAATTTGTGAGTTCTCTCTGCTTTCTTCACATGGCTTCTGGGCTACCATGCTCTTAGTTTTAGTCTTATCTCAGTCGTCACTTCTCTATCTTACTTGCTGATTCTTCCTCTTCTCTGACTTTTGAATGTAGAAGACCCAGTGTTCAGTCTTTGTCCTAGAATCTCCATTTACACTCACTCACTCACTCACTCACTCAGTAATCTCAGAGCATTCTTGAGGCTTAAAACACTATTGAATACACTGATAAGTTCCAGATTCATCTCTCAGCCAAGACTTCCAACATCCAACTTAAACTACCTACTTGATAATTTCTCTTGGCTATCTAATGCGCATCTTAAATTTTACTTGTCCAAAACTGAACTCCTAATCTTCCCTCTACCCCAGGCTTGCTCCACTTGCAGACTTGCCTATCTCAGTTGATGGAAACTCCATCCTGCCACTTGCTTGGGCCAAAAACTTTGGAATCATCCTGAAAGCTCTCTTGCTCTCATACCTTAAATCCACTCAATCAGCAAACACTGTTCCTTTACTACCAACCCCAGTGCTACCACCATCGTCCAAGCCACCATCATCTGTCAATTGGGTTAATTCAGCAGCCTCTAACAGTTCTCTCTGCTTTCCAGAGTGATCTTTTTAAAATTTAAGTCGACTTTGCTAAAACTATTGCAAGGGCTTCTCATTTCAGAGGAAAATATTTACAGTGGTCTAAATTGCCCTCCATGATCTAGCTTTCTCTCTGATCTCGCTTCCTTCTGCATTTCCCCTTGTTAGCTGTGTTCTAGCCACACTGGCATCTTTGTCAGTCTCCAAGAAACCAAACCAAAATAAAACCCTTCCAGCACACATCTGCCTTAGGGACTTTGTTCTAGCTGATTCCTGTGCTTGGAACTGTCTTCCTCCAGGTATCACTTATTTAACTCTCACACATCCTCAAACCTTTGTACAGCTGTCTCCTCTTCAATGGGGCCTATTCTGACCTGTAACTATAGACTACTGCAACATTCACCCCCAACCCCAAAGTCCCAGTACCTTTCACCCAGCTCTACTTTTTCTTTTTCATAGCTTATATCATCTTCTATGGTTATGGTTTATTCTCTGTTTCCCCCATCAGAACTGTAAGTTCCACAAGGGCTGGGATTCCTGTCTGTTTTGTTCACTGAACTGTTAAAACTCATAGACTAGTTCTCAACAGTTGGTAGGTATTCATCAAATGTTTTTGAATGAGTAAATGAAGATATGTAATTCTTGGTATATACATTTTGGTTGTGCCTTTACACAGAACTGAATAGCCATTTTTAATTAATTTGAGCTATTATTTTTTTGCACAATGGATTTTTTAGGGCTTTGTCTATATGTGTAAACCAATTTGGTTTCTGAGTGAGTTGGTCAATCAGCTCAATAAAGTCAATAGTTTTGGAACTCCTACATTAATAGTTGAATCAGTCAGACCTATTTTCTGGCTTCCTAGTTCATTTAGTTTCAGTTTGTGATGACTATGCTGGCTTTTATAGGTAGAATATTCAAATGAATTTGTGCATGGAGAAACAGCTGCAACTGATATGCCAAATCAATGCATGTAGACATAACCATATTCAATCTCAATTAGACTACAAGTCGAATGAGTACTGTAGGAGAACTTTGTAGTCAGCATAGTTGGTTTTAAGGCTAAGAAATAACGAATACCAATTGATTGTCAATAAATAAACAAATAAATAAATAAAGTACATACATGTATCTTTTTGAGTGATTTATGAAAATAAGCAAGTCAATCAAAATTTTCAAATAGGTTGATTCATTTAAGACATTGCCTAAATTGATAAGTTGTCTGAATTGCCTGGTCATCCGGAAACTATTGAACCTTTTGTTTATGGAGATACAACCATATTTTAGCAAATAATGCATCAATTGATTTTTTAAAAAGCACTCCAATTAGAATTGATCAATCGATCCAGTCAAAATTGTGAAGCAATGTGAGTCTATAGGACAGTCAATTCTAAAGTAAAACTAGGATAAGAGAGGATAAGATGTTAAAGTGAGATGTTACTAATCCCATGTTTTATCACTGTTTCGAGGAAATGTCTGTGGAAGTTGAAAAAAGAGTAGGAAATAGAAGTTCAAACATTTTAGCTTTGAATGAGTCATAATACCATCAACTCATGACATTTTCACCAGTCCTCCTGTTCTTACTGGTGTCAAAACAATGCCATAGCTGATATTGAGGGACCTCAGGAAGGCAAAACAAGACAGACTAGAACAGAACAACCACAAAAAAGAAAGGAAAGATGGGAAACAGACAATAGTGACTCCATGGATTAAGTACTCAATACATTTTTTTAATATGTTTTTTGATTTTTTAATTTTGATATGGGCAGAAATTATTTTAACCTTTGGCTGCTTTCGTTTTAGTCCTGGACCTATAGGATACCTTCTGTTGATTCATATAACTTGTATGGGGAGCGATAAGGATTTGGAAAGGAATTTTATCTTTTCCCTCAAGTATAGTTTTGTCCCTAAGCTCTGTCATATGTACATCAAACTAATACTGTCATTTTTCTCAGCTTCTGCCACAAGGTTTACCAAGATGTTTCTGTTTTACTTCTGGTTTCTAAGCAGCTGCCTAGAACTAGAGTCCTTTGGAACTTTTTTTTTATCACGTTCTCCTAAGAACCATAATTTTATAAAAAGAAATTAGCCCAAGATAAATCTCAGCAGAAAAGAGGTTTTCTCTGATAATAGTTTGCCTCCAACGTAGATGCTGGTCTTTACTCACAAGAACTAGAGAGAATAATTTGGACATATTTTCTTGTACCTTATACCTTGGACCTGTGAGACTTAAAATAAATATCTTGCTTTCTAAGAAGTTAGGTTTCAGTTGTTCCAGATTGAATTAGTGTAAATAAAATAGAAAGAAGAACCCTAGCAAATCAATACTGCATTGGTAGTAAACTGGAAAATACTGACAAATTATCCTTTTAGGCCTTAGCGAGGTTTAATCTAAACATCGTTTTCTCCTGACAGTATGAGAGAGAAGAGGGTAATTTATTACACAGTCCTGATATGGATGAGAAAAGACTGCTGCTTGTTCTTCAGTGTTCTGGTTCTTTCCCTCTTCATGCCAGTTCAATTTTTGTGTTGCTCCAGAAAGTCATTCTCCAATAATATGTTTATAGGTCTTGTAACTTGAATGTATAGTGCTACTGCCTTATCATGGTACATCGGAGGACTTGCTAGCTTGTTTAAGGATGTAGATTTTTACTGCTCTGTTGGAGACTCAGGTTTCTCTTATTCATGAAGCGTGTTTCTAAAGCATTGCATGCAAATCAATTCCTGGTTTTACCTGCCATAGGAGATAAAGTAATCTTAGAAAATCTGGTCACATTATAATGCAAATAATTACCATTCCCCCAAATTTATGATTTTTGTAACTGGTTATTTTTGCTTCTTGCATTTATTTAAGGTGGGCCCTATTTCTAGTGCAATTAAAACGTACTACCCATTTACGGGAAAGAGAAAATTTGTGGTTTTTGAAGGAAAAAATAGTGTTGTTCTTTTTAATTTCTTACAATGTTTAATTGTTTCATCATATAACTCTTATTCTATGTGATAGGTGTGAAGTACAAATATGCAAAATGTGTGGCAGAGAAATTAGGTCAGCAATTTGTTCATCTTTTTCTGTTAAATAAATTAGTCGTGTTAATGTCACATTTTCCAACATGGCTATGATAAAATAACATTTTTAATTAACCCAAGAGGGATATAGACGTAAGAAAACCAAGTACTTTCTCGAGGCAGGATCATTTCTCAAAGTACTGCTTTATGAACAATATTTAAACTACTGGTTATATTTATCCCACATATTTTCCACAACTTACTGTATTAACATTACACCTCAGTGGTTATTATGAGAGTAATAAAGAAATGAACCTCAAATTTTTTACACATTTTGGGGATTGTATATACATTTAAATAGTAGTAAATGTTTTCCTACATAATGTGCCCCATACCAAATTAAAGCCTTCATACGTTTAATTACTCATCTAGACTCCAGAAATATTTAAATTCCCAGGGGCTGCTAGCCAACAAAATTAAACAGTTAAGTTAGAAATGGTGAACTTATTTATAAAAGGAGGAATTTTAGTAAGAAACTCAGTTAAATTTAGTTTTGTTGATTCAGAAGGGAAGTAAATGTCTTCTGGAAAACATTTTCTAAAAGAGAAAAATGTTGGATATATGATTGGACTATCAAATATAAATGCTGCAATCTTAATCTGCCATAGACCAAGCATTGTGACAAGATTCCCCTATATAATTAGCAGCATGCTGCATATGCCAGTGAATTAAGAAAAGGATCAATTTGATGCCTTAAACATAATTAACTACAATGTTTGAATTTGCTTTATTTCAGATATTGTCTGAAACATTATCACCATTTTGTGAGACTTTTGAAGTTATTAAACATTTTAAAATTCCCGTTGGGAGCACGCACCCATTATAGGAGAGATTTGGGGTGATGGGGGGGGAGAGATGATTAAAAATAAATGTGGTCACAGGCCTTCTACTTAGCAGCTTGCTTCCTTAGACCTAATGGTGCTGATAAAAGTAATTCTGATGGCATTATTAGCCTATCTTTATACTACTAGGCCAATTGACCAGAAGAAAATCAATATTTTTTTCCAATTGTCAAGACAGCCAATCACCACGGGTTTGATTGGATCACAGCGTGGTCGATCCAATTCATTAGGTAAGATTACTGAAATAAACCACACTTGGAAAAACTCAAATGGAAGTTCGTGGGCAAGTGCCAAGTAGTGGAACAGTTCTATAAGAGCAAGCTCATCAAATGATTTCTGCAAGTCATTATTTATGTCCAGAATTGATTCCATGAATAAAGTCATTTGAAGGGTCTTGAAGATAGAAGTAGGAAAAAAATGCTTTTTAAAATTTAAAGTGAAAAGATCTGTTAACATTTATTAAAGTCTGTTCAACACTAGAATTTATTTATTCAATAAGCATTTGTCAAGCACCCACCATGTACAAAGGACTGGGGACCCAGGAAGGAATAATTAGATATTTTCCCTGATCTTGAAAAGTTCGCCATCACTGGGCAGGGTTGGGGGTAAACAAACAAATAAATAATTGTGGTGTGATGTAGTAAGTTTTATAAGGAAGATGTATGCAAAATGCATGCAATGAAAGCATAAAGAATGAAATAACAAACCAGGGGAATCTGGGAATGCTTCCCATAGAAGGTGATATTTGAGGTATGAATACAAACCTCACAAGTAGAAAAGAAAAGGAAGGACATTTCAGGCGGAGCAAACAGAATGAGCATGAACAGAGAGGCATTAAAGGGCATGGCATATTCTAGAAATGGCAAGAAATTGAATCTGGCTATTTGATAGCATGCTAACAGAGACAGATAAAACATGACACATGAAGATAATTTGGGGCCAGTTTGCAAGCACCTCATAAGCTGTTTCTTCTGAAAATGTGGAGCCACCAATTTAATTGTCAATGTGATAAGATTTGTACTTTAGAAGGACAACTCTTATGTCATTACAGAATAAGGATTGAAATTCATTCACTAATTTAACAATTTATTGAGCACTTACTATTTGTTCAGTGAGTGGTGGAGGTAAATAGACCAATAAGTCACAGCCCCTGCCTAGAAAACTCAGACTGGTAGAAAAACAGATATGCAAACAATGAAAATTTAATATAATATGTCCTGTATTATAACTACACCCCCAATAAAATGAGAACATAGAGGAAAGAGTGCCTAAGTTATCCTGAGGAAGTCAGATAAAGCTTCATAGAGTATGTGACAATTGAGTTAAGACTTAAAGGATAAGTAGAAATTTGTCACCTGGGCAGAGAAGAAAGACATTTTGGCATAAGGAAGATCTAGAGGTAACTTAAATTTTTTAAATGGTGAGTAAAGTTGACCCTGCTCTTTCTCTTCTCTGAAATTATTAAAATACAACAAAGAGAATGGAAAAAAGAATAACTTTATGTCTGAACTACATGAATGGATAAATGCTGCCAAGTGCAGTAGTGATCAAGGAGTGTAGGAAGATGCCTAGGGATGACTAGTTCTCAAAGCAGAGCATACTTCCTCAAAGCAATCAACTTACATCGTGAAATAAACCAACAATCCTTTATTTAGGAAAAGGGCAATAGGATCTAGAGACTGTTGGTGGAAGCTTCCATGGGCCAAAGGGAGTTCATGTCTTAACCAGGAAACACATACATAAATCATCTTTGCAGTAATCATTTTGAGGAATGATAGAGGAGAGAGATTGAATTTTGAGTAGCCCTGAGCTTCCAATATTCATTGGTTGGAAATAAATAAAAGGAAAAACAGCTCTGTGTCTTTGTCTCTTTCTCTGTCTCTCTCTGTGTCTGTCTCTGTCTGTCTGTCTGTCTCTGTCACACACACACACACACACACACACACACACACCATGTCCAGAGGAGCTTCACTCTAAACCAGGGAGAATTTCTTTCTTTCTTTTTTTTTTTTTAAAGATTTATTTATTTATTTATTTATTTGACAGAGATAGAGACAGCCAGCGAGAGAGGGAACACAAGCAGGGGGAGCGGGAGAGGAAGAAGCAGGCTCATAGCAGAGGAGCCTGATGTGGGGCTCGATCCCATAACGCCCTGAGCCGAAGGCAGACACTTAACCGCTGTGCCACCCAGGCGCCCCCTAAACCAGGGAGAATTTCTGTTAGTCAGGAGCAATACATTTGACTGTCTCCTACATGAACCTACTACTAATAGCTGGTCTAGGAAGAACTAACCTCATTCAAAGATGAGTGGTAATCCAAATGAAATGAGAACATACACTATACAAAGGAACTACAAGAAAAATAAAGAAATACTTAGGAAAAACAAATGACAAATAAGCACTCACCAGAGAAATGTTGCCCCCAAGCAGAAAAAAGTAGGAACAAAACATATTGCCATCAAAAGACATAGTATATAAATCAGAGAGCTCAAAGGAGAGTGATAAAGTTATAATGAAACAAAATAAAGGAATAAAATATGAAACCGAGCTGAAGAAAACAAAGAAAAAAATTAATCATGAAAATGAAGCAAACATTGGAGGCAGCACAAAGAACAGATATTGCCCAAGATACAGTAAGACACATGAAGAACAGAACAAGGAAAAGCAAGGAAAATTAATGGAGTAAACAAATAACTTTAAAGAAATAGAAAATAAAATCTATATAAGATGGGCACAGGAGATCCAATCGAAGAATGTAAGTGCGAAGGTTATTCCTGAAAAAGAGAACCAAACAAAAGAAACAAAAAATATTCAAAGATATAATTCAAGAAACATTCTAGGAATTAAATAAGACTTGAATTTATAGGTTGGAAAGCATAACATATCCCAGGAGAAGTGAAAGGTTGATCAACATTGAGACACACCCAGGTAAAATAACTGGACTTCAAGAATCTTGTGCACATCCAGGCAGAACAATTAAGTATATATAAGGCTGCCCTGAGACTACTTGACAATAACCTTCAGCACTAAGAGACCATGAATCAGTGCCTACGATGTCCTCAGGGTAAAAAATAGAACTCATTAAGTGTGAGTCAAGCAAGGTGCCTAGGGCACAAAATTTAAGGTAGCACTCAATCTCAGGTGCCAACACTACACTTACACAGTCCGTGCCCTAGGAGCCTCACTTGCCTCTCCCTATTACCAGCCCTGGATACTGGCTACAAAAATATAGGCTATTTTAGAAATAAAAATAAATAAATATATATATATATAGAGAGAGAGAGAGAGAATATTTTATAAATTTATAACTACAAAGATAACCATTAGTAGGACCAGTAAAACTAAAGGCAGAATACAAAACTTCCACATTATCAGAAGAAATGTGCATACATAATATATACAACAGAGAAAATATACACCATGTCAATTAAAAGAAAAGCAATAAAATATATAGAAAAAATAAAACATGACATAAAGCACAAAAAAACAGCCATATTAATAATTGTTAGTGGGCAGAGACTGTTTTTCCTCAGTACCTGTTTTACCCTTCTTACTTAATAATGAACCTACAAATGTCAGCTGGGTTTCTGGCCATCAGAATAGACAAAGTTTAATCCTCCAGGGACTCTTACATCTGGATTTGGTCATATGACTAAGTTCTAGCCAATGGAAAATCAGAAGAAAGGATATGTACAACTTCTAGGAAATATTTTTAAAGATAACGGTCTCTCTTCTTCCTCTTTTCTCCCTTCCATTGGCTGAAGTACATATGTAATGCATAGTGGTATCTCAGTCATTAGGGGCCACAGAGGGAAACTGTGTGTTGAGGATGGCAGCACAATAAGATGGAAGGAACCTTAGAATGATTTAATGACTCTGAAGCTCCCATGTCAACCCTAAACTACCAATCCATATATTTTCATGAGAGAGAAATAAACTGCTGTCTTAAGAAAGAGCTTTCTTTTACTTAGAGCTGAACTTAATCCTAATTAATCTACTCATGTGCTACAAGAAGGAAATTCTCAGAATGCATCACAAAGCATACCAGATACACGGTAGGCTGAATTCTAAGATGGCTGCTGTGATCTCCACTCTGATGTTACTCCTCTGATTAGGTTGGTTACATGGCAGAAGCAATTTTGTGGATGCAATTAAGGTTAGTAATCAGTTGACTTTAAGATTGGGAGATTGCTTGGGTGGATCTAACCTAAGTGCATGAGTCCTTTAAAAGGAAAGAAAGGGAAGTCAGATTTGCAGAGCAAGAGGGATTCGATGGGAAGAAAGTTCTCTGTTGCTGCCATGGAGGCAGCCATGGGACGAAGACCTGAGACTGAACTCTGGGAGCTGAGAGTAGTACGTGGTAGCAGAGAGCAGTGAAAATGGGGGACCTCAGTCCTACACCCACAAGGAATTGAATTCTGCCAACAACAAAAATGAGCCTGACTGAGGCCCCTGAGCTCCAGGAGAGAATGCCTACACCTTGGTTTCAGCCCTGCAGTTTCCTACTATTGTCTCCATTTTGCAGACCTTCAACCATAAAATCATCTTGCCTTTTCTGATTGTCTCCTTTTTTTTTTTTTTTTGCAGACTCTGAACCCTAAAGCTTTATTCCTTATATCTACAACTCTTTATGCACTGTGCCTTTGAAATTCCAGCCATATCCCTTACCAGTCTTTTTAACATGACCACCAACCTAGTCAAGGCCTTTATCACTTTGTGACTGAGTGACTCTAACAACATCATAGTGAACTTCCCCAACACACATTCTCTCCTGCTCCCATCCCATGGCCTATCCCATATTAAACTCACACTGTTTAACTCTGCTTTCTATCACATTTCTTTATTCTAAAACCTTTGGCTTCCCAAATTCTCTTACAAGACACTTAAGCCTCCCTTTCTGGCATTTAAAGTAATTCATAATCTGACTCCTCTTAATCCCTCCAGCCTTATCTGTCCAGTGTGAAAATTCTGTTATAGTCATGTCTGTCGCTTCTAGACTTCACTTAGGTGGTTCTGCTGAGAATAGGATAGAATCTTTTCTCTACTTGGCCATATCTTATCCCTTCTTCAAAGGGTCTCTCATATATGGAGTCATCAGGAGTCTCTTGCTATGTATTTCAGTCCACATTGATGTCCTTTTCTTAACTCCTGCAGTACCCATATTTTGTACTCTCTATAATTGTTTTAACTCTTTGGTATCTGTACTTTCATTGTTCTTTTTACGTGCATGTGTACATTGATTTTCCTATCTCCCTATCTAGTCTATAAGCTTCTTGAGAACAAGAGAGTGCTTTGTATTTCTTTTTCAGTCCCACAGTACCTAGCACAGTACTTTGTCTAATGTGAACATTCAGTCTAAATAGTTACTCATTGGTTTCAGGCAGTAAAACTAGTTGGTAATGTATTTGTTAGTCAGAAGGACCCGTATGTTGCCTCTTTGAGTCAGACAATAACTGCCTCATCTGCCTGTTCTGTAAATACGTATCTTTAGTGAACCTTTACTGACCTAAATATATTATCTAAGTCATACTCTTGGGTCCCTGCTTTGGTGTTTTTCCCTATTCCCCACTTGCTTCTATATGATTTGATTGGGAACTGAGAGTGGCACCTCCGATTTTGCTGTGTTAATTTTAATACATTTCTGCAATCATTCCATAAGCTGTGATTCCTAGGTGGTGCTGGTTTTGTACTTGAACTGAACTGATAAAGTGATAGGTAGGTATTGAAGGGTATTGTCACAGGATGGATATACTTTTCAAGTAAACTGTGCTTTTTCTTATGGTTTTTAGCAAGACTCATTCTCCTCACAACATATGCATCTTGTATTTTTCTTTATTGTGTTTTCAAAGAGTGTGTGCACACACACACGCATGAGTATGCATATCAGTACGCTTTGAGAGTTACATGACTCAGTTCACTCAGACCTAAGGACAAGTGAATGTTTGACTACATGTGTATATTTGTCTTTAGGTATGGCTTGATCAGGGCTCCATTTATGTTACCAAATCCAATTTATCTGTATGTCTTGGTTCAGGTCTACTCTCTAGTTATTAGCTACAGTGTCAGGCTATGTAATGGTGGCAGAAACTCTTCCAGTGGGGGAAGAAAACCTTCCTCTTTCCCAGAAACTCTAGGAAATGTCTGAGTGCTTCTTATTCCTTTTGGTTTAGTCGTTTGCCCAGCATTGAACCAATCACCTTGGCCTGAGGAATGAGATTGGCTGATTTTTTAGGCCCATTGAAGGCCTACCTGTGGAGCTGAGAATGGGGTCATCCTCACTTCTCGAAACATGAGAGTTGGAGAAGGGTGGTTTATAAAACAACAACAACAAACCTTAAAGTATAATTTTATTTTTTAAAAAAGTTTGAAAAATATTGACTAGCAAAAATAATAGCTCACCACCATAGCCTTGCCTAGTGGTTGTTTTTTCTGACCTGTGTTTACTACTCAGATTGCTTCTGAATCTCTTGTTTTTGAAAAAAATACTGTTGTGCTTTTTTTTTTTTAAAGATTTTATTTATTTATTTGACAGAGATAGAGACAGCCGGCGAGAGAGGGAACACAAGCAGGGGGAGTGGGAGAGGAAGAAGCAGGCTCCCAGTGGAGCATGGAGCCCGATGTGGGGCTCAATCCCATAACGCCAGGATCACGCCCTGAGCCGAAGGCAGACTCTCAACCGCTGTGCCACCCAGGCGCCCCACTGTTAGGCTTTTTTAAAACAGCTTTATTAAGATACAGTTCACATGCCATGCAATTTAGTGCTCTTCTGTACATTAACAGCTATGTGCGAATATAACCACAGTCAATTTCAGAACATTTTCATCATCTCAAAAAGAAACCCTCTTCCCCTTTAACAATCACCCCACCACCTCTGTATCTCCCAGCTCTAAGAACCCACTAATCCTGCTGTCTCTATAGATTTGCCTGCTCTCGACATTTTATACAAAGGGAATCATGCACTATTTGGCATTTTGTGTCTGGCTTCTTTCAGTTTGTATGTTTTCAAAGTTTATCCACAGCATAACATACATCAGCATTTCATTGCTTTTAATTGCCAAATAATGGGTCATTGTAGGGATACGACACATTTTGTCTATCCATTCACCGGTTGATAGACATTTGGGTCGTGTTCACTTTTGCCCTTCTGTTTTCATTTTTTTCTTTTATGTTTCTGTTGTTCATCTTGCTGATTTTAAAAGTCATTTTAGAGATTCATATGCATCTATATATCATTTTTCCCAGTTGAGAATGATTTGTTCTCCTGAAAATCATAAATGTGGTTTTCCCTCAGATGATAATAATCTTCTGGTCATATCTGTGGTCATGAGTAAAGCTTTTCATACTCTCTGTTAGATGCAAAAGTAGTTCCTCAAACAGTAACTGTCAAACTTTTTTGGCAATGATCCAAATAAGAAATTCATTTTTCATTGCAACCCAGTAAAACATAATACTTGTGTATATATTAAAGTTTCAGTTTACAAAACACTACGTAAGATGCACTATGATATCTTACTCTATTCTGTTCTAGTCTATCCTACCCTACCTTACCCTATCCTACCATATTCTTTTCTCTTGTTTTCAGTGTACCTTTCATGACCCCCATATATTACTTTCATAACCCACTAATGGTTTGCTACCTGAAGTTTCAAAAACACTGGCCAGAAAGATCCTTTCTCATCTTTCTGAGGTGATGGTTAAAAAATGATCTTTTATTGTATGATACCCATCAAGCGTTGATGGATCATAGAAAGCCCCTATGTTGACACCTCTGTTCTCAACCTACTGACCTTGAGAAGCAAAAGAGTAATTATTGGCGTAATTTATTATGCTGGGAACAGCTAGAGTAACTATGCTATGTATATTATCCCCTTCTCTTAGGAATTAACTGCCCTGTTATGACCCATAATATTTTTTGTACCAAGAATCTAATATTTACCATTTAAATGCTTTACTATGACAAACTCTTTATGGGCCTTCCTGTCTGTGCTCTAAAGGATGCCTTAAGGTGACAAAGTGTCTCTGGAGTGACAAGTCCAAAGGAAGCAGAAGCAAAATGTTCCCTGTGGAAACTAGAATAACCTGAAAGGCTGTTCAGGCTCATTTCTCATATGACCTGCTTTACTAAATTTGGCTTTAACAGTTTAGCTTCTAGAAGGAAGGGTAATTGCCACTCAGAATTGAAATGGCAGTGAGTAAAATGTGTCTCTAGGACACAATATGATAATATATAATAGCGACCTATTTTTTTAAAAAACTACAAGTCCCCCACCTTACATTATGCCCCTCATGCTTCCTAAATGAAGGGGCACTCTTACTCTCTTCCTGTGATGCCTTTGTTCCTTCCCCACGCACACCTCCCCCCCAAACACATATAAGCTGGGAAAACTCCTCCAAAGTGCCTCCAACTTCTGTGCACAAATCTTCCTTTCCCCTTGTCTTTATTTTTTGTGCTCCCAGAGCCTTTTCCACCTTGTACTTGTAACTGCCATTTCCAAAAGACCCCAAAATGTAAAATTGACAGGAAACACAATCTGGATTAAAGGGAGAGGCAGAAACTTCAACTTCTTTTTTTTTTTTTTTCCTCTTCACTTGTTACCAGTGATCCTTCAGAGAACTTAATTTTTGATTGCAAAATTAAAATCAAGAGGTAACCACACACAATGAAGGGCTCCAGGAATCCCAAAAGGAAGAGGGTAAAGATATTCAACCCCTCTAGCTTGTTACACATTCCTCATTTTTCTTATTCAAACTCTATCCTTTTTTAAGTCTATATTTCCAGCATGGTTCGTCATAACAGTTCCATCAAGCATTCAGTTTTAGTCCTTTTTTTGTATGGAGTTATTTCCATGGGTGGAGAATTGCACACCAAGCAGCACATTTAAGTTATGCCCACTAATGGCTAGGAAAGATGGTTTTGTATGTATATTTTCCAAATGACACATAATGCCCCAATCAGGTAAAAAAAGACAGAAAAGTCATAGGTGAAAGTTTAGTATGTGCTTCTATGGTGAAGGCTTATCCTGACTTCATTTAAGAACTATGACTCATAAGGGTAAATACAAGAAGGTCTGGATACTAGCTATCACATGTAAAATATATGAAAGTCTCACAGACGTATGAAATAGCAAATATGCTTTCATTTGTTCGTGAGCAATAATGACTTCAATTAAGCCAGAACATCTCAAAAATCACAATAATGAAAATTACACAGGTTAGAAGACTTATAAAGTGGACTTGAATAAATGGTTTCATTTTTCCTTAGAGATGTTGGTTATTATTCAGTCTTCAAGTATAAAATATTCTTTACATGTCCATTTGCAAAAAAGATCATTTTTAACCCAATTCAATTTTACATGTTTCTATTATCCTACCAGGCAGAGTTCAATGCAGTATAGTTGGACTTGTGTTATCTTTTATTGAATAAGTTTATCCTACTTGTCCAGAGTTAATGCGTTTTTCTACTTTGAAAGTCATTATTTAAACTTAAATGTGTTTTCCACTATTTTGCCTAACAACAGTTTAGAGAAACTATTTCATTGAAGTGTGGCTTTAGATTTTGAGATTCTCTTCAATAGTATTTACAAAACATATTTTCTGTTGTTCTATTGTGAAAGGTTTTTTATAATTGGCATTTTAATGTTTTTTGGGGGGCCATGAGAATGATACTACATGCACTAGATTTATACTCCTCCTTATTTTTGGTTTGGACAGATAAATCTACCATTTTGACAGAAAAAAAATATCCTGTTAATGATAAAGAACAAACTGAGGGCTGTGATAGAGTGAAGAGGGTGGGGGATGGGCTAGACGGGGGGATGGGTATTAAGAAGGGCACTTGTGACAAGCACTGGGTGTTATATGTAAGTGATGAATCAGTGACTTCTACTCCAGAAACCAATATTGCACTGTATGATAATTACCTAAAATTTAAATTAAAAAGGAAATTTCATAAAGGAATATTTTAAAAAAAGAAAAAATATCCACCTGAAATAATCTGCCTCTATTTTTTAACAGAAAACCCATCTGAAACTCTAACTTCATAGTTCCTGACCTTCTTCCAGCCAATGTGCATTGCCTCCACTCTGCTTCAGTGAGTCACTTCCACCTCTTCACTCCCACTAACTCACCTCTGGTGTATCATCAAGAGCTCTAGGTCCCTCGCTGCTCCCTAGCTTCTGATCTACTCTTCAGACATTTCCATGCTTTCTTTCTTACTAACCCTAACACTTTTTAACCACGAACTCATTGACATCCTTGTGTCTCACCATCTTGCCAGTCCTCAACCTTGGATCGTCGTTACTTGATGTTTTCTTTCTTCCTGTCATTATACTTCTCAATTGCCAAATAACGATCATACCTGATTGATGGGTGCCACTGCAAATTCATACTGTCCAGCCTTTGCCAAGCCCTGAAGACTACCCCATCTTTATTTTTGTGCCGAAGTCAGCTCCCTTTCTAAGAATGCCATTCTTACTGTTCTAATGCCATTTTCTCCTGACTACTTACTTTTCCCACACCCTGTCAGGCAGCTGAAAATGTTGCTTCCTACCTCAGAGGGAAAGTAGAGACCATCAGTCATGTTCCCTCCAACTTCCTACCACCCTACCTTCAACATACCTGTATTTATACTCAGTCTTAGAACAAGTTTCACAGTCAGAAGTAGCCATCCCCCTTTTCAGTGCCAGCTCTCATTGTGTGTTTTCAATCCCATACACTCCTCACTTCTTCTGGAGCTGAAACTGTTAGTTCTCTCTCGCTTGCATTATTAATTTCTCCATTGTCTGGTAAATACTTCCTCCTTTACCATTCAGTCCTCAGTCTTCCCGGATTGATCCTTAATTTTTTCAGGTCTTTACTTAAATATGACCTACTCTGAGGGTCCTTACCTGACTGCATTATCTAAAATTACAACTTCAGAGACCTTACCCACACATAGGCTCCCTATACCCTTCTCTGTTTTAATTTTCCCTTTAGCGTTTGACACCAAGTAACATACTTTAAGTTATTTATTTCTGTGCTTTCCACACAAGAATATAAACTCCAGAGGGCAAGGGTTTTTGCTTGAATTCTTATTAGCTATAATAATGTTTGGCACATAATAGGAATAAGGTAAGTAATTATTGAATAAAATGAATAAACAAACTAATTTGACTTCTGTTTCCACTACTCTATTACAGTCATGAAGATCATCACCGACATTTTGGTCAGATTTTCATTTTGGTTCTCATCTTACTTGAACTTTCAGTAGAAGTCAGTACTGCTGTCCACTTGTTCCCTTGGGAAAAATGATTTCTCCAGGTTCTCCAAAGTTTTTAGACTCCTTCACAGATACCTCTTTATCATTCTGCCTTTTAAAATTGTTGGTGTTCCCCAAAGATCTGTCCTTGGACCTTTTCTATTTCATGCTCTTTTTTTCTGAGAAATACCTTTCATATCCATGTCTTTAAACACTACCAGTGGCTTCCCAGTCTACATCTGTAGTCCCCACATAGGTCCAAAATGATTTCTGACTCCTATTGGGCATCTGTAGGATGGTCCACATGTTCTTCGAACTCGAAACAACCAACATCAATTCATCACCTTCCCTTCTTCCTCAAGGCCTTGTTTTAATAAATGCCGTCAACATCTGTCCAGTCTCCCAAAGTATGTACATTTTGAATTTATTCTAGGCTCCTTCCTCTCCCCTACTTCCAATTCTGCTCCATGTTCTAACAACTCTACTTCCTAATTCCATTTCTGACCTATCCCCTGTCCCTTGTCCAACGCTTCTGCCTTAGTTCAAGCCTTATAATTTTTTACATGTGATGTAACAAACTGTCAGATTTTTTTTTAACCTTCAGGCCTGCCTTCATCCAATTCAGCTTTTACGCTGTCACCAGAAATACCTTTGTCAGTGCGTATTTTCCCGTGCTTGTCTCCTCTTGAAACATTCAGTGACTATCCATTACATTGTGAGAGAAGCTCTTGTATTCCATGAAGTCCAGCCTCAACCTACCTCTCCAGCCTCTGAAATTCTACAGGCATATTTATTTATTCACTTTTCCTTTCAAGGACACCAAGCACTTTCACAACTCTACACATATAGTTCCTTTTACCTACAATGTTAGTTTCTTCCCCCTAAATCTGGCCAACTACTAAGCACTATTCAAAAGCCAGGTCGGGGGGCGCCTGGGTGGCTTACTCAGTTACGTGTCTGACTCTTGATTTCGGCTCAGGTCATGATCTCGCAGTTGTGGCATTGAGCCCTTCGTCCGGCTCTGTGCTCATTGCAGAGTCTGGTTCAGATGCTCTCTCTCCTTCTCTCTCTCTCTCTCTCTCTCTCTTACTCACTCTCTCTCAAATAAATAAATAAAATCTTTAAAAAAAAAAAAGCCAGGTCAGCTGCCAGTTCCTCTGTAAACCTTGTCCAAATCTCACAAAGAAAGTTACGTTCCTCTCTGATCTTCTAGCATTCTGTATCATACATCTCTATTAAAAACATGTTTACATTGTGCTTTAGAAATTTGTTTAGCTTTTTATCTCTCACTGGATTATGAACTTCCAGCTCCCAAGTAATTAAGATAGTCTAGCTGAGGAGATAACACATAGACTTAAAAGATTAAATAGTGTAAGTTATGATATGATGATCATGATATGAGGGAAACAGGCTAAGGATAGAAAAATGGAAGCAATCAGGGTTGGTTTGGGAGGCCTGCACAGAGGAAGTGGATTTTGAAGGTTGAATGGACTTTGGCCCAATCAAGAGGCAAAGACCCAGTATTTCACTTGAGGATTATGCTCTGAACCAATATGAGAAGATTGGACTAGAACAAAAAGGTCAAGAAGAAGAGTAGCGAGATACATACTGGGACGGGGGGAGATTTGAACGTGATTGTGGGTTGTCTGAATGTCATGAATTTATTACTGCGTCGTGTGTGTGTGTTCATAGGCACATGCATGCCACTTAGATACAAGACATATATTTATCTGTCGTTGGTTGTTTTTCCTTCCCATTCTCATTCCAGGTCTGAACCAAAAGTTTTCGCAAGTCCTCAGAGAATCTGATTATCCTCTTGCATTATCCTATTTATTCAGAGCTGTCCTTCTGGAGTCTACTCAGTTCATTTTGATCGGTCTCTGATCTCAGGGGCCAGCTTACACATTGTACTGATTAGGGAAGGAAAGCAGAAAGGAGAAGGTCCTCAGTGGGATAAAATGTGGATCACAGAGATCGTTTGCTTGATGTGGTCACAATTTTCAGCTGATCAGGTGAAGAGGCAGTAAAAGCAGCAGTGCATATGGTCTGCAGTTTGAACAGCAAACTGGAGCCGCAGCATTGGCTGTCCATCTTACTCTCTGCTTGTCTCTTTATTCAGAAGTCTAAGTTAATTAAACTTGGCTCTCCTAGTGTTTGAATGCCAATTCTAAATGCCTGCAGTGAGAAAATCACAACCTATAAAATCAGTTAAAATGTACATTCTAGAAGAGTCATCACAATTGATAGTGATAATTCCTAACATCCTTCCATCCTAGTATTCCTGCTTTTTTTCTCTACTGTTTTTCCTAATTATTATCTGTTGAGATTAGTGGTTTGCCCTTTGTTTTCTGGCATGGCACATTGTACAAATGCTTTGTGGTGGGACTTTAATTTGTTCATGATGACACTCTTCTGCCTTTGCCCATGGGAAAAATAAAATTGAGTCATTCTTCCTCTGGCCTTCTTCAGCTACATATCCTGTCAGTATGATGTTTATCTCAACTTGCCTATTGATGATTACATTGATTGTGTTGTATTCTGGTATGCAGCTCTGTGCTTCTGGCTTTTTCGTTTTGTGGGGTTTGCTTCCTTTAAAAGGACGCCCATGTGAACTCAAAAAGTGACCGATCTCCTGATACTAAGGAACAGAATTATGCTCGGGTTATCAGCCGCTACAGGGTTGAGCCACTTATATATTAGGTGTAACTCAAAGAGGAAATTATGTGAATGGCAAAATATATAAAGCTGTGTGATATTGAGCCACAGTGTAGCCAGGTTCTCTTGTAATAACTTCTGAGTTCTTATTTTAAGTCACTGCAAATGAGTGTAGGAAAATGTAACAGATTTGGGGGAAGAGAAGTAAGATTAGACCTACTACCTTCAGCCGGGATAGCTAGACTACCAACCTCTTTTAATCACTGCTTTTTAAAGGATTTTCTGAAAGTGAAAGTGGATTTTTAAATATTGGATCATTTGTTGATTTTTCATTCTTTTTTATATCCTGTTAAACACAGGTTGGGGTATGAATCTTGACTTAGCTACCTACTAGCTACCTACACCTTGGGCCAGTTTTGTAACCTCTTAAAGCCGCCAACATCCTTATCTATGGCCACCTCACAGGAGTAATGTGAGGATTTTGTAAGGTAAGAGCTGAAATGCATAGGATAGTGCCTAACAAACAGAAAGTGATTTGCAGAGCTCAAGTGTATACATTTGTCAGTGGTTCAGCAGGAGGAATTTGGTAGACAAAACAGTGGATCAGGCAGATTCTCTTGTGTTCCCCTGGTTAGTTTGGCATCAGACAGATTGTAGAACAAAGTAATTGTATTAGTTTTCTCTTTCTGTGTAACAAATGCGCGCAAACCTAAGGACCTAAAGCAACAAACAGTGGTTGTCTCATAGTTGTTATGAGTCAGGAATCTGGGCACAGCCACTGGCTTCTCTGTTCAGGGTCTCACCGGGATGAAATCACAGTGTTAGCTGGGACTGAGGTCTCGTCTGAGGATCCTCTTCTGAGCTCATGTCATTGGCGGAATTTAAGTCCTACAGTTTAGGACCACGTTTCCCATTTTCTTGCTGGCTGTCAGCCAGGGGTCGCTGTCAGCTACTAGAGGCTACTCTGTAGTCCTTGCCACATGGCCCCTTCCGTAGGCCCACTGACAGCGTGGCAGCTTCTTCAGAGTCAGCATCTGGCAGAGACAGAGAGTGAGAGAGAGAGACAGAGACAGAGAGAGAGAGAGAGAGAAATGTTCTTTACTCATGGCTAGTAAAATGAGTCTTCTATGTATAAACAGTAATATAGTTAGGGGAGTGATGTTTTCATCACCTTTCCATATAGTCTATTGGTTAGAAGCAAGTCCCGGGCCATGAACATGGGGGACACCCTAGGGTCTGTGGGCCATGGTACTCAAAGAAATAATGGATAATTCACCGGCCCAAAACCTAAGAGAAATAATGGGTGTGTCCCTGAATATTTTAATCTGCTTGGTGAGAAATAATATCAAATGCTTTCATTTGTTTTTCCTGAGTGTGTGACTTTTGAAACTAATGCTTTGGAGATTATTGCAGTAGCATTTTCCTTAAAAATGTATCAGTTATACAAATAACACATTATTATATGCTTATTGTAAAATGAAGTAAACCACACAAAAGTATAAAACTGAAAATTCCTTTATTCTTCACCCGCACCCTGTCCCAACCCATTCCCTTATCCAGAGGTACTCAATGATAATAGTTTGGTAGGTATCCTTCTGTAATTTTTTAAAACCTACATGGTATCGGAGTGCCTGGGTGGCTCAGTCAGTTGAGCGTCCGACTCTTGGTTTCGGCTCAGGTCATGTTCTCGCAGTCATGAGATTAAACCCCATGTTGGGCTCTGCGCTGAGCGGGGTGTCTGCTTGGGATTCTGCTCTCCGTCTCCCTCTGTCCCTACCCCGCTTATGTTCTCTCTCTCAAGTAAATAAGTAAATCTTTAACAAAAAGACCTACACGGGATCTTGCTATATGTGTTCTATGGCTTGCTTTTCCTGTTTTCTAACACTGTGCGTTGGAGAGCTTTCTATGTAAGTATAGGTAAATCTGCCCGTGCAACTTGATATTCCTTTATATGCATGGACAATTAGGTCATTTCCAATTTTTTTACTTTTATGAGCAATACCGCAGTGAATTCCATGTACATATATATTTGTGCACCTGTGGAATTGTCCTGTAGGAACAGATTCCCTAGAAGTGAAGTTGATGAGTCAAAGGATATATACATTTAGTATTTTGATAGAAAATAAATGAGAGAATCTAACATTTATATACTGCTAAAATGTCCTCCAAAAGCCTATATGCGTTTACAATCCTACCAGCAGTGTGTATGTGAAAGTGCCCATTCTTTTTCACTGAATAGTCTTTTCCAAAATCAGCAACGTGTGACTTTTAGCAACTTGATATGAGGAGCAACAGAAGTCGGTGAGCATGGGCGTGAGTAGGAGTTGAGAAAACACTAGAAGCTGAGGGCAAGGGCAGTGCCCATTTGGCTGGCCACAGAAAATTTAGGCACACTAATAGTTTTGAAAATGACTTCCAAGGCTATATTAAATTAAGAGATGCTGTCTCTCATGGCATATAAAATTAGAGTACTCACTCTAATCTAGCCCACATTATGTCCACATACCTACCATGTATGGAAAGGGAAGGGGAGGGAAAACAGTGAGAATGGCTCATTTAGTGAGTGAAAATTTTGGGAGTATAAAAAATGTCGTGGAATGTTGGTAATGCATGTTATTAACTCAACAGCTCTAAGAGTCCTTCTTCAAAGCTATTTCCAAATCACCTATGATTACATGATTAGAGACCTCTTAAAACAAGTAAAATAGTTCTGCAAACTAGGTTATCTCTCAGAGTACTAAAAAGCCTGCTGAAAGCTAGCATGTAAAAGTGTCACAATGCATACCCCCCAAAAAAGAGGTACAATTGCCTTGATAATATATAATAATGCCAGAAGATATATTGTAGGATAATATTGCTGGGGCTACATGGAGATTTTTCGATTTGCTGATTACAAAGCCTACTCAGAATCTCAAGGCTCATTCCAAACCACTGTGGTTTGTTGAGACCTGCATTTCTTGTTCAGTCTTCTGAAAGTAATTATGAATGCTGCAGAAAGACTCAATTTTATCCAATTTCTGACAGCTACATTCTGATAACTACTCCCATTTAGCTTTTCTGTGTTGAATGAGAATATATATAGGAGGAATACAACAAGCAAATAAACCTTCTTGTGCTTTCTGCTTTGCATGTGCACACTTTGGATTAATAATGTCTACGATTTGTGGCTCCATCATGTAAAGTGGTAATCTTGGTTTAATCCAGTTGGTTTAATCACCTTGAATCACATGTCCAATACAGAAGTTCTATTACACTGCCAATGCTGAAAGGTACTGATTACAGGGCAGCATCGGCAAATAGAGTTTTGAAAGATTTGAAGATATTTTGTATGCAAGCAATTTTTAAAGAAATAATTAAATGAGATTTATACCATGTGTTAAGTTTAGAAATAATGATTATTTCAGATATATTCTAACTTCCAAAAATATATTACGGTAAAACCCTAGTTTTATACTATGTGCTGAAAAAGAGAAACAGTCCATGTGTTTAGGAAAATGCTGCTTACCATATGCAGTTCTTGGTAATTGATAATAGATAGCAGCATATTAAAGACTCCGAGAAATCCTGTAAAAGAGAAACCTGTAGAGATGTGTTTAACACAAAGTTCCCGAAGTTTATTTGTATTGAGAACTTTATTCTCATACAATACTCACTAATATTCCCATACATTAGGAAATGCTGATATCATTACTAGTGTTAGCATAGTTTAGCTGTAGACTATGTATTTCAACATTTAGCATGCTAGTTTCCTGTCCTTCCTTTCGATTCATTTGATGAAAATTTTAATTCCCTTTAAAAATACAAATACATCTTAAAATATTAAGATAATATATTTGGCTGGCAAATTGATAGCAGCTTTTGTGTATAAAACTCATCATAAAAGGCCAATTAATTAAGATTGTTGAATTATCCATGCAATGGGGAAGAAGATGATTCTGGATAACCAGACCCCTCATTTCAAAAGATTATTTGATTCATGTTTAATAAAAAATGCAGCCCTCAGAAGATGGTATGTGATAAGCCCCCATCTTTGAATTAATTTATTTTTCCTGTTATCATTGTAGACTTTGCTTGTGAAAGATAATCTAAGGGCACCTCAGGAATTAGATAAAGAAGGAGTGCTGGGTCACCTTCATCCAAGCGATGAACTGATAGCTGTGATTGAAAATTGTAGTCAACTTAAAACAAAACAAAATAAAAAAGGAAATTACTGTCAAATGAAAGTGTAGCTTTGGAAGCTGAACCCTTATAAATTGTATTGACAGCAAACCTGCACCTGAGCCCCAGTGGATCACTTCGCTTGGATTATATTTAACAGCAATTGGAAATATCCTTGTTCCTTATGCTTTGACTGTACGGCACTTTCTTTCTTTCTTTCTTTCTTTTTTTTTTTTTTTTTGGTGGCTCTTCTCAGAAAGTCAAGTTTATTGGGAAATAAATTTTCCGTGTTTCATATGTTGTCTTTAAAGAAACAGTGGTCACCACCTGCCGGTTGACACCCACCGATGTCGTTTTTCTTCCCAATCAAAAGAAGCAGGTCAGCAATTTCCTAGCAGGACGAAAGTAATAAAGGTTACTTTTTTCCCTGCTCTGTATCATGGGCAAGACTTACCCATAGTATGATTTGGGCATATTTCTTCTTAACTTCTCTCCAACTACCTCACTCCCCACAAGAAGCAACAAGTATTTAGATAATTGTCACGAGGCTGAGAATTCCATATTATCCTCACCTTTGGGTCTGAATAAATTAGGCATTTTCTGTGAAGTCTCCACTTTGACTAAGTGATTTCTTTGTGCAAAACTTTTACCACTTCGAAGCGTTTGTGTAATCTGTTCCCTGTGCCTGGAACATTCTCTTCCCCTCTCTCCTCTGCACGTCCACTCACCCATCTTCTTCCTGGCCTGCCAGGCTTCTATGCATCCTTTAGATTTAAACTTAGAAGCCACTTTCTCCAGGACACTTCCCTACCCCCTCCTGTACACACCTAATCACACCCTCTAATTTCCCCACCTTGTCAAATAAAAATAAGAGCGTAAGTCCCAGGGGTTTAAAAATAAGACAAAATGAAATTTTTAATTTTTAGACGAATTCAGTGTGTTTCCGCTATTTTTAATCCCCCTCCACGGATTCAGTGGTTCTCCAGCTATAAAGGGCCTGCTAGTCACCTGCAGTGCTTATTTTACATGTAGATTTCTAGACTCAGCCCAAGATTCTGTATCACATGGCCTGTGATGGGCCCACGAATCTGCAGTTTTAACAAGCTGCATAGGTGGGTCTGATGCAGGTGGTCATGGACCTCATTTTGAAAAACAGTGGGAGGTCAGAAGTGATAAAGAGAGAGAATGCAATACAAATGTATTAAAATAAACACCATCTGCATCAGGGCAATTGTAGAGACTTTCCTAAAAATACAGCACCAAATGGCAGACAGTTTATTTTCAAGGGACCAAGTGAAGAACATATTTTATCTCCAGCACAACTTTTATTCATGTTTGCCAAAGTTCCATAGTCAGTGACATATAATTTTTCAACATGAAATATTACTTCTGTGGCAGGGCCTGTGGTTAAAAGCCTTAGCTATCATTAGCTATCAGAGCGCATATAGTCTTTTACTGGAAGCACTCAAAGCATAGCACAAAATGATCACCCCTCCTTCTCCATCACCACCACCCTATTCGACCACATAGTTCATCACAACTCAGAGACTACTGCGCAGAGCACCAAAGGGAATGTTGCAGAAGGAGAACTTTCTCTTAATGATCCAATATAGATTCTAGACAGTAGCCTATGAATTTCTAAGAACTGGGAAATAATGTAGGTCATGATGTGTCTATTTGCCTGGCAACAGATTCTAGAATTGAGTAATTGGATACATTGGACATGATAACCTGGACTACACCTTTACATTAGTTTGTGTGCTATAAATAGTAAAGTATTTCGATATTTGTATGCCCTTAAAAATTGCTCTCGACTTGACTGGGAGATCCAGTGCCATACACTCGAGGTGCAGCAGTAAAGGAGAGGCTTTGCCTATGTCTAAGTAAAGATTCCACAGAGCCCCGAACTAGAGAAAGATAAGCCCATTCCATAAACCGTGCATCTAGAGAGCAAGGTAAGGAAAGCCACTTGTGCATAATATGGGTCCCCTGTGAACAGAACAAGGAAGCTGGGAGGTTGATAAAGTTCTTGATTCCACTCTGGCTGCTAATGGTAATGAATCATTGAATGCATCTGTTCTTCACATTCCTGTGGCATCCCGGGAGGAGAGGAAGGTAAAACATAAAACCCCAAGGAAGTTAAACAAGAACACAAAATGGGCAAGACACACTGTAGAAGCTAGGTATCTCAGTGATTGGTGCTACAAGCCTCAAGGGGTGCTGCTTGGAGGTAGGGAAGCCCAGCTGAGATCTGTGTCATGACTTTCATGGATTTATAACAAAGAAACAGAAGCACGTGCGGACCCCTCCTTTAAAACAAAAGTACTTTTTGCTGAAAGAAAAATGCAAAGGTTATCTGAATTTCCTCCCAAAGGGCTGCTGCAGTATTTTATGAACTATGTGAAAAATAAATTGGTTGGTTTCCACTCACATTCATGCATTGTTCAGATTAGCTAAAGAACCATTAAGGAGGGTTGTGGGGTAAGGAGGAGATCTCTGAAGTGGGGGAGGTTATGATGGGGGTAAGAGAAGTAGAGAGGCAACAGGAACTGGATGTAGTTAATTAATATGCTCCTAGACTCTGAATGAAGTGGCAAAGAGCACATTCATTAGACTCCCAGGTACTGAAGGTGTTCCAAATAGCAGTAAGAACAAGAGGTTCCAGATGAATAGGATGTCTGCCAAAACTGCTCAGGAAGTTCATGAAATTGGCATGGTCTAGAAAAGTGGAAGATAATGCATCTTGGATAAAAACACTTGGATAAAAACTCATTTTGAGTGTGAAACAATGCTTAATGGAAACAAGTTTTATTGGTTTGTTATAGATAATAGAAACGCTGTTGGCTATGCAATCCTACTATGGCTAGTATGCCAAGAGTAAGACCTAGTCTATGACTGCTTTTTAAAAAATTTTTTAAGACTTATCTATTTTTTTGAGAGAGAGAAAAAGAAGCATGAGCAGAGGCAGGGGCAGAAGGAGAGGGAGAGAGGAAAACTCCCTGCTGAGTGCGGAGCCTGAGGGCATGGAGTTCTATCTCATGACCCTGAGATCATGACCTGAGCTGAGAATAAAACACTCAACTGACTGAGCCACCCAGGCACCCCCGAGTATGTTCATACTTGATGAAAAGACCCAAAGTTTGAAAGAAGAGGTGAGAGTGTGCAGGTAATGGCATTATTTGATCTAAGGAAACCTGAATAGAATGACTAGTGGTAATGGTGTGCAGAATTCTGTGCAGTTTAATGGACTCAAGGGAAAAAAAACTATTTGGTTTCTTTTTTCAGGAACATAGTCCCTTATATTCTGATCTTCAGACTAGAAACCCTTGGTAATTAGACTGAACAAAAACTCAGTGTCCTATGGACTGAATTGTGTCCCTCAAAATTCCTATGTTGAAGCCCTAACCCTCAATGTCATGGTATTTGGAGATGGGACCTTTGGGAGGTAATTAGGTTTAAATGAGGTCATAAGGATGGGACCCTCGTAATGGGATTAGTGCCCTTGTAAGAGGAGACACAGAGAGTTTGCTCTCTCTCAGCAAGAAGGTGGCTATCTGCAAGCCAGGAAAAGTCTTCTCCAGAATTCAATACTCTGATCTCAGATTTCCTGTTTCCAGAACTGTGAGAAATAAATTCCTGTTGTTAAGCCACCCAGTGTATGGTATTTTGTTATGGTAGCCTGAGCTGACTAAGGCACAGTATGGTTGTCATTCAACTTCCAACTTGGTTTCTTTCTCTGGGAGCCATCAGCAAAGGAATATGCTGCTTATGAGTGAAGAATGGGTGATGTTTGTATATCAGCCTTAATTACTTCAAACCCATGAGATTATTCCATTTTGCAGTCGTTCAGCAGAACCATGAGGAATTCTGTTGGGCCTAGGGTTTTTTCCTTTCATTCATTTATTGATCACAAGTATTCATCAAGCACGTACCCCACATCAGAAGGTACTATAGGCATTGGGTCAAAGTACTATGGAGCTCTAAGCAGCAGACTGCGAGCATGGAAATCCCAAGGGGTGATGAATAGATATCAGAAGAAACATGGGAAACTGGGGAGAGGGAAGGTAAACGCCTATGCCATGATTTTATCTACATCCAGCTCTGATAACATGACAAGTAAGAGATTAAATGCTGCAAATTTTGGACTATTTCTAGGGAACCAAACTGAGTTTCTAGAGGCCAACTGTTCAATAGCAAAATAACTCGCTATTGAAAAACAGACCACAAATAAGCCAACTTAGAGTGATTATACACAAAAGACAGTTATTCGACATGTTGTTGATATGTCCTGGAGGCTTTATTTACAGATTTTCCAGAGTTTTTATAATCCCCAGTAGACCTTCTGTTTCCATCAAAATGATGCTGGCATCATTTGTCTTCACGTCCACTAAGTGGACCATGGTTTGAGAGCATCTGAGGTGATAAAGACGTAGTAGGTCTTGACCACAGGTAAAAGGACCAGTAGGTGGCATGTTGATTCCAAGTCTGTCGAATCCTCTCTAAATCCATTCCCTGTTTTTCATCATTCTCCGAAAGAGGCAGCCGGATTACTCACCTGCTAGCCAAGGCGGGTCACAACCTGTGCTCTACATGTGGAGCTTTTGAGAAGCCACAGGTTACTGGGAATGATGCAGAAGCAATTGTATATGATTGGTACTCCTCGGGGCTGAGTTTTGTCCATTCTTTTCTACTAATGGGGAACACATGTTGTGTACCAAGGAAGTCGTTTTGCCTTTGCGGGAGTCCTTGCTTTCATTTATAGAATACAAGCCCCCTAAATGTCATAGCTGGGTTTAGTTTTAGTTTAAACTCTATTGCTTATCTGTTTGCTCCCCCGTTTTCCTTTTTCTTTAAGCCAAAAGGACAGAAGATGGTGTGTTTATCTAAGTGTATGCTTTCCACTGAGGTAGAAAGGCATGGGGGAAATACTTTTACCACCCAACTGAGGGTAATGTTTAGAGACAGCTAACTATTTTCTGACTATTTTTGTTGCTTGACATTTTACTGGAAGTATCCAGTTACACGGAAAGGTTTTACTCTTCTAAGCCCTCAGGTGCAAACTCTCTAGAAGTAATTTTAGGCATAGGAATATCTTATCCATGGCGACTATGGCCCTATTTTGATTAACAAAAAAGGAGTAAATTGCCTTGAAATAAGCACAGCGAATCATATTCTAACTTCATTCCTGTTCTGCTAGAGAAGTTGAACTGAAATATAAAAATAAAATGGTGTATTAACTTTGTTGCAACATATTAATGGCTGTGTGTGTGTGTGTGTGTGTGTGTGTGTGTGTGTGTGTTAATACCTGGAGAGAGAGAGAGAAGTCTTCATGCTCGGTTTTTGTTTTTTCTTTCTTTCTTTCTTTCTTTCTTTCTTTCTTTCTTTCTTTCTTTCTTTCTTTCTTTTTTTTCTTTCGTTCTTTTTTTTTTGGAAATTCCATTAGTATTGAGCACTTAGAGCTATACATTTGAGGTGGTCAGATAGGTAGTTGGGTACTGATTATAATTAGCACATATTTTAAGCATGATCCGATTCATCAAAGGAAAACAGATCAGCAGCTTTTTGGAACATAAGACATATCAGAGATGTTGTGCTATGTGTGTTGGCAGGTTTATGCGGTTTTAAAACTGTAGGTGGCCCCTTCTCTCTTTTGCACATTTCTCTGAAAACATGCACTCAAGTGGTTAATCTTAAATTGTTTTGAAAGTTTATCACCTAACATAAATTGTATACATAAAGATACCTGAGCGGTCATTCTGTGAGTTAAATAATGTCTGAATTTTTTTCCCATGCTTCTGCCATCTTTATTACTAAGTCTCATTGCAAAAGAAATAGCTAAGGCCCAGAGTTAGGTAATGATTAATCTGGAAATTTAATAAATACTGTATAATCATATTATGCTCTCAAAATATTCAGTATGAACCAGATCAGTCTTGAGACTCTCCCAAGAGAGTTATTTGATGGGAGCTCCATAAAGGTGGCTTTTGCCTGTAAGGGAATCTCATGTCATACGTTCCAGTGACATCATTATCATAAGGTTATTGTGTAGCGCCTTGCATTTATCTAATGATGGACATCCAAGAGAAGAAGTATATTTTTATTTTTTTTAAAAGATTTTATTTATTTATTTGACAGAGAGAGAGACAGCCAGCGAGAGAGGGAACACAAGCAGGGGGAGTGGGAGAGGAAGAAGCAGGCTCATAGCGGAGGAGCCTGATGTAGGGCTCGATCCCGCAACGCCGGGATCACGCCCCGAGCCAAAGGCAGACGCTTAACCGCTGTGCCACCCAGGCGCCCCATAAGAAGTATATTTTTAAAGTAGTGTCTGGTGGTCGATATTATTATCTTCATTTGAAAGATGGAAGAACAGAGGTCCAGAGAGGTCAAGCTACATGTCCAGCTTATAAGAAGTCATTGCCAGTGATTGAATTCTCAAGGCTCCAATCCTGTACTCTATCCACTCCTGTCACTCAGCTGTGAAGCCATCAAGGATTTACTATAAGCAGAACTAAAAACAGCAGACCTCCTCCACTTGTGATGTACCAAAGAGATAAGGTCCAATCACTTGACAGAATGGATCGAGGCTGATTGCATCTGAAGGACATGGACCAGGTGATTTAAAAGGACATTTTTTTGGTCCACGTCTAAAATGACCATTGAAGTACTTCACTTAGAAAAGATGTTATAACCATAAGGTTTCATTAATTTCCCTGTTCTGAACATGGTACCCTTTTTTGACTAGTTGATAAACATTCTCATTGGCTGAACAGAGCTGATGCTGTTGCGTCTCTCTAATCAGCAACTTTGCTTCACCCTTTTGCACACCGAGGCACTCCATTTTCTGTCCCTAGTCTTTTCTCCACACACACAAACACTAACTTTATTTTTTCTTCTTAACCTTTTCAACATACCAAAAAAGTACAGAAAATGTAACATTTATGTGCCCACAACCAATATTACACCTATATTTATAGTTTGCCACATTTGTTTCATAGTCCTTTTTTGTTAAAGAAACAAAATGTTAAACATCTATGTAAAGTTCCACCCCACCGTTTCCTTCTTATAGTTAGCCACTCTCCTGAAATTGAATTTGGTTCATATCATTTCATGTGTGTTTTCATAATTCTACTATATATGTAAGTATCCATCACTAATACTTACAAAACTGTTTTGCCCCTAAAATTTGCATAAATATCGTACATGTTTCACGACAACTTTTTTCAAACAGCTTTTATTTTGGGGATTTGTCCATGTTGGTAAAGATAGATCTGGATAATTAACTGCTGTGCAATATTCCATTTTGTGAATAAACCACAGTTAAACTATCCATTTCCTCTGCCGATGGACATTGAAATTAACTTTTTTTTTTTTTTACCACCATGATTAGGGCTTCAATGAACTTCCTTACGCTTATCTCCTAGAATACACATATAAGAGTTTTCTAGGATAGATACCTAGAAGTGGAAGTGGGTTTTCATCCTCGAATTTACTAGGTAGTTTAGGTTGCCTTCCAAAGTAATTTCATCTGCTTTCACTCCTACCAGAGATACATAACTATTCCTGTTTCCTTCTATCCTCACTAACACTTGCTGTTATTAGACATACTAATTTCTTTTCAGTCCAATGGATGAAATAGAATCTCATTATTGGTGGAGTTGAGTATCTTTTCATAGTTATTGGCCATTGGCCAATTCTTCCTCTATGAATTGCCTCATTTTGTCCTCTTCTAGTTTTCTTTTGAGCAGTTAATGTTTTACTAATGACTTGTAGGAATTCTTTATATATTCTAGATACTGATCCGTTTTCAGTTATATACAATGACAATCTCTCCTCTCCGTCTGTGGCTTGTCTTTTCACTTTGTTTAGGGTTTCTAACCTTTTCCAACCTTTTTCTTTTATTTCAATTTTCAAATGGAGAACAAATAAATGATAGAAAACTTAGATTCGTGTCCTATTAATCGTATTATTAGACAAAGATATCTTCTGTAAGTACAGTTCCTTTGGTCTTTGTTTCTTCCATATAACTTCCAAACTCAGTAAAAATCTAGCACAAATTCTATAAAAAGATCACTGCATCTTTATGATCACAGAGCAAAATAAGATTAATTTTGGATTGTACTGATGTGGTGCACATTTATTTCTTTTCTTCTTGGTCTTTCTGCTTCAGCACAAAAGCTAATTGATTATTCATTTACCAGGCCCATCTGCCCAGTTGAAGGAAGAATCTATCTAGCTAGAGAACTGCTCTTCTTCACAAGTTATATGAGCTGGTATGCCTGGGGGACATGTCTGAAGTCTCTCTGCTCATGTTTCATCCTGTTTGATTTCATTTCTTTAAGTGTGAGCAATGTATCTTTTGTTTGTGAATAAGATTAGGGAGCATGTTTTTCCAATACACATCTGTAAAATAAAGAATGTTTGGGAATGCATTTTTGGTTTTTTTCATCTAACTATGTAGCAGTTAACCTCCATCTCTGCAATGTTGCAAAATTCTTTGTACTTGTTGTTTTCCTGTCTAACCTATAATTAAAATAATGCTGTGTTTAAAATGTTTTTCCATTGTCATCATCCTTGTGAGTTTCAGTGATTCCTTTTTGTTATGCTATAGATCCAATAGACGTTTTAGATAGGGAAGAGGCCATGTCACATTCACTCAGATGTGATTGTTTAAGGTTCCTCGATGGATGTAATATGATATGTTTAGGGGCAGTATTTATATGGTTTGAACATAACCCATTTTACACTTCAGCGATTTTTACCAAGTGGAGAACATGTCTGCCTTAGTTTGCTACGCCGATGGAGCCATGTTCACCTCTTTAGACATAATTGCTTTCAAGTAGAGGAAGTCGTTTCTTCCAACTCCATTTTATAGACGTCTCTCACTGAGCAAACTGATCAAGACATGAGAGAATAAAATCTGTGTGGCATGGTTGGATGGCAAACCCTAAGCCTCAAACCTGAATCTGGATTATACCAGGTTGAGGCAGGTGAGCAGCCCCGGAACATAACCTGATCAACATCACAAGTCATGGGATTAATAAACTGGCCTCAGTAGAGGAAGGGTACAAATTGAGATACAGACCAAGGATCCAAAACAAATACTGTGAGAGTGACAAAGAACCAAACTCAGAAAGCCAAAGCAATAGGAGTAAGGCAAGGATAAGGTAACAGCAAACTAAGAGATAGTGTGCAGACTCTGTTTTCTTAAGCAAAGCCATTTTAATCCTCTGAACCTCAATTTCAACATCTTTAAACGTGAGGATTTGATTATTGACAAGGACTCTTCCAGCTTTAACATATTTTAGTTCCAATTCTAGGGTATAAGAAAACACAGAGGGCTAATGCTAAATCCAGATACCAGGCAACTGTCTACATTTATAAGAGGGACATATCAACAGGCAGGCAAATAAGATGGTGGTGTAGAATATTTAGATGGTCATACTGCATTTTGAATCTTTAAAAATTTTCTAGAGCTTGAATATACAAGTGGTAGAAAAGTACAAGGAAAATATCTTTCTTGTAAAAAAGAATTAAGACTTTATTCTTATATAGTGAGAAAAGGTAATGGTCAGACTGGTAAAGAGCAATCTAGAGAAGAGTGGGAGAAGGAGGGAAAAGGTAGGAGAAAAAGGAGGAAAATAGAACATTTTGGAGGTAAGGGTTGTAGGGGAGCAGGAAGAAAGAGGCTCAGACATTATCAATGGAAGAGGGTTGAATAAGACCTGGAGACCAAAGATAAATGGTACTTTAAAGGGAGGGGGGTATTTATTTTCCTGCAGAATCATAAATATAGTGTCATTCATGCATATATGTGCTCTTCTATAGAAAGTACACCACGTATTTTAGACAACAGTTCTTAATATGATATTATATTGAGCATACTTCAATGGTATGACATGGAATTATAATTTTAGAATGTTCATTTTCTCAGCCCCTAAGCCAATATCGTTAAGCCACCTGTGGTCTGTGGAAAATTATTTTATTGGCAAAGATATCATGTGCCTTTCCAGAGTCCACACTCTATATTTTAAACCCGGTTTTGCTCCTGCAAACACATCCTTATGCATGCCACAGCTGTGCCTCTCTTCTGTGTCCTTGAAGTAACTTTTAAGAAGTGGGTGAGATGATTCCCCTGAGGAGTGATATTCTAATGATCATTTCTCACTTGTGGAGCCCCATTTTTGCTGTTATTTCTTTAATTTTAATAATTCTCATTACCGTGAATCATTTATGAAGGTAACTCTGTGCCAACTCTTAGTGACCAGACCAACTGAAAGCAAATCCGTGACCTCTTAGAAGCTAATGTGGCGAATGTGTCCTATTGCTCCCAATAGGATGCGAAATATTAACACTTAGGGTAAGAGGTTAATAAAAACTTGAGTCAAATGTTGTAATGAATTCATTCATAGAGCAGAAATGTATTTTAACATTTCGTAATATATATAAAACATTTATAAATATCAACTAATGTATATTTAATGAACATAGCAAGGATTCTATTGCCTAATATCCAAACATTATATTTCATAATTATGATCTGCTCACTGGGCAACATTTCACAGATGAGAGGTCATGGCTGTGAAAACAATTTTTAGAAGCATAAGCCCCAAATGTACATTTTATAGCATTTTAGCAAATCAGATTACTGTATTTACCCATGTTCGTCTCTGTCCCTTAATTTTGAGAAAGAAGTAGACTTTATTATTGTTATTTTAGTCAGACGATATTTACTGAGCACTTCCTGTGTGCTGTGGAGTCCAAAAGGACACACAGGAATTTGCTAGGTCACAAAATGGGGCTGACCTTTTCAGGCAGTGGGAATCCCATGTGCAAAAAAGCCAGGGCCATGAGAACATGGAGTTATTGGAGAGACTAAGGCTAGCGTGGTTTACCCAGAGCAAAAGGTACCTGTAAGAAAGTGAGGTGAGAGAGGTAAACTTTACTAGCAGCCTTTTGTGTCATCTGTGGGATTTGGGCTTCGTTCTAAAGACCGTGGGGAACATGTAAGTGACATGACTGCATTTACATTTCTGAAAGCTAAATCTAGCAGCAGCTTGAAATAAAGACTGAGTGGGGGATGGTTAAATCTGGACACAAGGAAGCCAGTTAAAGGTTATTTCATTGATCCAAATGAGAAAGAATGGTTGGGACTAAAGTTGTGGAAGAGGAAACAAAGCCACTGAAGAAGCAACAAGAGTGAGCATGGGCCTTGGAGTCTGTCAGAAATAACTTTTAATTCCTGCAATAATATTTACTATCTCTGTAGCTTTTTGAAAGTTATTAACTTCCTTGAGATTACAGTGATGTGGCACAGTGCCTGGTGTGAGTGCTCAGTAAATGGCTAATACTATTTTACTATTTGGATGGTATGGTCTACAGGACTTGGTGACCAGTTGTATGTAGGGGTTGAGAGAAAGAACACAATCTATAATGGCTCCCAAATTTTCCCTTCAGATAAAATTGTCAGTGGCAGGCAAAGCCCCTGAGAAGTTGAAGAGTGGTATAAATGGCTATTTTTCAATAATAAGAGAAAACGTGTGCAATCCTGTTTGTACATTTATATTTGGGGTTGTGGTTTCAAAATAGAAACAGTGGCTGGTGGCTGTGGGGTAGAGAACTGGAGAGGAAAAGAAAAGCTAAGCAAGACAGATGAGACATCTAGAGGTAAGAAGTTAGTCTTCAGGGGCGCCTGGGTGGCACAGTCGTTGAGCGTCTGCCTTTGGCTCAGGGCGTGATTCCAGCATTCTGGGATCGAGCCCCACGTCAGGCTCCTCCGCTGGGAGCATGCTTCTTCCTCTCCCACTCCCCCTGCTTGTGTTCCCTCTCTCGCTGGCTGTCTCTCTCTGTCAAAATAAATAAATAAAATATTTTTAAAAAAAAGTTAGTCTTCATAGGGTTTAACTGAAAGCTAATGGACGGTTTTAAGGAGGCAAGTAATGTAGTAAAAATATGAGGAAATATTGTGAGTCCTAGAATCATAGAATTCTAAAGCTGAAATGGACTATAGAGTCCATCCAGTTCAATTGCCAAACCTACGACTCCAAGAACCAGCTAAGCACATAAGCATTTCTGTGCAAAAGCTACCTATGCTTCATCCAATTCAATATCTTCTGGGGAGAGCCTTCTGGAAAGGATGATGGTGATTTTTCCATAAAATGCTTCTCCAGACTTAGAAGGACCATTTGGTAACCACTCCTAGATCTAGCTTTGAAAAGTGTCAGTAAAAAAACTCTTGAGCTGATTCAGCCTGTGTTTAGAAGTTCATCTTTCTCTCTTATAAACCTACCAATTTAATCTATAATGTGTGCCTTCCCTTTTAGCTGTTGGCGCTTGGTGATGTCCACTTATCAGTACAAGGCATATAATTTCTATTGAACTTTGTTTCAGCTATTTAATTTTTTGCTATTTTCCATAAAAATGTGCTTTGATGGCCAAAATGCATGTAACCAAGTTTTGGGTTTTTTTTATTACATCTGATAATGACGAAGAATAATAACAATAATACACAATAACAATAATGTGTTTATGACATAATATCTGCCAGACACTGTTTTAAGTGCTTTACACATACGGACTCCTGCAATTCTTATATGTGATAGATATCCTTATTATTCCCATTTTTACAATAGAGGAAACCAAAGCCAGAGAGCTTAAGTAGTTTGTCCAAGGTCACACAGCTAGTAAATTGCAGTACCTATATTCAAACACAGGTAGTGGCAGTCTGACTGCAGAACCCAGGCTCTTAACTCCTCATCATACTGAGCAATAAATATGTTTTGCTGGCTAAGAAGCAGATGCCATATTGAACATTATATAGCACTGGTCTCTTCAGGTTTAATTAATTATAACTCCTTAATAGTATTTATTTCTCTCACTTCGCCTCTCCCAAAATCTTATTCCAGGCATTTATTTCCGTTTTGACAATTGCCTTAGCATGCATATGTTTGCATTTGTTCTCATTTTTGTTTAAGTTCTTGATTATGAATATATGCCNNNNGCAATAGCAAGGGTTACACAACAAAGGGAGAGGGGATGGATGGATGGATGGATGGATAGATGGTTGGATGGATGGATGGATAAATAAATAAACAAATAAGGCCCCCCCCCCTTTCCGGATCTCAAGGGGCTCTGGGATGTGATAAAGCAGAACACTGTTAAGAATTCATACAAGTAACTTGCATTGTATATTATGCATGGCAACTAAACTTTTTAGTGTCTTGGCAAAGCCCTGGGGCAGTAGAGAGGTACCTCAGAGCAGAGAAAATGCATTTGAAATGATAATGAGAAGTGAACCGCATGACAAAGTGCTCGTCAGTGAAATATTTCTCTGAGACAAACATATTTTGGAGAGGGTGGAAAGTCATTGACTGCTGCCACACCATGACCTATGTTAATGTTTTCTTTTTTGACCCCACACTATGCTTAGATGACTTTACAGAGGGCACAATTCTCAGAGTGCAATAAATACCAGTCCTCTTGAAGCTTCATGTTAACATGTTGGGTTGTTAGTTCTCAGAATGGCAACTTTGGGCTTCCTTGTTTTAAGCCAGCAGTAGATCCTATATTAAAGTACTTCTAAGGTTTAGAATCCTTGAAAATACTACTCTGTTTTAAAGAAAATTCCAAAGTTCTTCGGCAACATGCCTTAATAGACTGTAGACTTGCTTTTTCTTTGGACCGTTGGATAAACAGTGAGTGAATTTCTTATATAACACATTTTTGTTGGTACAAAGTTCATTAAAGTCTCAGCCTTCTGGTTGCTGATGAATAAAATATGATAATGAAAAAGAAGCAGCTTCCAAGTTTGCAGGAGTCATTGAGTACCATTTCTCAGCACACACATCCGCTTCAGTATTCAGTACAGCCTGTGGGATACTGGTACAATGCTCTGCCCTAAATCAGCTGGAACTTCCAGACGCTCTAGGTGTTTGTTCCGAACTTTGGGGTAGGAGATTAGGAAAGAGAGGCTGTCTAGGGAAGCACTCACTCAGTCCCGGCCCCCAGAAAGAAATTTAAGGGAGGAGGGGAGGTAGGCTGCAGTGGATTGTGAAAACCCCAGACATTATCTCCAGAGATAGAGCACTCAGAGGACAGAGAATGAAGTTGTGTAAATGTGTTTGGAAGAAGGAAAAAAAGCAAGGGACACACAAATCTTCCAAAAACTTGTCCTTCGCTAAGGCAAAGACATGTATGGGCTGGCGCTGCACTAAATCATCACAACCTGTTACCCTCGGGAGCGCCAAAAGAAAACACCAAAAACTTGAAACACAAACAAAACCAGGATCGACCTCCAGTGTCTTTTGACATATATATGATGCTCTTTGGTTCCTTTGAGAAGGCTTCTGGAGTTCAGTTTCCTGACTTTGTAACCAGCCTTGTGTGTATAAGAAGCAGAAGTGGTCATGAATAGGCTCAACAGCCTGTTTAGAAGGTGCCGTGAATTTTTTCTTCCATTATTCAAGGACCATAGGCTTTCAGCAGGCCAGAAACAGATGAGCTCACACGACTGTCAGGACTCAGACTTTTCCCTGGCATCCCCATAAACACTCACAGGTGTTCGCTGCAATTTGTAGGATCATAGCTTCTCACTACCTGAGTCTTTCCAGTGATTTCTGGGCTCACCACCCCCCACCCCCAGTATCTTGCATGCTCAAAACCAGTCCTTCCACAGTTTTCTGCCCTGGCCTTCCTATGGCCATTGCCACAACTAATGGTACAGTCTTCACATGGACCGTTTCCCTTTCAGGGCTCCCAATGTTGCTCGCCCCTTCAGTGTACCTTACTGTGTCACCAGGGCCATACTCTGTTCTATGTAGAAAGGAGCGAACTGCCCCTGTCCCCTCTTCTGTGTCCATTTTTGTCACCTGGCCTTGGAAGCAGCACAATGGATGCTCAGTCCCTCATGGACACAGTTCCTTTGGGTTTTATCAGTAGGCCTTATTAAATAACAGACAGGTTCACGGAGCCAGAGAAAACAGTGTGTGTCAGGCTTTCGTTGGTTCTCCATCTCTAGCCCCCAGATATAGCCCTCACTACAGATTTCCATAGGACGCCTGTACTCGAAGGTCTCCCTCAACCCATCCAAATAACCAATGCGTTAAGCCCCTGGGAATTGTTATACACCCAATGCTCACTCTCAGTTTATGCTGAGTCTGGACCACCCAACTGCCTAACTTGGGATTCCTAGTGCATTGGAGGCTTACTATGTTTGAGGTACTGGGGCCAAATGATTTTTCCCAGGTTTTAAGTGCCATCTGAAGAAACACTAGGAATGAGTATTTAAGAGGAGGTTTGGGGCTTTTGTTTCTTTTTTTCTTTGGAGGTGCGGTAGAGGTAGGTACTGTTTGTGATGAGTATTGCCCACAGGCTGTAACATAATAAACTATGTAACAGCTGCCATACAACTTGGAGGCCAAAAAGGCCCAACTTTTAAGTTCACGGAGGGAGAACACTTTCAGGAAATAGTAACGATGTCCAAACTGAACGATTTTTCCCTTCCTTTTGAATCTCTCACCCACTAGCTTTTGTTGCCTTGGACCTTTTTGAAGTAGAGGCCACTAGTCTTGTCTATTATGCCCCTGAGACTAGGAATATGCTGGTTTGAAGAATGTAATGTCTTAGAGGACACAGACTGTGTCTCCTGTGTATCTTCCCATCATCTGGCATGCGTGTACTCTCAATGAATATTAAACAATAAGGTGTGACCCTCTTAACCATAAGAGATGATTCCTCGTTTTGAGATGATGCGCCCTGGGAATAAAGAATGCTTCCTTCATTTTCCATGGCTGTCAAACTGGCATCTTTCATCAACACTAAATTTCCTTTTAAGTAGTGGAATGCCTTACACAGTTTTAACAGGAAATCTCTCAGCACCTCTAGCTATTTGTTGAAAAGAAAACAACTCTTTTTTTTTCCAGATACATCTTGCAGAAAACCATTTCCCAAATAAAATACAAAAACGTAGAATCATATTTAGAGGGAAAGAAATAAGCCCCTGAATCACAGTGCCAGTTTCATGTTTTCCTTAATGTTGCAAAGGTGATTATTTTTGCCATAATCTTCTCCTGGCCGTTAGCCCAGGATAGCAAGCTGCATAGTGCCTTGTTAAATAAAAGAGAGGGCAGACTTTCTTGAAGCCATTTTTTTCAGAGGATTTGTACATATGTATGTGGGAAGAGTGTGGATAGAATTCTCAGGACAAAAATTTCCCATCAACTACTTTCATAATAATTCATGCAAAAATGAAGGTCTATCACTTGTTATTAATTCAAGCCCAGGAAATATACTCTAATCATCAGTATTGTTGCCGAACAACATATAAATATCATGGCATGTTCCAAACCACCAAATAGCTTATACTCATGATGCATTCTGTGCGTGCCTGCCTGCCTTCCTTCCTTCCTTCCTTCCTTCCTTCCTTCGTTTTCTTGCTTTCTTCTATTTTTAGTTGGGAGTCTGTGCTGAGTGCGCACATATAGAATGGGTTAGTGCCTTGCCTCGGCCTCTGTGATAATTGTTCTTTACATTTTTGAGGTCTATTCAAATGTGTACAGTTTGTTTGAAAAGGGGCTAATTGGCATGAGCTGCCGTTGCTGTCACACTGAAGTCCTGCTGACAAGGCTGAGGTTGGCAGAGAAACAAATAAAAGCAACTGATAAATGTCAGAAGTGAGTTGTAGTAAAACACACTGTTTGTTTAATGTTGATAAAAGGGCAGGTAGAAAGTACATCAGATCCTCTTCTCAGAGAGTTATTGACTCATACATTGCAAATACTCACAAGAAATGAAATGTATGTCTGGTTTAGTCGTGGCTAAAACAACACAGTAGCCAGTGTCCTGGCAGTAGAGTAAATAGCAGGCCCCGCTACTATTCCGTGCTTGCTTTGAACAGATCCGAGAATTATGAAAAGTTATTTTTCAAAAAGATGATAATTCTAATGTATCCTTTAGCCATTGTAATATCAGAGCAGAGGGACAGTGGCATTCCAGAAAATAACCCTAGGGTAAGATAACGTATTGTTTGAAATCAAAATATTGTTGGAAAAAATGTGTGTAAATGGTTGTTAATCAAAGCCTGTTTTTAAATCAACTTGATTTATATTCAAATTTCTGAGATCTATTACCTTCCACTCTGATTACTCTTAAATTGGCCATGACTCCTAATGTTTTATCCTAAGTTTTAATTTCCTGCTCTCTTTCTGTCATCTGACAATACTAGCACTGGGGCCCTTTCTGTTTTAAAGGTCACCTTCTTTTGAAGTACATACATGTAAGGAAAAGGCTGGACTTGCGAGGTGAATAATCATTTACCTGTTTTTGCTTGTTCTTTGAGTCTATGTTGACTATATTGGCTTTTCCAAAAGAAGGAAGATCTGTGAATAGTTATCTCACAGCAAAAAACTTTAAATTACACGTTAATTTCTTTTAATGCAGTAATACGAAGTTCTGACTTGGCATTACAACCATACTCTTCTTGGGATAATAAGGGCACACATGCTGCGTATCTGATTGACACTTCTTTCCGAAGCAGGAGATAGTTTTATTGACTTTGGTGTAAATCCCATAGTCAGGGCTTCCTTCATATAAAAAATAATAATGTGAACCTTGGCTGTTGGGGAAGGTCACAGACTTTGGATCTGAGCCAAAGATTTGTTTTATTTGGGCTCCCAAGCAAAATTTTCATACAAGAACTCATCAGATTCACTTCACGGCAAAATAAATGCATTTTTACTCCATCCCAGGTGTAGGGTGAGAGGCCCCTATGTTGTAAGGGGCTGCCTAGGCAGTATTTACACTTCAGTATTGAGTCCCAGTAAACTCAGCTAGAAAAGCGGAAGTCATCCAGGTGGTCGTGATAAAAATCAGAAAAATCCACCCGAAAGTTTGAGCAAATTCACTTCTTTTGCTTTGCTTTACTCTCGTAAAGAATCTGTGATTTGGAGAGAAGTGATGCATTTTTGTTGTTGGAAACATTTGTCTTTGTTATTGTTGGAGACACCACTAATGTAAGAAGCCAGCAAGGGATGTGGCAGTGGGCAAAAAATGTGACCTTCACAGATTCACATGTGGCCAAGAAAACTTAGAGTCCAAGCTTTCGATGTCAAGTGACTTTTTAAATTTTATTTTTTTCCTGATTTTTGAGGAAGTAGTCATTGTAGAAAATTTAGAAAGCACGGAGCAGTAAATCTTGAAAACATAGAAAAGTATAAAAATGCAAGGGGAAAACTGTTTATTCTTCTACAAACCAGAAGGAACAACTGTCAACATTTTCGCTTATCTTCTTGCAGGTTTTCCATTTTTTATTTAATGTGAATCATATGATTTATGTAATGTTATATCTTGTCTCTTGTTTAACACTAGACACGTGTAAGTTATAATACCAGTAAATGACTTTTTTGGGAGATCATTTTAATGGCTCTATTGTGTTCCATAATTTACTTAAATATTCCCCTGATGCTGGATATTTAGAGTGCCTCTAATTTTTCAGCATTCTAAATAATTCTACTTTGACTACTTTTTTGCTTGCATCTTTGCCTGCATTTCAGATTATCTCCCTAGGAGAGCTTCCAGCAATAAAGTAATAGGTCAAACAGAATGAACATTTTTAAGATTTCTATTATGGTTTCAAATTCATTTCCAGAAAACCTTAGCTCATTTATGTTACAACCAACAGGATTGGAAAGGACCTGTCTTAATATTACTCATTTTCCCAGCATGAGTTTTAGTACTTTTTAATCTTTGCTAATTTTGTTGATACAGGGTGGTTTTGTGTTTTAATTACCATTTCTGCCTTTGATTAATTTGCAAACTAATGTAAACTTGATGGACCTGAAGGCCAGATCCTGCACCACTTCCTCAGGAGATGAGATGTTTTATTTACAGCAAGAATTGCCTCTTGAGTATTGATGCATATTTGAAGTGATATAAAAAAAGTATATCATGCACACATGTTTTGTATCAGTTAAATGCAAAGAATAGTTAATTGAGGATTAGAAAAGTGCAAAAGGAAAAACACTTGCATAATTAATGCTTGATTCTCCTTTCTTTATTCGTTCATTTTTTTCATTTGAAGAGTTTATTTGAGCAAAAGTCTGTTGGAATGGGGCAGTGCCCAACTGGAAGTGGTTATAGTGCTCCCCCTTTTGAAATTTTTAATCATGGATATTATAACCCATAGACTTAAAAGCAAAAAGGTGCAGCAACAGTAAACCCAATTTATTTGGATCTTTTTGGATTGATATTTTCCGCCCAGTTTTCTACCTAAAAAAGGAGATAAAGAAAGTTGACTCATGTATGAAAGAGAAACTCTTCATTTTCCACTTGTAGAATATCATTGCATCCAAAATCTATCTATAGGATGATAGTACTGTCCTTACTTTCCTGTATCTCCTCACCTTCCTGTTTCATCATTTTTACTTCAGTGGAAATAACGTGTATAATGGGGAAGAAATCTCTACCCTTTGATTAAATTTTGTTTTTTGTAAGGCAAACGTTGGGATGTGAGCTTAGTTTACTTCTAGAAAGCCTCAAGTACGAAAAAATGCTGCCCTTAAGAAGAATAGAACTCTGACCATAAAGTATGAAAGGTAGGAAATAATATTGCACATTAGTAGTATTGCACATTAAATGGGTTGTATTTTTAAATTTCGAAGTTACATCCTGCTGTTGTTTTATTTTCCTATTGCCGTTGTTTTATCCGGGCCTGATAAAAACAACCTGGCAGTGGTTTCCAGCATGGACTTTGAAGCCGAACAGACTTGTACAAACTCCTTTCATTTCGGGCTGCCTGTGTAAAGGTGTGTATGCACTGCTCCCTCTTACACCTACCTGTTTGGTTCCTCCTTCCATCAGGTAGCTATTAACCACACTTCGTGTTATATGTCTTTCGTGGCTCTACATGAAGTGCATGAAAAATATGTGTACAGTGGATATAGCCGCTACAAAAAGATGCTGACAGGTCCGGAGAGCCTCAGGTCTAAGACATTTGCCTCATTTACCTTCAATCAGCTGAGCTAAAGAAGCATCAATTTTCTCTTGAAAAATTTTGACTAAAAGGCAAATTCCTCTAAATATCTTATTAAAATATCGATAACTGTTTTTATCCCTACATTTTGTGCAATTACGTATGAATGAAATAAATTTGAAGGGATGAAGAGACAAAAAGACAGGAGGGAGGTCCTGTAATGGAGGTCTGGTTAAATAAATTAGGGTATTTCTCTAGAGTAGAACCATTATGCAGCATTAACCATAATGCTTTAGAAGACTAATGACATGAGACATTTTTTTGATATGTTAAGTAGAAAAAAGCTGATTATAAAACAGTGTCTATGTAATGATCATAATTTCTCAGAAAACATAATTATATATGTTTTAAATCAGCCAGAAAAAATGTCCACTAAATTGTTTATGATGGTTCCCCCTGGGTGATAATTGTATGAGACCTGTAATAGTTTTATAAGTTTAAAAATAGTATTTTCAGGGAAAGGAGGAAAAATAAACTCTATAAGGATAGTATATGCACATACTAGCCTTTTGGGCTCGCAGATTTTTTTAAAACTATGTTTTAGTGTTTCACACTTTTGTCTTTTAATTTCCCCCTTTGCCGGCACAAGGAATTAAGAAATGCTATCAGGTAATGACATATCAAAGTACAAAGAATTAAAAAAAGGTTACAGTAAAGTTTCCTTTGCTGAAATCTTCTATTTTTATATTGATTTAGATTGGTAGGGGAAAAATAATAAATAATAAATAACAAATTTCAACCCACGATTTCCTGCACAAATTGGCAAGCATATTTATTTGTTTCTAAATCATTTCTTTGAAAATTGTAGGTCAATTTCCATTTTTACCAACAGTTATTGCCCTTTAGTACCAAACCTAACATATAGGTCTCTGCCATATTATAAAAATGATGGTGAAATGTGAAGACAAGAAAAAGAAAACCAGCGTAATGTAACAGTGTACGTTTTAGGCTCAAAATGGTTCTTGGTCTATTCAGTCTTTGACTCTGCTAAGCCTTTGGCAAAGGACAAAAATTGTTACTAAGGAACACTTTCCCACCATCCAGTTAGGACACAGTCGTGAGTATAAACTCTTTATGGTTAACTACCATGCGTTACTTTCCTGTCCCTTCATTGGTGCAATGAAATGCTGGGCAAAGAAGACAGCATAAGACATTAGAGAGCAGGGTTATAGGTAAAAGTTGTTTTAGGGTCAACTTGTTACTGTTTCTGGGACGTAGATTATTTTCTGCTTCTGTTGCCCATGATAAATGTGTACTTGCTCCAGGCTCATTCAGCTACAACAGAAGATTATAGAAAAACAGCATGAAGCTCAAATGTTTCAGTCCTTCATTCAGTCAATAAGCACTTCTTGAGAAAGTACAGTACTGACACTTTCGAGGTTACACAGGAGAATAAGATAGGAACTCACTCCCATGAAGTTTGTTCTTGTAGAAGAGATAAGCCATACACAAACAGAACTTATTTTATGCATTTAGAAAATGAGAAGTCCTATGAGAAAGGGTCAAAGAAGGTTATGTTCAGCTGGTGGAAGCTTGGAGGTAAATCAGGAAAGGCTTTGTGGAGAAGTTGCATTTCAGTTGTGACCTAAAGTACAGGGAGCACTTTGGCACAAGTACATGGATGCAATGGACACACATAATAATAAGCCCTTTAAGGGCACCTGGGTGGCTCAGTCGGCTAAGTGGCTGCCTTTAGCTCAGGTCATGATCCCACGGTCCTGGGACTGAGCCTTGCTTCAGGCTTCGTGCTTGGCAGGAAGCCTGCTTCTCCCTCTCCTGTTCCCCCTGCTTGTGCTCTCTCCGTCAAATAAATAAATAAAATCTTTTAAAAAATAAGCCCTTTAAACAGTTTCTGGTATATAATAAAGATTAGTTCCATTTGTTAGGGTAAAAGGCTTAGTTGCTGTAACAAAGTGACCCAATTAAAAAAATTATTGTACTTTCATGGAATAGCCTGAACTGTCCCGGGTGCGTGAGCAGACACCTTGGCTACACACAGTCATGCAGGGACCCAGATTCCTCACTTCATGTTATTCCATCATCCGCTGGGGCCGCTGTTATCATCTGGGTGGTTAAAACTGCTCCTACCACCTCCTAATTCCAGCAAGTAGGAAGGGGAAAGAGTGGAGGAAAAGCTTGCAATGGGTTAAGGTTTCCACTGGTGAGCAAAGTCACCTCGCTAAACTGGGGCCAGGAAATGTGGTCTTTGGCTGCATGGTCGTATGATTTCTAGAATTCTGTTACTAAGGAAGAAAGGAAAAACAGATTTTGCTGCATAGCTGTGACTACTGTTGCACAGTATTGACCATCACCATGCCACCAAGGTACCCTAGTAATCTGAGATACCTAGTTCATCTCCCTCAGCAGTGCATTTTCTACGTTACAAGTGGCTTAAGCCCAAGATATTCTTGGCACCATTCCTATGGAATAGAATCCAAACTATTCCCAAGGCCTAGCTCAGGCTCTCACTGAGTAAACTTCCCTCACTACTTTAATGAAGCTTGTACCTTTGCCCCTAAGTATCCCAGGCTGTGAAGAAACGGATTATAGAGTGAATGACAAAACCAGCGCGTCTGCCTGCACTGAGTTCCCTCGTTGTTTGATTAATGCATTTCACAATACAGTGGCAAGGGAAAAAAATGATTGAAATGTTTCTTCTATACTAAATTCTTCTCTTTTGCCTTTTAAAAAACCATTTACTGAGAAAAAATCTTCAGGTTCATTTTGAAATTTCAAATAATAGTTCTCTTTTTATGAAATATTTTGCAGTAAATTAAATGGGTAATAATGAATGCCGTGGGAAGTTCATAGCTTTCATAATATGTACTTTTCTAACTGTTCTAATTTTTCATGGTCATCTTAGATAAGTGGCACATCATCTTATTTAAGCTTGGGAATTATACCAAATGGGGATTTTGAGTGCTGTGCAGAAATGTCTATTTTTAATCAACTTTTCATTCTATATCCTGTCGACATAGTGATTTATTTGTGACTCAGAAATGGCAGGACAAGCCACCTGTCTGCAGTGATCACTTGTCTCAAAGAATCGTAATTGTAATACTAATTCAGTCTTGGAGTTAGTGAGATAGTCAACTAAATGATAAGTACAAGATATTGATAAATGACAAGTAAGGAAAGCATTTAGTAAGTCATTGGTAAATCTGTTTTATCTTAATGTGTTGAGAAATTTGAAAATTAGGAGAAAGAAATAAGAGCATATTTATGAAATTGTATAAAGTAACTACTATATCCCAGATATTGTTCTAGATGTTGTGGAGGGTTATATAAATAGGAAGCATGAACTCAGCCTTTGGTTGATCTTTGCCTCTACTGAGTGGAAGGCAACGTATATTTTCAAAAGGGGAAACGACAAGGCCATTTATCAAGTATAGGTTACATCAGAAGATAAGAACTGGCCTGTAGGGCAAGAGATGTGGCTTTCAGGATATACACCAACTGGATATGTGACCCTCAGAAGGTTTCTCCTCTCTAGGCCACAGTTTCCCCACCTGCAATATGAGGGGGTTGCATTAAATAGACTGTGATCCCAAAGAGATTATGTGATTGACTTCTGTAGCTATATAATATAAGTGATCTACTTAACATCGAGAGAATGCAGAGCACTGGGGGAAAACAATAGAAGTGTGAGAAGTTCACATTCCCTGTGATGATGATGTTTAATGGACAAAGATTATCTAAGATTTTCAAGTGATTACTTTCAATGACCTTCAAGGACCCTTCTAACGCTGGGGCTTCATGATTATTGGTAGGCAAAAAAGCGAGATCTCTTTTATTCTCTTGAAAACCCTTAGAAGATCTAAATTAGGTGTTATTTTCACATCTGTATCTGTACTTATCAGATGAATTGGAGAGACTCCAAATGGAATGAATAAAAAATGAAGGTCTGTGTGTCTTTGTGGGGGCTGGGGGGGTTTCTTTGATTTTGGGTAAGATAAAAAACTTCAATTTACATAACCAGTATAAGGAAAGCCATGAAAATAATGTATAACTTACTGAAAAGTGTAAATAAAAGCCAAGTCAAGAAAGAGAAATGAGTTGTCTGATACAGGGAAGAATTGGAATGAAAATGATGGGATGCATGTGAGAAAAGTGGAATAGGGATAGAACACTAGGACAAAAATCCATTGACTGATACTGAAAAAAGAATGGGCCTGGAATATTTTAAATTCAGATGGCGCAGTATCATTCAGATTAATTTTAAAAACTTGGAGCTTGAGGGGCGCCTGGGTGGCTCAGTCCTTAAGCGTCTGCCTTCGGCTCAGGGCGTGATCCCGGCGTTATGGGATCGAGTCCCACATCAGGCTCCTCCGCTGGAAGCCTGCTTCTTCCTCTCCCACTCCCCCTGCTTGTGTTCCCTCTCTCGCTGGCTGTCTATCTCTGTCAAATAAATAAATAAAAAATCTTAAAAACAAAAAAAACTTGGAGTTTGAGAATTTCATGATGCTTGTGCATGAGAGTGGGCTAAGGTTAGCAATAATTTTAAAAAGTGAAGAATTTTCTTACAGTTATAGACGCCAGAAACATTTCCCCCCTACTCTGTCAGTCCTGTTTCCTGAAGGAAGATCCTGGTATTGGTAAAGTTTCAGTTATACCACTCTGTAATAAAGAAGAATTATAGCTTAAGGCTCTAGGTGTGAAATCATTGAGACCACATGATGTAGTGTCAATTCTAGATTCTAGTCCACACAGCAAGTGACGCCAATGACACATCAGTGACATTAGCCAAATTACTAAACCTATCTATACAAGTTTTCTCATGTAACCAAAGGGACTACCACCTCATGTAGTTGGATATCATGAGTTAAATAGGGGGTAAATCACTTGGAGATTTAAAGGTGCTATAAAAATTCACCAATTTCCTGTACCTTCCTTGCTGTCCTAATTTTACTTTTTAAGTAAGCTCTATGCCCAACATGGGGCTTGAACTCACAACCCTGATATCAAGAGTCACATGCTCTACCGACTGAGCCAGCCAGGTGACCTGTATTTTTTTTTTTAATTTAAGTGACTTGGTTCATAAGACTGTGCAATGAAAATATTTTGAAATTTAGGATTGGTCGAAGCACCGGAAGTTCTAAAATTCAGATGACACTCTCTGATTATCTTCATGCAAGACCTTTTGTTGTTAGTAATAAGAATAATCCATAGCCTGACTGATCTAAGAGCAGCCATGGAAATTTGTGGTTGGACTGTTTGGGCTGTTTAAAATTTGTTGGATTATATTAAATTTATAGTCTCCCCAGAATCATGTTATCATTACCTTATTTTGTCCAGAACTGGCCGGGGGTGCATACCCTTGTAATAACCTTACTCTGGGGTTACTGTACTTGCTCCTAGGCAAATTGCTTAGTTCTTCTTTAATGTTTAAAGTATTCTCACACAACCTGACAGCTTTCTGCAGTGGACTGACCTGAGCCAATTAGATCATGTGGAAGTTTTAAGTTTTGTTTTTCATAAATAACGGTAGCCTCTGATGAGGTCTCCGGATGATTTAGGGTTACTCTCCAAAACCTCACTATCAGATTATAATAAAAGCAGCTCTCAAAGCAAATGTTGCCATACACACATTTATTATTGAAACATTTATTAGCAATTCAGCATATAAAACAGTTCCTTCAACCTGTTCCGTAAGCTCAAAGAAATCCTACTTCACTATCCCTACAAGTGCTCTAGAGATTCAGAGACAACTTCCCTAAGAGAGATCTGAAAGAGTGTATGGGCTGATCCTGTCATATAATAAGTGCTACTAAAAGTGAGTGGGTGTAGGTAACCATGGTATTAAATTGAGAGATGGTGTGTTGTTGTTTGTTGCTCCGTTGAGAAATGACAATGGTGACAGTGACGGCGATGATAGATTAACAGTAAAAGTAGCAAGCACATTACTGCATCATATTTTCATCCCCAAAAGGTAAATTTCACAAGGGTAGGAGCTTTGTTTTATTTACCACTCTATCTTCGGCACCGAGACTTGTGCCTGGACCATAGTAGGCATTTTATAAGTTTTTGTTGAATGAACCAAAGAACAACAGTAACAACAAGCAATTTGAGTAACTGATGGGTCAGGCACTCTTCTGAGCTCTTTCCACGCATTAGTACATTTACTTACCACATAAACCTGAGAAAAGCAAATTAAATAGAGTAAAACTTTTACTGATATAAATGTTCAGGAAATGAAGTATATTAATTAGTTGAATTTTCTGGTTAACAGAGCATTACACTTCAATTCCTTTTTATTTTAACCCTTTTAATTGCAAAATTTAAAAAAACACTGACTTTCCTGCCTCAGTAAATCGAATCTGGAGGACATTCTTGAATATTTGGTGAGCTGATTGAAGATTTTCTCAGGGCCCAGGAGAAACTCCAAGCACCTCTTGTTTCATGCAGAATCATAAATGAAGGTGTAATACATTGGATTAAATGCATACATAATTTCATAACATTCTCTAGAAGCTGTTCTTTCTTTTTTCTTTCTTGGGGGTGTGGGTGGGGTTGTGTGGGTGAAGCTTTACTATAATGTTGTTTTTCTCTGCTAGTTCTCTCATTCATTCTTACATACGTCCTGGAGAGGCGGTAGAGCATGGTAGAGGAAGCAGAGGTATTGGAGTGTGAGAAGACTGTTACAGTCTAGCTCTGTCATTTAACTGCTGTGTGATTGAGGCAAGTTTCTTAACATCTCAGAAACTTGTTTCTTCTATAAAATGGGCAGAAGCCCACTGAGTATAGGTGAAGATTGAACGAGGTAGTGTATATAAAGCTCCTTTCACATAGCTACTGCTGCTTCTGTGATAATCTCATGCAATCTGAAGGCAACGTCAAAAACAACTTGCGTTAGAAACACATAAAGCACAGGTAAGAGACTGTTCTTTGAAAATGGGTAAATCCTCTATGAAATGTATCAAATGATTAATTAGAAAAGTACTTTGTTCCATTTAGAACTAATGACAGTGATAAAATACTAATCCCAAATAACTAAGATAATTTTTAAAGTTTTACAGCAAATGGTCCATTTAATAAATCCAGTATAGTAAAATGTGTTAATTCTAAAACTAATTATTTATGATTATGAGTGCAGTGGCTAAGCTACATTCCATTGCTTTGTTTAAGTTGTGGATTGATAAGCAAATTCAGACTTTTGAAGTAAGGTGGCAGAAAGCAGAAAATACTTGAGAGAAACCAAAGTATTTTCAAGCACTTTATAAGCACTCACTTAAATATAAATAAGCGATAGGGAAATTGTGAGTCATTCTTCTATATTTCCTACAGTAGGTTCTTAGGGATGTTTCTTTAGCCTATATTGAACTATTATATGTACTTTAAATATGGTGTGTGTACACATACACACAGAAGTACATACATGCATATATTAAGCATTTAAAAATGTATTAATGAAGTAGAACTGACATATGCTATTATATGACTTTCAGGTGAACAACATAGCGATTCGACAGTTCTATACACCACCCAGTTCTTACCATGATAAGTATAGTTTACATCTGTCACCATACAATGTTATTGTAATATTATTGACTATATTACATATGCTATACTTTTCATCTTCATGACTTATTTGTTTTATAACTGGAAATTTGTACCTCTTAATCCCCTTCATCTATTTCACCCATCCCCCTACCCACCTCCCTTCTGACAATTTCTGCATTTAAGAATCTGTATTTTTGTTGATTTGTTCATTTGTTTTGCTTTTAATATTATACCTGTAAGTGAAATCATATGGTATTTGTCTTTCTCTGTCTGACTTACCATAATACCCTCTAGGCCCATCCATGCTGTCATAAATGGCAATATCTCATCCTTTTCTATGGCTACATAATATTCCTGTGTGTGTGTGTGGGTGTGGGTGTGGGTGTGGGTGTGGGTGTGGGTGTGGGTGTATGTACCACATCTTCTTTAGCCATTTATCTATCAGTGGACACTTGGGTTGCTTCCATATCTTGGCTATTGTAAGTAATGCTGCAATAAACTTAGGGGTCCATGTATCTTTTTGAATTAGTGATTTTGTTTTCTTTGGGTTGTTGGGAAGGAAAAAAAATTTCTTCTACCCATCAAGGTCTTCCAGCTGGACTAAGAATTAAATTTCCATGAGACAGAGTAATAGGAAGAAAACAAAGTTTTATTACCTATACACAGAGGCCCAATAATGAAATTGAAACTTAAGGAAATGACCAAGGCAGACAATTTTTATACATTTTAGACAAAGAGACAATAAATTTTTGGAGAATTGACAGGATAAAGAAAATAGATGTTTGAGAGTATTAATTAGTAAGGAATTCTAAGTGAAATTTCTGCTGAGGTAGTAGATTAGTAAAAGAGTAGTAACAAGGTTTATTTCCGCAGCTTTCTCAGCTTCAACATGCCTATCTTTGGTAATAAGGATGCTTTTGTCTTTTTAACTCTTAGTACAGGAAGGGTATTTTTCATATGGGAGATTTGTTTCCTGCTTTCAGGGGGACAGAAAATGGTCTGAGTGCCCTTGCACTGACTCATTCTTAAGTAACTTTTATTTAAAATAATCATGGGGCACCTGGGTGGCTTAGTGGTTTTAGTATCTGACTCTTGATTTTTGGCTCAGGTCATGATCTCAGGTTCATGAGATCAAGGCCCACATCAGGCTTTGTGCTGGATGTGGATCCTGCTTAAGATTCTCTCTCTCCCTCTCCCTTTGCCCCCCCCCGCCAAAAGTACAATTTAAAAAAATAAAATAATCAGTATGCCAAAGTGGCACACTTTGGGGCAGCTTGCCTTTGGCCCCTACAGGGTAAATACCCAGTAGCGGAATTACTGGATTGTATGGTATTTCTATGTTTAATTTTTTGAAGAACCTCCATATTGTTTTCCACAGTGGTTACGCCAATTTACATTCCCAGCAGCAGTGCATGAGGGTTTCCTCTTCTCCACATCCTCACCAACAATTGTTGTTTCCTGTCTTTTTTATATTGGCCGTTCTTTCTGGTATGAGTTGGTATCTCATTATGGTTTTGATTTACATTTCCCTGATGATGCGTGATGTTGAGCATCTTTTCATGTGTCTGTTGGCTATGTGGATGTCTTTGGAAAAACGTCCATTCAGGTCCTCTGCCCATTTTTTAATTGTACTGTTTGGGTATTTTTGGTGTTGAGTCATAGAAGTTCTTTATGTATTTTGGATTATTTTTTAATGAACTCTAATTCTCAAGAGTTTTTTTTACAAAGTGGTCCAAAAGAAAGGTTACATATTTTGTTGTATTTTATCAACACTGGCTTTGTCATGTCCTTTCTTTCCTGTGCTGCTGATATAATTACCATTTTATGCCCAGAGATTGATTTTGTATTTATGACAACTGTATGATTTCCATCTTTTAATCATCTCTTGATATATTCACAAATAGAATAATTTCTAAAACATTCAGAAAGAAACAAAAGGATGTTGTGCTCATTTTCAAACATCAGACCCGATTCTTTTTCATTAACACAGTTTTACAATATTTTAAAATACTTTTACTAATTTTCAAATGTATGTAACCCCTAAGTAAACCAATTTTAAAATTTGAAACATACCATTTTTTTGTACAGAGAAATCCTTCTCTCAGCCATTTTACTTCCTTTTGTTTCATACCAGTGTTTCCATTCTGTCTACTGCTCAAATAACTCTCTTGCAAGTCTCTTCAGATTGTTGCATTGAATAATTCCATTTCATTGAAAAATTCACAATGTCTTAAATCAGTTTTATTTCCCTAAGTACAGTATTTAGATAAAATTTTCTTTATTCACCTAAAGTACTTCTTTTTTAATTAACAGAGAATCTTTTATTATTGAAAATTATCTCTAAAGTATAAAATGCTATGTACATACTGATGGTATTTTAAAGAAAAAAATAGAATCTATTTAGCTTCTGACCATAATTTTTCTGACAACTATTTCAGAAGACAATAGTCATTTAAAATTTAATATTGTCTGGTGTTTTGCAAATTCCCAATTAGAACATTATAATTTACTGTATAATGAAATCACTGTTGGAATAAAAATCTCTGCCTTTAGCAGAGTAACTCAGTTGTGTCTTGGTTTCAGGAAAGTTTCTTTAATGCATTGTTTCATGACACCAAATTGAAAATTGTCTTTATGAACATGGAAGAACACTGTAAGTTATGTTATTTTGTTTTATTTATTTATTTGCAGCTGGGCTACAACATATAATTTGTTGGAGGATAAGTAGAGTCTTTTATTTTATGCACATGGGCTCCTTGGAGTGGATAAATAAGCCTTTCTAAAACCCTGAGCTGATTCTAACAGACCCCAGGTATTGACGTGGTAGCCTGCCAGCCATCTACAGTCATGCATAGCCTCTTGAACTCCTCATTAGGAAATAATGGGGATATGGTCATAAATACATCCAGTTGATTATGCATTACTACTGATGCTTACGTTCCCTTTCAGTACTTGTTAGGTCAAGTCTAGTGTTTTATTTAATAGTTTGTAGCACTTGCTGATGGAAACATTAGATATATGCCATCAAGACAGAAATAACTTTTTTGCTTGATTTAGTGAAAATGTTAAATCCTGGTAAGACTTGGTTACCACAGTATTAGCTCTGGAGGTTACTTGCAGTGTCAGCTCACACCCATAGGCTTCAGGTAAATAAACTGGTCAGGAACTGTAGTCATTTCTGGCTGCTGGTGCCAATCACATGCTGCCTATCCTCCATCCTTCCTCACGCCTGCTTGTGTCGGGCCTACTGTATCAGTCAAGGTCTAACCAGGAAGAGAAATAAAAATTAAAACAGAGAGATTTAATATTGGAACTTGGTTCCACAGGTCATGGAAGAGCTGAAAAGCTTGATTATGGGACATTGAGGCCACCCAAGTATCAGCAACCGCAGGAAGCCACCACTGCCTCCAGGCTGAAGGGGGCAAGGGAAGAGTCAGCTGCCACGGAAGCCTAGAAATGGGAAGCAGGGATAAGAAACAGAGAGGAGAAGCATGAGTAGTGGATCTGAGAGCAAACAGACCCCAAATAAGCACAGCTGTGGTGGGCTTTTGGGAGGAAAATAAGAACAGAACAAAAATTTGAAAGTAACTTTGAAACTCTGGAGGAGTGAATAAGCCATATCAATAATAATAACAACAGGGGCACCTGGGTGGCTCAGTCGTTAAGCGTCCGCCTTCGGCTCAGGGCGTGATCCTGGCGTTCTGGGATCGAGCCCCACATCAGGCTCCTCCGATGGGAGCCTGCTTCTTCCTCTCCCACTCCCCCTGTTTGTGTTCCCTCTCTCACTGGCTGTCTTTCTCTCTCTGTCAAATAAATAAATAAAATCTTAAAAATAATAATAATAACAACAATAATGATATTAGTGGTGGTGATGATAACGCTCATGCGAATAGCAGCTAACCCCCTGGAGCACTATGTGTCGGGCATTGCTCCCAGCACGTTAGACATTAGGTCTATTTTAGCCAACAGTATTCTGATGAGTTATGGATTATGCTTATTTCCATTGTACGGGTGAGACTGGGCTACAGAAAGGTTATTTAGCTTGTCCAAGGTCACATAGCCAAGACCCAGGCAGCTTGGCTTCAGAATTGGGCTCTCTGCCCTACAACTACTGTCCAAAGATAAGCTATGCTGTTTCTCTCTTGGCCATTCATTCTCCACAGCCATCTACACAATCGACCAGGTCTTAAGTTCATTTGATGGCACTAGACCAACTCTGTTAAAAACAAAACAAAACAAAATAAACAACCCGAAAACCTTTTACATGAGATGCAGCTTTAATTAAAACATGTCCTTTTAGTAATAGGTAACACATTCATGTAGTGCAAATGCAATGGTATTTTTGAACCAAATGAAATTGCTGTTTTTCTATGTCAAAAACAGTTCAGTACTGGCAGTTTCTTACAGTTAGACCTAATGCAGAGAGGGTATCCAATAAAAATAAATATCTCCCTTCCTCAACTCCCACCCCCAGTTTCTCTGAAATCAACCACTCCTCCCAGTTTCTTAGGTATCTTTTCAGTGATATTATGGAAATACACAATCATATGCAGTTATATTTCCTCTTTGAGCCCACATAGAAGCACATCATACTTGGTGCTCCAAACCTTGTGTTTTGTCATTTAACAGAGTATCTTAAAGATCATTATTTTAAGCAGCTGCTGAGTTTCCAGTTGCACCAATGTGCTATAATGCATTTAGCAATACTGCTTTGAGTTAGTGTCATTTAAGTTAGTTTTATTTATTTGCTATGACAAAAACATACTAGTTTTATTTTACACATGTAAAGTACTAGAAGTAGAGTTTGTAGCCCAAATTATTTGTGTATTTTTAATTTTGATAAATATTGACAATATTTGTCAGATTGTCAAGTTGCCATCAGTAGAAGTTGGACTAATTTGAATTTACATTATCAATGTATGAGAATGCCTATTTCCTCAAACACTTGCAAACACAGGGAATGATCAAATGTCTTGAATTCTGCCCTCTGATAGACTCAAAATCCAATAGTACTATATTTTCATTTTGCATGTCTGTTATGAATGAGAAGGGGAATTTTTCATGTTGAAGAGCCGTTAACATTTCACTTTCTATAAGCTATTCATATTGTTTGCCACATTGGATTGTTGGTCTTTCATTATTGATTTGTAAGTACTTTTCGTATGTTAAGGAAATTCTTTATTTGGGACTTGATTTAGGAATACTTTTTCCAGTTTGTTGTTTGTCTTTTATCATTTTAATGGCATGTGTATGTTTATGTGTGTGTAATTGTTTTTGAAAACGTTCTATATGCTTTAAAAATGCCCTTACTGGCAAAAGCAGACTATACCTCCTATTCAAGAAATCTGAAGGTTCTTTCCTTCACCATGTTATTAAGAGTTTCAAAATGGGTTGGCTTGGGGCACCTGGCTGGCTCAGTCAGAGGAGCATGCAACTCTTGATCTTGGAGTCGTGACTTCGATTCCCACGTTGGGTATAGAGATTACTAAAATAAACAAACATTTAAAAAAATGGCTGGCTCATTTTGGGTGGAATTGGGAAAGTTCTAGTGGTTTCTTTTATTTTAATCAAAACTATTATATTGTTTATTTTTCATTTCTGTCCTGGGTTTTTAATTAAAAAATGATTATGTATAGGGGTGCCTAGGTTGCTCCATCAGTTGAACAGTCAACTCTTGGTCATACTCTCAGGGACCTGGGATCAAGCCCCATCTTGGTCTCTGTGCTCAGCTGAGAGCTTGGGATTCTCTCTTTCCCTCTCCCTTTGCCCCTCCCCCCACCCGAGCTTGCACTTGAGTGCTCTCTCTCTCTCTCTCTCTGAAATAAATAAATAAATTTTCTAAAAAAGAATTACATATAAACTTTCATTGCATGCTTGGGAAACTGTCACATAAAATGTATAGGAACATTTTTTCCTGATACCACAGTGTATTCATATGAAAGTAAAAGTAGAATAAGATAGAACAAGAAAACCTTTCAGCATTTTTTTTGTTGTGATCCTTGTTTCTGATTTGTGGAAACAAATTGGAAGCCTTTCCCCAAAATGATTTATAAAAACTTTGGAATTTTATTATATTGATGCTATCATTAATTCTACTGACAAAATCATGACATTTGCTAGGTAAATATTACAGTCGTGTGTGTCTATATGACTGTAAAATAAAACCTTAATATTTAGCAATGCTTGAGACCACCTGTTTCTTTTCATTCTTGTCAAACATGAATATTTAAGAAAATCATTGATAATGACACATTATGTGCTATCTTGTTTTAGCTGCTTTTAATTTTTGAAATATTGTTTTGAACCTTTATTATTATATCCTAAGCTTATTTGATGACTGTTAACAAATGATTTAAACAGGGGCGCCTGGGTGCCTCAGATGTTAAGCGTCTGCCTTCGGCTCAGGCCATGATTCCTGGGATCGAGCCCTGCATCAGGCTGCCTGCTCTTCTGGGAGCCTGCTTCTTCCTTTCCACTCCCCCTGCTTGTGTTCCCTCTCTCACTGGCTGTCTCTCTCTCTCTCTCTCTCTCTCTCTGTGTCAAATAAATAAATAAAATCTTTTAAAAAAAACATGATTTAAACGTCCATTAGTTATTAGCACAAATGATTTCCTTTTCCAAAGCTTTTTCTTAGTGCCATGCTGAATTTCAGTCTGGTTTATGTCCATGATGTCACAAATATCTCCCATAACCATTCATTCCTTTATTCATTCATTATAGTGATCCACATGATTTTATCGAGCACTTCATATATAGGCCCTGTGTTAAGGGCTCCAGATGCAGCACTATTGAGGAGCTTATGTTCTGGCTCCTTCAGTGAAGTCACCTTCTTTATCATCATTATACTCCACCTCCACTGACGCCATTCCTCTCTCCACCTGCTCTCTTTTTTACCATGTAGCTCATTTCATTTGAATGTCTACCTCATCTAATCTGAACTCTTCTTCCAGGCTTTCAAAGTTAGAAATATCATCTGTTGCTTCCTTTTGTATCTGTTTGATGTTGTTTTCCATGACTCCCCACATACTTGCTTTTGTACTAATCTCTGCACAGCACACTTCAGAATTACTCTTCCCATTACTCATGTTGTTCTTCTCACCTTATCTGTTTTCTCCATCCTTCAAGGCTAGCATGTAGCTGAGTGAGAAATGCACACAGTGTCATATCTGGATTCCTTTCCCGGATCTTACCAGCTCTTAAAAACTGTGTAACCTTGAGCAAGTTAAATGACATGAGGCAGCTAGGATATTTCCTGGCACAAGGAAGATACTAAATTTTCTTTCCCCACCCTCAGTCCACATGGTTTTTCATGGAGTCTTCCCTAAATATACACTCTCTCCTCTGGACTGCAAATACTCCCTGTCACACAAACCAGTTCTATCTTGTAGTGGTGTTGTTTGTCATTCTTTTCTCCTTAACTAAATTATAAACATCTTTAAGTGAAACTTTACTCCTTGCGCATCCATTACCCTCCTCCCCAAAGTACCCATTATAATGCTAATATACCGGGCTCTCAATAAATAATTGGTGGTTGGTTTGTCTATATTTGAAAATAGGATAGCAGTGTCAACCTTTCTTCTATTGATAAAATAGAATTCTAGGTACACATGTGGTTTGAGGACCTATTACTTCTTTTTCCATTTTGTTATAATCCCCGCTGACGTCTTACAGATGATTGGATGCAAAAATTTAACAAGAACCATTTTATGACTCACAAAATCTTTGTTGTTAGAAGTCACTTTTCAATATCTCTTAATTGGTATTAGGATTGTAAGGGGGAATGGAATCAAAACTGTAGTGATTTAAAGTATCATAGGATAGAGAAACCAGGAAATCAACATATTTAATTATAGACTTTGAATGACTTCAAAGGAAACTGTTTTTTTCAAGGGATTAAGCCAGGAACTGGGTCCTTATTATAGGAGGCCACTTGGGCCTCCATTTAGTTGGTTTCTGGCACATTCATTGACAGGAATAATTTAATGATTGTAAGTAATCACCAAGTGTAGGAAATAAGGTCCTCTTTGAATCATAAACCTTTTAAACATGAAAAATATTATGCATTTGTTTGAGAATGGTGAAATGTGTGAACTAATTTCATATTGTCCTACCAATTATGAATGTGTTATTTCTGGCAAGCAAGTCTCTTTAAAATTGCATATGCTTAGTTCTTTGCCAGGGAGGTGAGAGAAAAACATTGTCAGCCTCTTTATACCCAGCTGGGGCCAGGTGTTGTTCATTAACATGTAAATAGTGCAGTTACTGCCAATTAAGATTTTTAAAAACATTAAAGTCTATGGGAACACAGTTATATCACCTATAAAATTTTAAAAAATATATACATCTTATGCTTTACATTCCTACAAGGCATATAATATTACTTGTACTCTTAATTACACAGTGCAAGTTGCTATTTCTTTGCAGAATGTCACTGTATGTTGTTAGAATGGAAAGTAACAGTATTTATTGATTGGGTTAATGATTATAGCCAAATATTGAGATTTTGTTATGGGTTATACTGATTGTCAAGTTATAGTGTTTCATCCTTGAAACAAAACTTATTGAGCTCCTACTGTGTGGAAGAACCTGTGTTGGGTGCAAAGTATTCAGTGATGAACAAGGGAGACATGTTCTCTGCCCCAGGGAGCTTATGGTCTAGTTGGGCTCCACACTGAAGCACTCAATAAGCATACAAATAAACACACAAATAGATCAATATTGTTATAAGTACTCATTTGAAATGAGAGGGTGCCATCAGAAAACATGATGGGGTATAGCAGAGATAGAGATAGGAATCTGTGAATAAGCAACATTTCAGCTGAAATCCACAGGAAGAGCAGGTGATATCCTGGTGGAAGGAGTGGGAAGAGGGCAGGCCAGCAAGAGAGAACAGTGCTTAGGACCCACTTCAAGATAGTGGTTGCCTCTGTGGGGGGAGGGGGAAGGGAGCAGAGTAGAATTTAGGAGAGGTAAGAATGGGACTTCAAGAGCTAACTATAACGTTTTCATTCTTTACTAAGACACATGAAGCAAATACGATAAAAGGTTAATATTTGTTAATTTCCCATGGTGAATTTATGGATGTTTGTTATATTACTCTCAGTACTTTGCTATGTGGTAAAAATATTTGATCACTGAAAGAAAAAAGCAAAGAAGTGAGAACATGGAGTTGAAAATGTTTTTCAGTAGTATAAACTGGGCTTAATTTGTTAGAAGATGGACTTAAAACTTTCCATCTATTATTGCCTAAATCTAGTCTTTAGAAAAATACTCTTTATTTTACTTGAGGGTATTCAAAATCCTTAGCTGCTCCTGACACTTAATTGCAAACCCTATTATCCAGTGATGACATAAATGCTATGGTATCAATAGATGTAACATGACAACAGACACATCCTTTTGCTGCACCCTACTTTAGGTTGCAGTAATTTGTTTTTACAGTAATAAGGCCACTTGGGGTTAAAACAGTGGGACTTAAAAAGATACCTACACAGCTAACTTTTCCAGGTAACAAAATCCCTTTATTAAGAACAACTAAATAAGCCCATCCCGCATCAAATGCTATTATCACTGAGCTAGCTTAGTTATCATGTTAACACTTTAATTATGTTCCCAGGGAAAAATAAGTCATGCCACCCTCTCTGAAAACTGCAATCAAGTAACTAAGGGGCCCTTGAAAGAAAGTTTTTGAATTGCAGTATTTAAAACCCTCTGCTTTATCACGGTGATTTTATCCTAGATTGACAAATCTCTGGGACTACCTGGTGACTGAAAAGCCAGGAAGAAAAAGGATCCTATAAATTACCTTGGGCAGCCCAAAAACTATGTGATATGGAAAACCACCCAGAGAATCATCAACAAGAGGTTGCCCTTGTTTTTCTCTTCTCCTGGCTGAAGACAGGGAGCCAGACCCATCCAGTTCAGTCACATTAGCACTAAATTTCAGTTCAACAAATATTTGAATCATTACCATATACAAGGCACTTCCTGGGCTACAAAATTGAGTAAAATACAACCTGAATACACAAAGAATTTGCAGTCTGCATGTGGAGATGAAATACACATTCTAATCTGTTTTGGAGTAGGAGTAAGAATGGGAGTGGGCGACGTGGTAAGGTGGCTGGGGATAGGAAATGACTATATTTCTTTCAACTCCTAGATAAAATGATTCAAATTAGACCGATGCCCTTATTCTTATCACATTCTCATAGAAGACAAACTAGTGGAAATTGAGAAATATTCATTGTAATTAAACGGCTGTTTTAAATACCAAAGGGAAATTAGTTATATATAATTATCTTTCATAATCCAGGAAGCCTTTTTTTTCCTGTAAAAAAGTCCAATTGTAACAATGAATGTCAAGGTCCCTTAAGTGTAAATCTTACAGTTGATGCTTAAATAGCTAAGGTTGTATTTAGCACTCTAGAAGATACAGGTTGGTACATTATATAGAAATTTTATTCTGTCTTATAAACTGTATACTTCTATATTTAGTATAATAATGAGCTTGCCCCAGGAGAGCACAATATTCTTGGAATAGAATGTTTGACGCTGGTCCCAAGATGGTGGTACTCAAGGTACTTGTTTTAGAAGAAGAAAACAGAAAGATTATCCTGTGTTCTAAAGTTGAGAAGTCCTGATTTTATAAATTGACTTGGATAGAAAAGTGCATAAAATATAATGTGAAGGTCAGAGGGGTCTCTTATCTATTCCAAAATAGTGATCCCTGGTGGAAAAGCAATGTAGCGCATATTGCCAAGTGCTGCAAAATGAAAATGTGTTATACCACCGTTCATAAGCAGGACCTGCTGAACTGAATAAGCACAGATGTACTTCAAATTAATATTTAATCCAATACCAAAAGCACTTAAAGGAGTTAGGGATATGAGTTCCTCGTAAGAAATGACTTCTTTCTCACAGAGAGCAATTATGGAACCACAAGATAACACAAATAAGATTGTCATATTCTCCTTAGGCTTAAATAGTAAGTCTGGAGGTGAAAGTGTATTGTTGGCTCTTTTTTGAATTTTCTAAATATTTTTTTAAAGGAAGAAAAAGAATTATTTTTGAATGACACGGGTCAAAAATAAAATAAAGTGACTTTGATTGAGAGACTATCTCAGTCCTTGAGAGTAGATGAGAGTGACTTTTAATTGACATCATTAGAATGTTGTTAGAATAAAATAGAACCAGGTAACCCTTATTAATCTTCAAAAAGAAAGTACCTACACTTAAGTAACAATTTCTATTCCTTCCTATTGCTTTTTTGAGGGCATCGTTAGAAACAAATCCCCAAAAGAAGTTTGAGTCCAGAGCCATCTCCTGCCTTTTATTTTAAACTCATTTTTTTTCCAACATTAGGCCTGTGATGGATTTTAGAGTGACATTACATATTAAATATTCAGAAACTATAACCTTAGGTTAAAGTGACATTTCATTTCCTAGGGTTTTTTTTAAAATTATCTGTAAAACAAATGACTGAACCTACTTATTCAATAGGAGGTTTAAAGCAAAGACATTTTGCAAAGTATAATAGGTATCAGCTGGAACCACTGTATGACAAAGAAGAAAAAGCAATAATACACTTACTGTCATGTTTCACTCTAAAATGTTAGCTCCTTCTGAAGGACAGTTAGCTTTTATATGATCAAAATGCCATGTAAATGTATTGAGGTGACTATTTTTAGGTGATGGGTTAGGCTTATACATTATGACAATTAGAGGCTATCTCCATCTTTTTGTTTGAGAGGAGATAAAACACATTCCTTCCCAATTACTCATTCAACAAATATTGAAATGTACTACTTATTCATCCACTCAGTATATGTTTGGTTGAGCACCTGTTGCAGCCAGATGCTAGAGATAGAACACTGAGCAATGATGCTTATGGAGCTTATAATCCAATGGGGAAAAGAGGAAAATCAAATAAAGAAAAAATATTGAATTAATGTTATAAGCCCTATGAAGGAAATATACAAGATGTGGTGAGGCAAGGGTGGGGGGTGGTGGATAATCTTTCAAGCGTAGGTGAAGGACTTGTGGTGGGAAAAGATGACCCCATCTAGGGACAACAAGAAGACCAAGGTGCCCAAAAAGGGGCAGGCCAGGGGAAGAACAGCTCAATGAGAAACTTTAAGTTAAACAGCAGCCAGGTCACAGAAGGTCTTGGAGGCCAAGATAATGAGTTTGAATGTCTTCCTAAATGTGGTAGAAAGCCACTGGAGGGATTTAATAAACAAGGGAGGGGAATATCCATTTGTTCTTTAAAGTTTACTCTAGACCTGATTATCATACAGGAAGTAGATCAAAGGGGGTAAGACTGGAAGTGGGGAACCAGGAAGGAGACTGTTGCAGTTATTCAGGTGAGAGGTGATGGTGGCTTGCAATAGGGAACAAAGAGAAGTGGGTAGATGTAAGATATATTTCTGAAGGAAGCCAAGTGGATGAATTGGATGTAGGAGGTATGCAAGAAGGAGAAGTCTGAGATGGTTCCATTTTGTTGCTTGAGCAGTTGGATACCTTGTGGTGTCACCTAGGTAAGATGAGGAAAGGAGTGTGGTGAGAGTGAGAGAATCAGGAGTTGCATTTTAGACATATTAAATGCAGGTCTCTGAGATATTCAAAGGATATATGGAATTTCAGTTGGATGTACAAATCTAGATTCCAGAACTCTGGAGATAGTCTTCAGCTAACTGAGAGGAGTCAGCACACAGTGGCATTTGCAGTTTTCATAGCTCTTGACAGTCCCTGGACACTTACTGCTTTTATTCAGGACTGTGTGCAAAATATCAGCACTGCCTCCATGGTAATTCATCCTACTTGATGTTCTCTTGTGACCTCGAATTGAGAGAATGTGCCACAGGATGAATGAGTTTTGTTAGGATACAGAGGGTTAAAAAAAAACCTGGATTGTATAGTTTTATTTAAGAATGCAGATTTGAGTGGGATTTCACAGTCAAAGGGGAGGAGCCACTTGGGAAGAAACGGGGCAGCTATAAAGGAAATGGGGTTTAAAGAAAGAGGGAAGAAAGCCCTCCTTTTTGTGTCGTTTCACAACTTTGTATAGGACCAAGCCTGCTACTAAACATTTATCTGTAAATTATTTTGAGTTCCTTTTTATTAATAAGAATTGCAAAATTTAGTGAGCACTTACTATACACCCGGCACCATTCTAAGTACGTGAACTAACTCATTTAGTTCTCTCCAGAAGCTGTGGGATATTTGTTATTTGACCATGTTTACGGATTTAGAGAACAGACACAGAGAGGTTCAGTAATGCCCAAATTAATGGGCATTAAGTGATGGGCTGGGATTTGAACTTTGGTAGTCAGCTTCAGAATTCCTGGTCTCACCACTGCACTATACCTTTAAGTTTGCATGTAATATAAAATGTGATTTTAAATGGCATTTTGTCTCTCTAATAGGTAGGACTTTTGAGTGCCATTGACATCTTAATATTCATTATTTTTTTATATTGTAAGCGTCACATGGTTTATGGCACAGAGAATAATTGTGGTGATGGTTCTGGAACATTTAGATATCTGCTTCTTGGTCTACATATTCTGTGATTTTTTTTATTTTTGTTTTCTTCTCATATTTCTTAGCTCTTACCCTTGAAAAACAGTGACAAGAGCGGTATTTACTGGTCATTATAGAAACCACTACCCAATGCTGCAACACTGTTATATTGACCATGATTTATTGATGAAGTCTGCCATCTCAAACTCTTCATCTATATTTCCTCCTGGGGGGAGAAGACTATAAAATTATCTCCTTACCTGGCACAGTTAATTCCAGAAACTTGTAACTACTGTTGTGGTGAACAACTTCAGCAGCTATTCCAGATCCAGAGCTATTTTACCCCATAGAGAAAAATGAATCATGCTAATTGGCTAACCTATGTATTATAATATTTATTTATTTAATGATAGTTATAAGTTAGTTTAGCCATATGTTAAAGCACATGTTTAGAAACAAGCCTATTTTCAAACTAATATTTAAGAAGTGCTCAAGTGTCAAGAAAAACTTGAGTGACTAAAATCTATAAACAGAACAAAAATGATCTTTTACTGAGTTTAAGATATTAATGACTTGCCATTCTTTAACCTCAAAATACTTAAAACTCATTGAAACTTTGTTATAATCAATTGATTTTCAACTTACTAACTTGAAAGCATTTTGCCTTTTTAAAACTATTTTTTAAAAATCCTAAAGAAACCTTTTTTCCCCCCTGATGACTGGGTGCCATCTGTCATTATGCATATGGCCTTGCCCTTTTACTTTTACAAATGGTCTATTTCTCTTTTAACAAATATGTTCAGATTTTCATGGAAAATATAAAACAGTGTTTGCTCTTATTCTGTGGCTAAGAAATGGCATAAACCTATGACTCTGAAGAGTTGATCACCGAGAAGCTTATAGATGGGTCTTTGCAAAAGGAACCAAAAAAAGTTTCTCTCTTCTGACTATGGTCAACAGTACTGCAGTTGAAGGTAGGTTCAGAGGTAATTCCTGTGTCACTGGCATATTTCTCTACCGCACTGACCAAGGTATAGGCATAAATGACCTACAGTTAATGGAAGCTTACAGGTGGTAAAGGCTCTGGAAATCCACCTACAGAATACCTAGCATACAATTTTTATTCGGCATTTAGTAGGAAAAGAAAATGTGAATTCTTTGAAAGACAAAATGTATCAGGAAAAGTGTTGGGGAAAGGAGGGAGTATGGGATTGGGTGTTGGGGGTAAATTAGATTACTTGAGTTACTGAAATGATTCAGGGAGGCAAGTTTATAGAACTCCCAGTTTCCCTCTGAGATAATTCAGTCCTCCCAAAGATAGGTCGGGTGTTTCCCAGAGAGAGGAAATATTGTACTATCTGAAAGAAAATCCTTGCCTGGATCCATCCTTCTTAGGGAAGTTAACATCTCCCTGAAGGCTCTCTGTCACCTCTGGAGACAGTGTGGTGTGTCTGGGGAGTGTATCTTTCAAACACATACACACATAATCTCTCTCTCTCTCTCTCTCTCTCTCTCTCTCTGTCTCTCACACACACACACACACATACACACACACACACACACACACACACAAACCACTAAAATAAGAGAAATAATGACTCTACTTATTGCCAGCTTCTGACTGAAATGTGCCAATTCCATTGCTCTCATAATGGAGAAATTAATATATCCTGTCAAGACCACATGATATGAATAGTGAAATGCTGTGAAGTTACTGCATATAGAAGAGTCGGGAAATCCACTTTGATCTACATTTTTGATGTTTGATAATTGCACTTATTATCGGGTCCTTTATGCTCTTTTTCTTTGACATGAGATCCATTATCAGTGACAGCATGAGTGTGAGTATGGGTTTGATTTGAAAAACTACTTAAGATGAGGTAATGGAAAAGAAGCTTTTTTTTGTCCATGCATATTAAGAGAATGGAAGAAAATTAACTTTATTCATACAATGCCTCACTTGAGTTATTTCTCTTTTCTGTGTAGTATTGTTTCGGTGCCTTATGAAGTTACTTCTTTTTTAAGAATTTGTTCCCTAATGAAATGTTTTGTGCATACATAGACTGCTATTTGCTTTGATGCCTTCATTCTATGAGAAATCATTCAGTGACAAGTTTAAAGAAACGCTGGTCGCAAAGAGTTGGACAGGTCACATAGCCAACCTTTGCTTCTTGAGAAATCATTATAAGTAGAATGCATAGGCATATGTGGATAGGAAAGGACTAGAAACAGAACACAAACTCATATTTATAGCAAGACAGATAATTGGTAAATTCATTAATTAGGAATTTTTCTGTATCTGTTAATTTATTTTAAATAACACTAGTTACCTTGATGCAAGTCATTATTGGCAATTAATATGTGATAATGTATTTGAACGTTTCTGCTTGCCTGAATTTCACAACAAGGGCCAAGGCTAATTTAGCCCTTTAATGCAGAATTTTACACATTAACAAATTAGTATTCATCACAGTGAAGCCTAAGTAAAATGATGATTCATTCATTTACTTATTATTATCTCTGTTATAGGCATTACCCACTGGTTGGTCTTTGGCTGTCAATATGTACAATATGATATAAATAATGCATAGTTGTATAGTAAAATTATAAAATTCTTTCAGCCAAAACTAAATGCTATTCCTATACTTCTGTTTATGTAGGGACTGAAAAATTTTCTCTTCTTCCCTCCTAGGGTCTTCTGCTGATCCAATAATTAAATTGATATAATAAGACAGATTAAGGAGAAAAACAAAAAGAAATTTAATAACATGTATACCTCCTGCATAATTGGGAGAGACCCAGGAAAACTCAGTAACTCCCTTAATGGCCCCAGCTAACACTTTAACTACCATCTCCAGCTAATGACAAAAATGTTCCATTAGTGGGGAGCCAGTTATGGGAGGCTATCAGGAAAAGCACAGTAAACAAGGGTATGATTGTTATGTAGACTTAAGTCATTACCTTCTCCAAAAGAGTTTCTAGAGATTGAGTCATCCCCCTCTTTCTGGTACAGCAAAGGAGACACCCTTACAAATAGGAATTTCCCTTATAATAAATGTAAATGTTTCTTACAAAAGGGTAACTTCTACTTGGTTTTTAGACCTTCTCAGGTGTCCACCTTTTTTGTTTAAATAGCTCAAAATAGTCCTCATGCCAAAGAAACATATTTTGGGATAGCAAATTCTGCTCTCCTTACAGCTTATTTTTTCCATCCAATTTCACAGAATAGTAGAAAAGCTTACATCATTGTCAGAACTCCTTTGGCTTCACACAGCCAAAACGCAATGCTGTGGTTTGAATATGTTCTCTAGGGACAAAAGGGAACCTGTTGGGAATTGATGACCCTCCAATACCTTTTTAATAGAGGTTGACCCTGGTACTAAACAATATCAGGCTACATTGAGAGTTATCACTAAAGGCAGGGCCTGAAGTCAAAGGATTAAAAGAAAATTACTAAATTGGAAAGGGGCCAAAAGCAAACCTGATCTAAAATCTGCCTATAGCCAATAACATCAAGACAGGATTTATTTAAAGGGTAACCTTTCTCAAAGTTTGTGACATTCTTTCACTGAATTAATTCCATGTGGTAAAAGTACACACAAAATGTTTGTAGAGAGACATTAATTGTTGGTAAGATTACACTTCCCAGACATTTTCACAGAGTATTAACTTTGATGCCTGATCAATACCATAGCTGATGACCTCAGATATTTCAATTCCAACTAATATGCATCTGCTTTTTATAGAACTGTTAACAATTAGCACTGTAATGAAATGCTGTATAATACTTTGAAATTGAGAGTTGTGTTGGGTGGGCGATAATATTTTCATGATAGAGTAGTGTATTGAATGAAATTACTAATGTTTTCATGAACACTAAGAGGAAGGTATATAATCTCTGCGAGTACGTAACTTTTAACCTCTTTAGAATTGAGACTTCGGCGTCACATTTTCATATTGAGTTACGTTATTTTTTAAAGCATAGAAAGTAGTCTCTCTATCATAAGTTTGCATTGAATTGTTAGACCATGTTCATTCCTTTGCTTTGTCTTTTTGGCTTGCTTTCTGCATTATCATGGATAGTGTTAAAGAAAAATTCAACTGAGTAAATTTGAAGATCTAATTGGCTTTATTAAGCAATCCCTGAATCGGGCAGCATCCCATCTAGCAAATAGAAAGGAGCTCCAAAGAGTTGTACAGAATGGAAGGTTTTTATAGGAAGGAGGGTGAGGCAAGGAAGTTACTAGCAAAAAAAAGAAAGAATTGTTTCAGGAAAAGTCCCTTTCCCTAAGAGGGGAAATGCAGGAGTTCTTATCATGCAGATGACCTCATCTTCCTTTGGGGGATGAAGAGGTCCAATGTGACAGATTACCTCATTGGTGCTGAACTGAAAATTTCTGACTGCCTGGTTAAGACCATATTTCTAGAGGAGATTGAAACTGCAATTAGGTTTAATATTAAGCCCCAGTTTGGTGACTTGGCCTAGCATAAGTGACACCATTTGGGGCTTATGGTTTTCTTTTTGACAATTGGAAGAAGGACAAGCATTCTGAAATAATTTGCTCTGTCCATATAAACAGTGGCTCAGATGAAAAACTAGCAAGTTGTCAAGCCATAGTATTGCATTCCATAGTAAAACTCAACTACAGGAGCATCAAGCTTCCATTGAGTTTTCATTTCGCTTTGTAACATGTGTGTATGTGTGTGTATGTGTATTTCTTTTAAGCTCTTTCATTTGGATAAAGTTAATTTCCAGAAAACTTCAATTTGTGGATAGGGTTTACTTAAGAATTTCATGAGTGTTTGAGAAAATAATTTGAATGTTGACTGATGGTCCACTAAATCCTTTGAAGTTGACCACAGTTCTCCCACATACCATAAACCTAAATTGATGTGGGTAGGCATGAAAGGAGGTAATCTATAGGAAAAAATTATTTATTTTGTAGCAGGACTTATTACAAATTCATTTTGTTTACATCATGTGGTTAAAATATAATTTAGCAGATAACCGATTATGTATGTACATTTTTCAGAGCATGGATGTTGGATATGGAAGAGATATATCTGAAAACACGAGGGCAGAAGCAAATGCCCTCTATTAATTTGTCTTCCTGTACAAATATCAACTGTTTCTCACTTTGGAAAATGTGAGTTAAGTCAGAGAGTTAAGGCAGAGAATACAGTGCAGCTTTTTTTCCTGCTTCCAAATGAGATAGTATCATAGTGAATATTATGCTTTATGTTTAACATTCTTATATTGTACGTTTTCCAGCTTTACCTGGAAACTCCCCGGTGCATTTGTATATATGTAGATTATGTTTTATATTCAAGAGTAATATTATTCTATTACACTGATAATAAAATATATGATCCATATATAGTTCCTACTTGAGACAAATGTATTTCCAGTATGAAGCTATTATAAGATGTTCCAAATATTCATGGACTATTCAAAACTAGAGTAAACATTATTAAAAAACAAAATTCAACTGAGTAAATTTGAAGATCTAATTGGTTTTATTCAACGATTCATGAATTGAGCAGCATCTCATCGAGCAAGTAGGAAAGAGTTCTGAAGAGCTATAAAAAATGGGAGGCTTTTACAGGCAAATGGGGGCAGGGACAGGGAAGGAGTGGATTACCACTCTACTGCTAACCAGAAAATTCCAGACTGACCGGTTAAGATTACCTTCCTGGGGGAGGTTAAAACTGCATTTAGGTTGGGTATTAAGTTTCAGTTTTGTGACATGGGGCTTAGCACAGGTAACTCCATTTGGGGCCCGTCATTCCTTTTTTAACAATTCTCCCCTTTTGATCAGACTCTCAGCTTAACTGAGAGATGTAATCAAAATTTAAGACATTAGTGCCACTATCAGGTACCACTCTGTACTTCTCACAGCTTTTATCGATCTTCTGTGTGATATTCACAAGTCATAATGCTTTTTGCTGAGTCTCTGTGGTAGTCATAGGTCACAACTTCAGGCTCACAATTTTTAAGTCAATCATTCCTTTCATTTCTTTTCTGACATTCCAGTTTTAGGGAGATCATTTACTTGGTGGTTAGCAGCTGCAAACATGCATTTAAAGCTTTTGAGCGGATACAACGCACCAGGGAGATTACTATGATTATTATAAATAGAATAATTCTCAGTGTCTGGAGTACCATTTGGAACCATAGTCCCCAAGATCCAAACCAATCAAAATCAAATAAGTCAAAGAAAAACCCTGCCAAAGGACTCACCTGCTTGAGCCAAATGGCTTGCTCAGCAATCTTCTATACATGAGTTTCAACTTCCCCAGAAGTGTTAATCCAGGTGCAGCAGGTGGTGTTGGCCACCGCACAAATACTTTCTTGCTCAGCTAAAAGATAATCAAAGTATCCTATTATCAAGAATAATTTTAGCCAGGGAATCTGAGGATTTTTGTTGGGAAACTGTTGTTTTAGTACTGGATTCTGCAATATTTTGAAGAGTTAAGGAGAGGCTCCTGATTATATTTGCACTTAATTTTACTCCAAACCGTGGGAGTAACCCTGCCAAGGAAGCAGATCCTGATTCAAAAATGCTTCCTAGTTGCTCCCATTTAAATCTATGGTTCAAGACTGGAAAGGTGACCACCATGGAGGCCAGTAAAATTTTAAGGGTCTGTGGAGTACACTGGCTGTTTTTATTCTGGCTGTCCTTACCTTGTGTCTTTTTCTTTGCATGTAGCCTGGACACAAGAGTCCTCAGGTTTGGGGTTGTTAACCAAAAACAGGAAAACAGACCAGGGGTCTCTAACATCATGGACAGATTGAAGTTCTTGATGACAAATCCAGCAGTCTGAAAGGTTACCCCACGTAACAATCACCTGAGAGACAGTTGATGGCATTATCTTTCTAGACTGATGCCAGAGTAAAGGAAGGAAAGAAAAGAAGAAAGGGTTTTATGTTTAAGTGAAGTACAAAGTCTTGAAACAGTGTTTTGGGAAAAGCAGTCTACCTTGATGTCAACTACTTCTCTTCCTAGTCAGTTTGATTTAGTGGTCTCCAACATTTGCATAGGACCAGATTTCAAGTGAAGCTTTTTTTCAGCTTTATGATGTGTATCCAAGGTTCAAGTCCCTGAAGTTTGGCTGCCATCTGGGTGGTGAGGAGGACCTGGTATAGTCCCTTCCAAGCAGATTCAAAGGCAGTCTTTGTTCTTAGTTATTCCAAATCAGAAGTGTGGGAGAAAAATTGGAAACATTAATTTGGAGAACAGTAGCCAGATATTTGAGGAAATTAGAAGAATTCAGGATCCAGTCCAATTTATAGGTATACACCTCAAAGACAATTAACGTGATTAGAATTTAGTATTTACAAAGGCGCAGACATCATTTTTTTCCCAAGTAGGATCACAATAAAACGAATTTGGACTTGGCTCCATTATTTACTTAAGTGAAACAAGGATAGTAATTGACCATATAAGCTCTGTTTTAAGACTACTTTGTTGGAACCTTGTAAGCAAGGGACTTTATTGGCTCTATAAAGTCAAACTTAGTTCCTTATAACTGTCTGGTCGTATCTGAGTCTATGAAAATCTCTCAGATATGATATTCCAGTCAAATCTTTGTATTCTGTTAACAAGGAGAACAGATTCTTACTGGGCTTATATAAATAATTATTTTTCCATGAAAAGAATACTCAAGTGTCTAAATTCTGGAGGGATCAGGTAAAGAGAAAAAACTAAATGTTTCATCTGTGTTTACAAAGGTACACTTTACCAAATTGTTGTAAGTTACAGAGAAGTGAAGAGAAAAAATTTCCTCAAATCTGGAAAAACAAGACATTAAGGAACCAGCGTTGTTTTAAACAAGAAGTCATAAAAATTGTAGGAGCGCCTGGGTGGCTCAGTCAGTTAAGTGTCCAACTCCTGAGTTCAGCTCAAGTCATGATCAGGGTCCTAGGATGGAGCCCCATGTCGGGCTCTACACTCAGTGGGAAGTCTGCTTGAGGATTCTGTCTTTCCCTCTCTCTCTGCCCCGCCTCCTGCTTGCACACACTCTCCAGAATAAATAAATCTATCTCTAAAATTGTAATCCTCCCTCTCAGTTTATTCAGTCCCATGTTATTAATTCTTGTTCTGCTGGAATCCAGTTTTTCCATTAATTCTGGAAATTTTTACCCATTTAGTTTTATGATATTAAAGTTATCAGAACCCTGTACATGTCAAAAGTCTTTTTCTTGAATCTCTTGAAGATGAAGACTTTTGTAGGAACACTTTTGCAAAGCATTAGAGTAAACAATAACTGTCTGTAAATGACAAAAGACTTAAAAATGCCCATTGTTAAAAATATGATGAGAGTTTATTATAATGGAATTGACAAGGAAATTTGGTTATTTCTATAACATAACGCATGTCAAGATAATAACTGGAATTATGACTGACATCACATAGTAGAGTTTTAGGAATTTTATACAATTTCTGGAACAGTTATATTAATAACATATGCATACAAAGATATACATAAACACTTAGCATTACTTATTTGACAATGCTTCCCATGTAATTTAACATGTCAGATACGCCTAATTATTTTAACATCTTCCTTTTTATAAGAAGAGAGAACAAATCAATTTAGATGTTCTAGGATACCTCTGAAAAATCCCAAAGTTAGTTCAAGGTCAAAAACATTCCGTTTAGCATTTGATTTGGGGAAGTTTGTCAAAAATATTAAAAGATTTTAAAACAGTCAAATAGAATCATAGCTCACTGTGAAACAGCACTTAATTATCCCTTTAACCATGGTGACAATTAAAGACTTTGTAAGCAAATACAGAAGGTTATATAGTTGTACAATTTCTTATTAAGAGTAGATCAATAATCTAGGAAAACTTTTCCTTTTAGCACATGAAAGAAAATTAGGAATTAGCTTTATATAACTACACTACTGATATTAAAGCTTATTTTTAAAAAACCTTATAACAAATTTATTCAATCTTATCCAACTTGACCATGTATTAAATTCCTTAACTAAGATTCTTTTTTCTTTTTTTTTTTTTAACAAACTTTCTACAATTCCATTCTTTGTTTTTCCACCTTCACATTCTGAAATAACCAACCTTTCTTTAGGCCAAAATTACTTTCTTTTCCCTCAGAAAAAATACATTTCAATTCCTCATATCTTCTTTTTTTTTTTTTAAAGATTTTATTTATTTATTTGACAGAGATAGAGACAGCCAGCGAGAGAGGGAACACAAGCAGGGGGAGTGGGAGAGGAAGAAGCAGGCTCATAGTGGAAGAGCCTGATGTGGGGCTCGATCCCATAACGCCGGGATCACGCCCTGAGCCGAAGGCGGACGGACGCTTAACCGCTGCGCCACCCAGGTGCCCCTCTCATACCTTCTTTTACTAAAAACACATATCCCACTTTCATCACATATGGGAATGTTTCCCTTATTATTTCTAGTAGTTTTGGTTGCATATATTACAATTTTTAATCCTTAAAACCTTAATTTCTAATGGAAATAAATAAATCATTGCAAATTGTCTTTCACATTAACATTCTGTAATTTGGCAAATTTATAAATATTTTTAATTTTTGGAAGCATATACTTTCTCATAGTAAATTTTTCAGTGTGGCACAAATCATGTTCACTAGTAGACCCAAATATCTTTAATTCCTCTGTAAAAGGAAGCAAAAAGTAGATCACCTATTTTGAGTAATTAACATTTTGGTATTTTATCTTATTTGGAATTATTCTGTATGTTCAGTGACTTTAACTCATTATTTAACTTAGCAAAACTTTAAGGTTTTAGGTTACCAGAGATTTTGGGAAACTATTTAAAAAGTTTTTATCATAATTACATCTACTTAATTTACTTGTTTTTAACAATTATGTTTACATTACCTACAAAAACTTTCTTAGACATTAAATGTCAGTCGTCATTCTAAGTTATTTTACTGGCTGACAAGTTTTGTGACTGATGACCTGAACTTATTCAATTAGTAAACCAAGGTAGAATAAAAGTTTTATATTTAATGCTGACAACTCTAAAGATTTGTCTTTTTTAATTAAACTAACAAATTTTAAATTAACTTTAATACCAAATATTTTCCCAGGTCACATGAACCTGAAATTCATTTGGTTGAGTTTCTAATATACTTTTGGGAATTTAACTTATAAGCACTTAATTTTCTTTAAGCCAATTAAATAGAGATCTTTAACCAATTAATTTTGGCAATAACATCTGGAGGTAGAAAAACGCCACACATCTATAATACACACATACGTAGACACACATGAACATATACACGGATGAAGAGGCCTTATAGCTTTCATTTTCAAACTTAAACCATGAGATGGGCAAAGACATTTTTTGTGGATAAGACATTTAAGTTGTTTATTATTATTATTATTTTTTATCATTCACCTAAACGTCAAGTAACCTTTCCTTCTGATAAGAATTACCTCCCTGAAGTTAGTACTTCATAGAGATGGCCTAGATTTATATCTCAAAGGTACAGGGATAGAATGCCAAGTTCCTCCAAGAAGGAAGAATTTGTACAATACTTACAAGCCTTTTGAAATAAATAGGGGAACTTTTAGGATTGGTAAAAAGTAATGGGTGGACTTTGAACTGCCTCAAAAGCTGTATTGTTAGTTTTACAAAGATCTTTAAGATAAGGACAGTTGCTCTCAATTCCTCAAAGAATTGGGTTGCAGCCTAAATGACATCATAGGTTCATCTACCCATCTAACTACATTATCCTAATTTACCTTTTTTTTAAGGGTGAAGATTTCCAACTAAAGTGGAAATCAGAAGATTGCTATGGTTTGTATTTAGAGCTGTTTGTTTTAGTAAATCCTTCCAGAGATGCTTTAGAAGGTTTTTTCCCCCTCTGGTTACAAAGTTTTATTTCAACTTGGGATTTTTTTAGGCCTTCTTCCCTATCGGGATCTAAATACCAGCTGCCAATTTGTGACCACAGAGCTACTTAAAAATTATTTCAAATATCTTGTCAGTTTTCAGCAGGGACAAATAGTAAATATTTCTGGCAGTATTAAATAACCCCCTGGACTCAAGAGGCATTCCCAAAAAGGGTGCAAAAGATGTTTTACTCTCCTCTCTTTATTGGGTACTACAGACAGAGATTTGGCAAAGATAACTCTGGTAAGAATACTCACCCTTAGACGGCTTCTGCCAGTTTTTCCAGGGTCCCATTTACAGGCTCCAAGTTGGGTTTAAAGTAGATGGTGTATCTTCAGTAACTATCAGAATTTGACAAGGTTTTTCACTACTTCTCATTTTATCTTCCCCTTAGCTGTTTAAGGAAATATTGTAGGACTTGACCAGAAAATCTCTCAGAGTCTCCTCATCAGCCCTGGGAGGGGCTCATATGGGAGTCATCCTTCAAAGGCAGATGTGGTTGTGTAAGGCCACTAATTTAGCAAACTTTTGTTGATGATTGTGTAGTCTTTTCAGAGTGGAAGTATAATTCAGGATTACTAGAATGAGTACTCAAATAAAGGAGGATGGAGGGAAGCCATAGAAGTTATGTTAGTCTTATAGCCATTTGTTTTAGGTACCTCTTATGTCCTTAATTGTTTATTAGTTTTTTGCATTGCATCTTTTAATGAAACTATTTTGGAATTCTTGAAGCCTTTTGAAATCTTCTGCATACCAATTAAAGTTAAGTGTCCCATTCCCATTTGTTTGATTCAGAAACCCTTACTTTCAAATGCACTTCCTAAACGAATGATCTTGTCTAACTGGAACACTTCCAATAGTGGCCATTGTTTTGAGTGGGATTTTGCCATTTTTGTAGATATTTATAGCTTCCAGGGCCAAATTCTTAGACACAAAACAAGCAGGTGTGCCAGAAGGGAGCATGCTTAACCCTTTCGAATTTAAAGATCCTATTTTAAATCTATCTATCCATCCATCTATCCATCCATCAATCTGTTTTGGGATCTCTCAGAGCTAAACTAATACCAAAAAAGAATGTGTTGCTAAGTCAGGAATTGTGTGATGTTTTATAGTGTGCCTCATTGCAGGGAAATTTTCTTGAGGTTGGCAAGTGACGTAGTGTCAGTTGAACCCATTCCATAACCAACTAATCTTACTATTGGAGTCTGAGTTATGTGGGCAGCATTGTAACATCTTTTAAGTACTCAACCCATGCCCACCAACTTTGCAGCTTTTTTTTTTTTTTGCTTCCAAGATTTCCATTAGCAATAACCTTTACTTAAATTTTTATTTACCCAAGGCCTTGTACTAGACCCACTCCAGCTTATATCTGACCCAGTCCGTGTCTGGATCCAGTTCAGTTCTTAAGTCAGATCTAGTCCAGTTCCAGCCGGTAACCATCAACAGTTCCCATCGTGGAATGTGGGGATTGGGAAAAGGATTGAAACAGCAGAGCTCAACAAATGAGTACTGTGGACTGTAGGCTCCACATAAATGGGGAACTGTGAAGTGCCACTAACAGTTCCCATATTGATCTTGTGACAGAATCAAAGGCCGGGGTTTGCAGTCAGTTTGGGAATTGTGGAATGCCAATTAGATCAGGAGCTAGACACAAAGAGCTCAGAACTGAGAGGAACTTACTTATAGCCCGTGGAAGTGGCGAGAAAGACAGAGAACTCAAAGAGTTTGTGGAGCACCATGGCTCTGTTTGTCATTGTCCCCAAATGCCATCAGAAATTTACTTTAGATCTCACTCTGAAGTTCACTTTGGTTTCTGCCACCAAATCTGTTTAAAATTTTTTGGAAGATCTAATTGGAATTATTCACTGATTCATGAATTGGGCAGCATCCCATTTAGCAAATAGAAAGGAGCTCTGAAGAGCTATTAAAAATGGGAGTTTGATAGGCAGAAGGGAGCAGGGACAAGAAAAGAACAGATTGCCTCACTCCTGCTGACGAGGAAATTCCAAACTGACCAGTTAAGATTACATTGCTGGGGAAGGTTGAAACTAATGAGGTTAGGTATTAAGTTTTGGGTTGGTGACTTGGTGCTTAGCACAAGTGACTCCATTTGGTCTGTTGCTTCTTAACACTATTGAACAAAGCACAGTATTTGGAAATAATTTGAAATTTCACCTATGTGGATATTAATTACAGAGAATGACAACATAGAATTATTATATAGAAAGACTATATTGCAAATCAGGGCTTCTTGGGGATATAACTATCGTGTTCCAGTATTTGGTACTTCAAATCCATTCTATTTTTTAAAGATCTTATTTGCTTATTTATTTTGAAGAGAGAGAGTGTGTGTGTGAGCAGGGAGTGGACTGAGGGGAAGAGAAAGGAAGAGAATCGCAAGCCAACTCCACAGTGACAATGGAGCCCCTCGGGGCTTGATCTCATGACCCTGAGATCATGACCTGAGCTGAAACCAAGACTCAGTTGCTTAACTGACTGAGCCACCCAGGCACCCCAAGTTCTTTCTGTTTTTTTACAGCTTCAAGAGTTATTTGATCATCAGGGGTCTGCCTTGCCTTAACCAAACTTTTATAAGAGGCTGATGTATAGAACCAGTAGGTCAACTGAATAATTTAAAATATGAAACATAGCTTTCAAACTGTTTAAAATATTTTTGTCAGTGGTCTGAGCATTAATTTCCTGTTGGGAAGCTACATGGGAAGTCAAACAATAACCAGGTTTCTAGACAACAATGGATATGAGAAGGAAAAAAAGTTTGTTTAGAAGATCAAACTCTTAGGGTACCTGGTAGGTCAGTTGATTGAGCATCTGACTCTTGGTTTTGGCTCAGGTCATGATCTCAGTCAGGGTCCTGGGATAGAGCCCTGAGTCGGGCTCTGTGCTCAGCAGGGAGTCTGCTTGAGATTCTCTCTCCCTCTTCCTCTACCCCTCCCCCCTCTCTCAAATAAATAAATAATCTTTAAAAAAAGAAGATCAGATTCTTAATATCCCAGTACAGGATATATGATACTCTAATACCAGATACTTAGGTTCTTGAATCAGGGGACCCCCTTAATTCATCAACATGGGTAAGGGGGTACAATGTTAAATTCTATAATTCCCCTTCTCTATCTCGCATGTTTCTGATAGCACATTCTTTCTTAAACTCTTAGCATGTCAATTTAATCTCATCTGGCTATTCCTGAAATACTTGACCACTCAGTCATGGGGATTTTTGTTTAGGATGGATTTCTTCTACAAATAATTGATCTTATTCATTACATTTTTGTCCTAATTTCCCTTCTCAATTTATGGCATTTACTTTTAAATGTAGGAAAGTACCTTATATTCATGTGTAAATTGCTTCCAATTCTCAGCCTTGAATAGTTGCCACATCTAGGACTTCATCAATAGGTGAATAGCCAGAGAATAGAAACATATGTAGCTATGTAATGAAGATTCTTAATTTCAAGTAACAGAAACATAAACAAAACAGTGAGAAACTGAAATTGTTATAAGAATATAAGGTTATATCAGAAAACCCAAGGACAGAAATCATTATAAAGCCTAATGAGGAACTAGGACCAGGAATTAGAAGTCAGTAACTCCCACGGTCTCAATCTCTCCATGTATTTCTCTCTGCGCATTTGTTTTCTTCTCTTTGCAGATGAGCTCTGTTTATTTCTGTACATGGCTGGAAAGGCCACATCTCTAATTTCTAATTGACATGATATCTCAGTTTAAAAATCTGACCAAGACTGACTAAGGCTCTGTTTCGTTTCTAAAATCCTGAAAGAGATAATCCAATCCGCCCAGATTGATTGCTATATATGAAGACGCTAATGAGGATTAGGTATTTCTTTGACTTGGATTTCCTCACCTTTTATTTCAAATATTCAAATTTTCACTTTAGATTTCCATTTGTCTTTTTATATTTTCTTTTTCTCTGGTAAGATTTTCTATTTATTATGACTATATCTTTCTTCATATCTATGAACATAGTTAGAATAGATACTTTGAAATCCCTTGTCTGCTAATTCCAGCATCTGGATTATCTTGGAGTGAGTCTCGGTAACATTGTCTCATCTCTTGAGAATGGGTCACATTTTTGTATTCTATCATATAATGAATAATTTTGGTTTGTATCTTGTACATTGTGATTGTTACATTGTGGAGACTCTGGATTCTATTATATTCCTCTGAAGAATGTTGAATTTTTTTTTTTCTTTTTAGCAAGCAACACAATTGTTTTGACTCAAGACAGCAAACTCTGCCTCTTGGGTTGCAATTCCAATCTCAGTTCAGTTCTATTATTCTTAGTTGGAGTCTGCTTCATGCATGCATGCTTCGAGGCTCAGCTGGAGCTTTAGGCAGAGTTTATGCGCAGTGTAGGCTGTAGCCTTTCCATCTCCTTTTGGGGATTCCCTGATGATTCTCCTGTGGCTATAATTGCCAGAACTCTGTCCTCTGGCTTTAAGCCAATTTTCTGAGAAAATTCTGAGAGTTTTCTGTCAAGGTTTTTGTTACCTTGTGTAGCTTGGATAGCTTTCTACTTTCAGGTCCAAAAAAAACCCTATAAAAATTTGAAACTCACTCATGACTTCTTATCTTCCAAGTGTTGATTCTCCTCCAGAATCTACTTGTTTTTGCTTACACTTCAGTGCCTATAGGTCATTGATATTTTTATTGGATTTTGTCCAGTGGTTCTTATCTCCAAGAGGGAAGGGTATGGCAGAAGTTTATTCAACTATAGTCTTCACTTATTAGACAACTCCCACTGCTCTTTATGTGAGAAGTTAATTTTTTTTTGTTTTTAAATGAAAGTAACACAAGCTTACTGTAAAAAACAAAATAATAAAAATAGCGTGTATATAATGCTTAATATGTGGTAGGCCCTATTCTAAGTACTTTATGTCTAATAGCTAGTTCATGAAATCAGGTACTGCAAAATTATGTAAATTATTTATAAGTTCTACTTCTCCTGGGGCACCTAGGTGGCTCAGTTGGTTAAGCCTCAGACTCTTAGTTTTGGCTCAGGTCATGATCTCATGGATCATGAGATTAAGCCACTTGCCCTTGGGCTCCACACTGAGTGGGGAGTCTGCTTGAGGACTCTCTCCCTCTGCCCCTCCCCCCCGGCCCCTCACTCATGTGCTTGATCTCTCTCTCTCAGATAAATAAATAAATCCTTAAAAATATTCTACCTCTCCCATCATTCTACTCCCTGAGAGGTGAGTCTTCTTCCTGATATTTTTTTTGCAGAAATGAGATTATACTATATACCATTTTTCTATGATATGCTTTTTTCACACTCACAATATATCCTAGATATCTTCTCAAGTCATTTTAAATCTTGAATTATCTAAAATATAAATTGGCTACTATAACAACAGTTACTACTGCTGCAACCTGCTTACATAAACATGCACACACTCACAAGCTGTGTACTTTCATAAAGAAAGTTGCATGGTCATTTTTATGAATGAATTTTACGGTTAGGGTAGCTCTACATAACTAATTTCTTTTCCTCCTCCTTGAGGTGTTTAAACCATGCTCATGCCCAGTGTCAGGGTATTGAGAGCTGGACTGTACTCTGTAGTTAACTGTACTTTATAATTAATTAACTGTCATTTTAGTCCATATAATCATTATGAGGGTAAAAATGAAATTATATATATATATATATATGAAAAATACTTTGAAAAGGTTAAATTGCTATATGAATCCAAGTGATACCAATTCAACCTATATTTCTTGAGTGACTACTGCATATAAAAGTCTGTGCTCATTGCTGGGGGTTATAAGAATGAATGAGATACAATCCCTGTCTTCAAGGTGATACAACCCAGTTTTGAAAATAGGCATATGAACACAGCTAAACTATGTATCAGTTTAGAAATATAGTTAATCCTATGATACAGATTTTTTAAATGTGTTATAGGATTGGCAGTGGAAGGGCAATTGATTCTGACAAGGAGGATCAGTGATGTCTCACAGATGATAAAATGTGAGTTGGACTATGAGTGATAAAAAGAATTTTAGGTATGGGACAGAAGAAAGAGAATGGATTCTAAGATGAAGGAACAGCATAGGTGGAGGCATTAAAGTATTTTTTTTCTTCTGAGAATGCCAAGAAATTTATTGTGGTTGAAGCAGAGGGTATGGAATATGACCATGGGATAGTGGGAGGTAAGGATTAAAAGTGGAATGAGACCAGTAGAGTGATTCACATTTAGATTATGAAAGACCTTATACCTGTCATTCTAAGGATCTTCATAGAGTATGATAGCTAATGGATGAAGGATTTTGACCAGAGGAATGGCATGGTACAGTAGTTAAGACGATGCCACCTTCTGTTACAAACTAGCTGAAAATGTACAGTGGCTCAAAAATAGCTATTTCTTGTTAGCCTAAATGCAACCTGAGAATTTTTTATTACTAGGCAGTTCTCCAAGTTTTCACCCAGGTCTCAGGCTCTTTCCATCCTATGGCTCCAGTGATTTACACATGGCTTGAAAAGTTGCCATGTTTCTGTACATTAAGCTAGAGGAAGAGAGAAGAGCAAAAATGGGAGTTTTTTATATGGACTAGACCTGAGAGTGTGGTACTGAACATTTCTATTTTCTAGACTCAGTCATATGTCTATACCTATCTACAAGAGGGGCTGGAAAATGGGGTCTGTGTTCCTTAGAAGAGGGAAAGGATTTAGTGAACAGCTTGGTAGTTGTGCCATGCACAGAGTTTTTAGGAAGTATATTCTGGTGCCAGTGTTGGGGAATGGATTCAGGTGGGGCTACTAAAGGCAGGAAGAACAGATAAGAGGCTGTTGTAATAGGTTCAAGTGAGACATAATGAGGCCCCTACGGCATTTGCAGCTGGGGTAAAGGATACATTGCAGAGGTGGGATTTGGTGACTGAGATTTGGGGGATGGGGAGATTGTTGACAGGATCGACTAAATGGTTAATTTCTCTATTTCATGCTGATAATGCTCATCCAAAAGTAAAAAGTTGCTTTCTTAAACTCATAATTATTGAGCACTTAATTGATCAGAACCCTTTACTAAGAACTACAGGAAAATAGAGAAGAAATATTTGATAAAGCCCTTTTACTCAAGGAGTTTTTAATCTTTAATACACCCAAAGAACAACGTGAGAATTTTATATATATCCACAACACAAATTAATTCATCACAATCCGAACCCAGAGTTCTAGAGATACTCAGGAGGGGAGTTGTGATCCGGAGTGCATGGGATCATTTAGACTAAGTTTGGGGTTTAGAATTTCTTCATTTAACAAGTTACGTATTAAGTGTATAGTGTGCTTGATAATTCTATTTCCTGGCTCATACTGATAAAGTGTAACAAGTGCTATGATAGAATGGTCTAGTTAGGGTATTGTTTATAAAGGAGGAAGCCCTTGAACTTGTTTTGGAATAAGAGTGCAGGAGACGACACAAATCAAAGATGAAAGATGGAGGAAGGAAGGTCTTTTCAATGCCAAGGCAAAGAGAAAGAAAGGGCAAGTGAGTAGGAGAGTTGTGAAGTATAGTGTTCCCTGAGGGTAGAGACTAGGTTATGTTAATATCTGTACCCTCTTGCCTACCACAGTACTTAACCCTTCACAGATGCTCAGAAATGTTGGATTCTATCCCTAGGACTATTCTCATAGTCCTTGCTAGTGTGTCTAGTTTACTTCTCTCCAACTTCAGACATTTAACTAATTAACAGAGATGGTAAAATAATGATTTTTCCATCAGTAGTTGAAGGATCTGCTTGTCCCTGCTAGTGAACTCACTTTGCATTCCCCTAAGGCTACAAAGTCATTTGCAGGTGTATGTGGTTGCTTTAAATCACAATTGCAAACCTTCACTGATAGAAGCCATCTGAGCCCCAATTTCTGTTCTAGAGAGATGCCTAACTGAAATAATAGTATCACCAAATACCATCTTGAATTCAAAATTAGATTGAGGCAACAAATAAAGTTTTGTGTGATGTGAATCACCAATGGTTTGAATATCTCTTAACTGGAGCAGAACTATATTTCTTAAAAGCTAACAACCATATTTTTTTAGTGAAATTTACTGTTTGAAATGTATTAAGTACACTTTGGTCCTTGAAGGGTAATAATTTTAACCTGATATATTTCAGAATAAGATAATAAGTTAAATGAACACTTGGGCAGAGTTTGAAAATGTAATTTTATTTCATTGGAATTTTTGTATCTATCATTTGTATATTTATGCATAAATAAGTATTATAATTTAGACTCTGTAGTTTCATTTTCCCAGAACTCAATCCCTAATCCACACTGATACTCTTATAAAACTAGGGATATCTAAACCTCTTTGGTGTTTTCCTGCTAATAAATACCTTACTTTACAATAAATGGGTAGGGTGAATATTTGAGTCCAGACAGACTCAAGTTTAGTTTCCAGGTTTGCCACTTACCAACAGGGTAGCGTTTCTGAGACTTTGTTTCTTCATCTGAGTCTTAATCCATTTGGGCTACTATAACAGAATACCATAGACTGGGTGGCTTACAACCAACCAAAGAACAAACACTTTCTTGCAGTTTGGGAGGCTGGGAAGCCAAGATCAAGGTGCCAGCAGATCCAGTGTTTGGTGAGAACCCACTTTCTTGGTTCATATATGCTGTCTTTCTGGTGTATTTCCTCATGGTGGGCAGGTTGAGAGGGCTCTCTGGAGTCTTTTTTTTTAAGGGCACTAATTCCATTATGACGACTGTATTCTTAAAGCCTAATCACCTCCCTAATACTATTACATTGGAGATTAGGTTTAACTGACCTGTCGATAGCAGTCTGTAAAATGCAAATAGTAATAACTACCTTCTTACAGGATTTTTGTGAGAATTAGAGATTGTATTGTGGAAATTACCAAGTATGAGGTCTTTAAAGATTGGAAACTTCTGCCACCATTGGTGTTGTCAGCATCTTTCAGTAAAGTCATACTTCGGGGGGGGGGGCGTATTGTGTTTGGAACTGTTCTCTGCATATTACAATTTGAAAACTTCCTCACTTTGTACCAATATTACGTGCAACTCCAATGTTTACGACAAGTAAAAGTGAAAATGAGGGCCCCAAAGCTCCAACCTCCATCCTAGTCCCTAAGACATGTTTCTGAAACACAGTGAAAACCATTTCCTCAGTGGCACACATTTAAAATTACTGCGTTAACTTAAAACATGACGTTGAAAACAATAACAAGGTGGCTAGGAAAACACTCTGTAAGCTTCTTGGAGATCCCTGTGTGATCTAAATACTTATTCTGTGGTCACTATGATAAAATCACTGCAGTAGAGACGTATGAGAAAAGTGTGCACTATGCCTACTGACCTATCATTTTTTTTTAAATTCCAGTATAGTTAACATACCATGTTGTATTAGTTTCAGGTGTATAATATAGTGATTCAACAACTCTATACCTTACTCAGTGCTCATGATGATAAGTGTGCTCTGAATCCCCCTCACCTATTTCACCCATCCCCCCACCCACCTCCCCTCCTTAAAAATACCAGTTTTTTTCTCTATAGTTAAGAGTCCATTTTTGGTTTGTCTCTTTTTTCTTTGTTCATTTGTTATGTCTCTTAAATTCCACATGAGTGAAATCATATGGTATTTGTCTTTCTCTGACTGACTTACTTCACTTAGCATTATACCCTCTAGATCCATCCATACTGTTGCAAATGGCAAAATTTCATTCTTTTTTTTAAAGATTTATTTATTTGGAAGAGAGAGGGGAGGGAGGGGCAGAGGGAGACAGAATCTCAGGCAGACTCGCCACTGGGTGGAGCCTCACATGGGGCTTGAATCTCATGACCCTGAGATCATGACCTGAAGCAAAATCAAGTGGCAGTTGCTTAACCAACTTTGCCACCCAGGCACCCCTCATTCTTTTTTTATGACTGACTAATATGTCATTGTATATATATATATACCACATCTTCTTTATCCATTCATCTATCGATGAACACTTGGGTTGCTTTTATAATTTACCTATTGTAAATAATGCCGCAATAAACATAAGGGTGCTTATATCTTTTCAAATTAATGTTTTCATATTCTTTGGGTAAATATACAGTAATGGAATTACTGGATCATATGGTAATTCTATTTTTAATTTTTTGAGGAACCTCCATATTGTTTTCCAATAGTGGCTGCATCAGTTTGCATGCCTACCAACAGTGTACCAGGTTTTTTTTTCTTTTCTCCACATCCTTTCCAACACTTGTTGTTTCTTTTGTTTTTTATTTTCATCATTCTGACAGGTGTGAGGTGATATCTCATTGTGGTTTTGATTTGCATTTCCCTGATGAGTGATGTTGAGCATCTTTTCATGTGTCTGTTGGCCATCTGGATGTCTTCTTTGGAGAAATGTGTGTTCATGTCTTCTGCCCATTTTTTAATTGGATTATTTGGGTTTTTTGGTGTTTCTGACCTATCATTTTAAAAAGAGACAAATAGAAATGAATGTCCTTTGACTAGAGAAGTATAAACTTTTCCTGGTTTCCCATCTTTGCTGCAGTTTTGCAGATGAGGTTAGCTACAATAATTATTAGAGGACTTACAATTATTAGAGGAAGGGACTAATTCCCTCAGAGAATGCAAGGCCACAACTAGACCAAATAACCTTTAAAACGTGAATAAGAATAACAACCCTTCCTCAAGATACTTTGTTACAATCCATTTGAAAATTACTGTAAAATATTAGTTGTTAGAATAAGACTCTGTTTATAGCCATCTTCCAGAAAACTGTTTTAATAAGTCTGTAGGTTTTCACTATCCTCAGTGATCCACAGCATCCCCAATATGAATGGCACACCCTGGAATGGGGCACTTTTGTGAAGTGTGCAACTTGCATATCATTATACAGTGACCCTGACGATACCCATATTTTTAAATGAAGATGAATTGTTTGGGTAATTAAAAATGGCAGCTAATTAAAAATACAATTTTCACTTAAATTTTTTCACAGATTCTTCAGGAAATGAGTTCAAGTAATGCAGTAAAACCACATAGATTCTCAAATTTCGAGGGCTTCTCTGTAGGTAGATAAAATAGCAGAAATTCAGCTGTCAACAAAATTATAAGCAGATTAGGTGCTATTTATGAATTTAAATGTAAAGTTTGTAATAATCTTCCTGGAGGTGATTGAGTTGAATATAATTTACTCACATTGACAGATGAAATTCCTTCTTTTACTTTTTTTATGCCTTTAAATATATTGGAAATATAAATGCATCCCCTTGACTCTTAAGCTGAAGTACCTTCAGAATATTGAAAACCAAGGCAACATTTATTTCAGTCCTCAAAAGTAAATTTTTAATGGAAGTCCCACTTATTAGAACAAAAACATTTTGCAGTTTAAGAGAATGATTAAATAATCCTGGTAGTAAAAGTCTGTTTTGTGAAATGAATCCACTGGGTAATGAAAATCAAGCCAATACAACAGGGGTCAGCAAACTATGGCCCCTGGGCCAAATCTGGCCCACCGCCTGTTTTCATAAATGAAGTTTTATTGGAACACAGCCACATATTCATTTACATATTGTCTGTGGTTGCTTTGGTGCTAGACGGTAGAGTTGAATAATTAGACAGAGACCATATGACCTGCAAAGGCTAAAATATTTAGTATCTGGTCCTTCACAGAAAAAGTTTACAGACTCATACAATATTAAATTGTTTCAGTTAAATATTAAATTATAATTTAATATTAAAATATTTCAATATTAAATTATATAGAATTATAATTTAATACTAAGGTATTTCAATATTAAATTATATGGAATTTCAATATTTAATTATATGGTTATATGAGCAAATTCATAAATATAAGAAAGAATATTGCACACTACTTTACTTTAAATGCTAATTGTTATCAGGAAAGGTATTGGAAATTAAACAGAATACTTTAAGCTCCCGTTGTGAGGCTGTAGTGAACCCAGACATAATATCACTAAAAGGCATCAAGCACCAACACTGATATCAAGACATCCCATAGAGGGAGCTGTTGTGAGAGTCATAATTTGAGGGAGATGCAGAAAGTTCTGGAATGTGGTTCAGCATCAAGAAGACTGGGGAAAACACTAATGGGAGGGATGGTTCTCAGACTTCATTTGTAGAACACTTTCTTCAAACAAAATTTCAAGGAGAAGGAAGCCCAAGATATGAAAAAAAAAGGTGAGGGTGACGATGAGGGCGGGGTGGATGAACTTGAAAGTTCTGCTTGATTGGATCCCTCTCTCTCTCTTTTTCTTCTCTGTGCAGAGGAGCTTTGTATTTTCAAATTAGCAGTGTCTCACTGGAAGTGAATCAGAAAGCTTACTGAAAGAAATGGAATATTTGTGTGTCCATCCAATCTAATTTCTAGCATGTCCTGATACGTTTCTTATGCTCTGTTGCCATCTCCCACTTATTCTGTCTTTTATTTTCCTGTTTTGAAATATTTGTGATAAATGAAAAAAGTTGAGTTTAATATTTACTCATCACATTTTGTATGAGCACATAAACAGAGAAGTATTTTTGGTATGCTGTTCAGCCAGTAGTCATAGAAAAGTTTATTACTTCTTTGAAAGAGATAGTATTTTTTACATTCTGTTCATTGGTTAAACCAGTACTTTCACAACAGTGAATAATAACTATAATGGATATAACTTATTGAGTACTAACCATGTGCCCGGCACTATTCTCAATGCTTCTTGTGGATTAATGCATTAATCTTTACAAAATTCCTATGACATGGAATCTATTATATTCATTTTAAGTTGAAGAAACTAAAGCACAGAGTGGTTAGTAACTTACTCAAGGCTACCCAGCTAGTGAGTAGCAGAGCTGGGATTAGGGCTTTGAACTCAGTCTGACTATAGCCTTCTCTCTTTCATTCTCTCATAATCACTGCTTTTAAATTTTTATCTTTTTATCTTTTACTGCCCTCTATTGAATTGATTTTATTTTATTCTTTTTCTCCCTCCACTGGCAATTATTCATTTTAGTTCTGTTATTTTAGGAGATACCTTAAATTTTTATCAACTTTATTTGACTTGAAGTCTAAAATTAGTAAGTTTCTCTACCCTTTTCCTAAACAATAAGTGGAGCTTAGAATACTTTCATATGGGTCATCCTCTCTTCACTTACATGCAATTATTATCGGTTATTTTGGTTCCATTTTCTCTTAACACACAAAATTATAGTATTTTCCACATTCAGTGCTCATTTAGATTTACCCATGTGTTTATCAATTACTTACCATTCCTTTTTATAGTTCAGTCCTTCATTTTAGACTCAGTTTTATGCTTCCTTAAGTACATCCTCTCATAGTTCTTTCATCAAGGGTCTGTTGGTAAATTCTCCATCCTTGTAGAAAATTGTCTTCATTTCACCCTCATTGTTTACTAACAAATTCACTAGATGTGGAATCCAATATTGACATTTTTCTCTAAGCATTTTGAAAATACTGCCTCATGAACTATCAGAATCCTTCCTGATACAAGGAATATATCAAGAATATTCAAAATAATAGCTCAAACAACAACAATATGTATTTATTCTCTCATAACATGCAATCCAAGCCTCGGCAGAACCAGAGTTGATCAGTTAAGCAGGTCAGTATATCAGAGCTCTGTATCAGCTTCTCTGTGACTCTTCTGGCTTTTATGTTACAGTTGCTAAATGGCTTACAGCTCCAAAATCATGTTCTAATGATGACAGTGTCCAAAGGCTTGAAAAAAGAACAGATTTTTCCTTACACATCTCTCTGTATGTATCAGATAGAATAATCTTTGTCTTTCAGACTTCCTCTCATCCAGAACTGGGTGACATGCCCACCCTCTAATCCAGTCACTGGCAAAGGGGAATGTAATATTCTAGTTGCTTGAACTAGTAATGAAGCTCAGGGTGGGGCACATCTTTCATACCTGAACAACTAAGGGTTCTGTTAGCATTGTGAAAGAGGTTAATGGCTATTGGATAGGCAATCAACAGCACTTGCCACACATTATCTTATAGCTCCTGTGGTGTAATTGAGAAATCTGCTGGCAGTCTAATTAATTATAGTTCCATTATAGGTAATCTCTTTCTACTTAGCTGTTTTAAGTCTCTCTCTCTCTCTTTGATGTGCTAATTCACATCATTCAAGAAGCAGGTGCCAAGATAGGATTAGATGGACAAGTTTTCTGGAAGACTCTTTGAAGGATAAAAGAGAGGGAACAGGAGAAGACAGGGAGGAGCTTCAGGTTCTGACATCTATGGGGGAGAGAAAAATGAGGAGGAGTAGTTTCAGACTACTATGCAGACCCAAGAAAGTTTGGGCCTGGCTGATGGACAGTTCTAGAACCAAAATTACCATTAAAACACTTCCCCATCTTTCAGGAATGGACTATATTAATACCCAAACTATGTTCAGCTGTTGGGTGGAAGTAGACCACAGTCTGGCCGTAGGGTGGACCTAGTACTGGATTCAGGAAGGAGGGATTGGAGCTGTTACTCAGCTATGCACCCATAGCAGATCTGGGTGGTCTGTTTTCATGGGCTGCCTCAGTTGTTCTTAATGTGTGGATTCACTTTTATTTATCCTGCTTGGGGGTTGTGCTCCCTGGATCTGAGAATTTTCTCACAATCTCATTTTTGATTCTTTAATCAATCTTGGAAAATTCTCAGTCATCATCGTTTCTTCCTATTTTCTTTATTTTCTGCTTCTGGAATTTTTATTAGATATATATTATATTATGTCATTCTATCTTCCATGACCCTTACCACGTCTTTTAGGTTTTTCATCTCTTCATCTGTCTACACTACATTCTGTGTAATTTCTTGAGATATGCATTCAAGTTCACTAGTTCTTGCTTTATTTGTGCCTTACTTACAATTTAAGTTGCTCTTTGTGTTTTATTTCCCATTGAGTTTTGCATTTTAATTTTATATTTTTCAGTTTTAGAATTCTTATTCTTTTTAAAGTCTACATGATCCTTTTTTTTTTTTGACAAATAGTGTTTTTTTTGTTATATTTTACGTTCTGACTTTGGCCATTTTAAATATGCTTTTTTTATGGTCTCTAAACAATGGCCCTGTTACCTGATACTCTCAGGGATCTAATCTTATAGTTTGTTCAGTGTATTGGCTTTTGTTTAAAGTGGACTATTTCCTCATATAATTTTTAACTTTGGATTGTGATCTTGTTTGCAGTTGCCTCCAACCAAGGCATTCAGATACTTCCATGCTAATGTCTCATATTGGTAATTGCTAAACCACACAGAAAGTGTAAACTCAACCCTACTTCATTGCATGATGTACGTCCATACTGATGAATTCCCAGGAATTATTTTTTTGTTTTTACCCAGAGCCCAGTCCACAACAGACAGGATTCTTTTTTGTCCTCTTGTGCCAATGGGCAGATTCCTCTTTCACCTTAGCCTTAAAAGCCCATGTTCTTATATCACCCACTTGCAAAGAAGCTGCTGTGTCAAATCCTGGGCATGCCATTCTAATTTAGAATTCCCACCTTGGTTTGGGCTTCTGGGTTTTTAAAAAAATTTCTGAGTGCCATTCTTCATTTAAAAAGATAAATGATATGTTCACCCAGCATTTTTAGGTGCTTCGTAGTGTAAAAGGTTTTAGGTTTTCTAGTCTGCTGTTACTTCCAGAAGCTGAATTGTTAGTTCCTACTCTATACTGTCTCTCTCTAGTTTGATTTCCAAGCATCAAAATTTGCTTGCCATCAATATATCTATTCTTTATAGTTTAAGAAATCATGATATTAGAAAAAAGTCTTGATACCTCTGACTTCAGAGAAAACTATAGTGCTTCCAGGGCAGCTACAAGAGGTCACAGAAATGCTAGGCGTCGAAATGCTGGAAAATGTTTTGACCAAACTTACCATTGTGTCACTGGAAGAAAAGCAGATGTCTTTTTTAAGGAGTACTAGAAAGTCACGGTGCTCTTTTTTTTTTTTTCTTTTTCTTTTTTAGCATAGGCCATTGTTTCAAGGAAATTGCTCTAAATGTTACCTGTTTTCTCTCATCTACTAAGAAATGGTGAGGAAATAACCTGCTGAGACCCAGATGGCTAGTTGTGTAGGTTATAAAGTTTTATTTTGTCAGTAGTTACTTTTCTTTTTCATTTTTTTTCTTAGAGGGGTCGGGGGTGCGGGGAGGCAGAGGGAGAGAGAGAATCTCAAGCAGACTCTACACCCGGCACATGTTCATGTAAACTCATGTCCATATAATTTGCAAAAATAAAAATAGACTCATTTTTTATGTAATTGACAGGGAATGACATATATCAAGCTTTCCAACATCACTTTTTGATAAAAATGTTCTTTACTGTGCATTGTAATATCCTTTTAGAGCTTCCATAAAGGAGTTTTCAAATGGCTATCTACCAAGTAGCTATTCCAAATTAGAGATTTGCTTTTAAATATGTTTACATCTTTTGTATGCCATTTAAGGGACAGCTTTTGAGTTAATTTAATATAACAAAGTCTCATAATTTAAAAACTTAATTTCATATTGACAGAGCTAAGCTGAAACTTACCCTGAGATATCCCATGGAAAGGGTACTATGAAGATTGTAGACAGTATGTTTGACCTGCTTAAGAGCATAAACTATTTTACACATGTTAAAAGCAATAATAAGAATACAATTGGCATTTTTATTGTTTTTATTTAAATTGGCGACCATAAGAGCTTCTATAGAAGATGAGCAGTAGTAACATTCATGCAGTGCACTTGGAGGTAATTATCACACGCTTATGTTTAAGTTTGATTTGGACTTTACAATTAATAAAACTTGACTTTCTGAATTAGGCTGAATTAATAGAGTTTAAAAATATTTCTAGTCATTGTCTTAAATGTAAATATTTTATATGCCGAGGGAAAGTGCAGTTTCCTTCTCTTAAGCTGTTTCCTTTAAGGAATCATTACATTTTCATGACTCACACCTTTGGATTCTGTTTTAACTTCCAATTCCAAATCGAGCTGTTCATGTCTCTTCTCTATTTCAAGCAATTTTTTGCCCCATTCATTTTGAAGATGTGGTCAGAGACAGGGAGTGACTGGATAATATTCAATCCAAACAACATGACTACACATAATTTAAAGCATTCACTGCATTTTAAACTGACATTTAAGGATTGCTCTGGACTAATTTATCCTGCCCTCTTCAGCCTACATATTTCTTCTGTGCCTAATTCCTTCTTGAAGTTAATGGGGATTTGGCATGTGGCAGGAGTACATGTCTCATGAAATGGGAATCTGGGACCTGTCATTTAGTAAGAAATCTGCTTCTACCTTAATTGGCCTGTCTCCCTATTGTCTTTCACTATGCTATAGCAACATAGGCAGGCCTTCCATTCCAACGTGAAATGCAACTATTTTAAAATGCAAAGTACATGTGGATTACCATGAGCAGGAGGCAAGTAGTATGATCTATTTAGACTGAAGATGGAAAGATTTTGAAATGTTATGCTTACTGGACATAGCATAAAAGTAAAAATTCCTATATGCTGCCTTATGACTGTTTTCATTATAGCATATATTTTTACTCACCCATACCAGTAAATCCTGGAAAACATCTTAATTATACGATGAGCTTTAGGACTAAGGCTTTAAATCAAAGAAAAATTAATGGTTTTTTTAGTTGTTCTTCAGTACTATGCACACTACACTGGAGTTTAGTCTTTACCTTTTTATCAACGTTTTCCACATTTCCATTATACAGATACTTCTTATAGGTAAAGTGAAGTAATTTTTAGCATCTAAAACATTTTCAAATAATTGTTACTAATTTCCCAAACACATTGACTAAACTATAGTATCCACGCAAGGGAATGCTATGCAGCTTAAAAGAAAAAAACGACAAGGAAGATTTCTATGCTGTATGATGTGAAGCAATCATAAAAGATGTATTTTTAAGCAAAGAAAAGCAAGGTGTAAAAACGTGTATGTGGTGTACTGTATTTTGCAAATGGAAAGGGGGCAAACAATAGTACATACTCATATGTTGTATATTGGCAAAAAGAATACTGGAAAGATGAATAAGAAACTAGTAAAAATGGTTACCTGCAAGGGTTGGAGGAGGAATGGGGTGGAAGGGGAAAGAAGAGAAAATGAAGCTTCTCAGTGTATATCTCTATATACAGGTTTGGGGTTTTTTAATTTTTTATTTAAATTCAATTTAGTTAACCTTTAGTGTATTATTATTTTCAGGGGTTGAATTTAGGGATTCATCAGTTGTATATAATACCCAGTGCTCATTACATCAAGTGCCTTCCTTAACGTCCATCACCCAATTACCCCATCCCCCCACCCACCTCCCCTCCAGCAACCCTCAGTTCATTTCCTAGAGTTCAGCATCTCTTAGGGTTTGCCTCCCTATTTTCATCTTATTTTATTTTTCCTTGCTTGGTTTTAGTTTGAAATGTGAATTTAATGGAATACAGAGAGAAGGAATTTACCAATACATAAAAAACTGTTTTACGCTCTGATTCCCCAAGAATACATAAATTCACATGGGGGACCTAGATTTTTTTCTTGAGTCTACTATTAAAACTGGCTATATGACCTTAAGCAAATCCCTTAACTCATGTGGACTTCAATATTGTAAAATAAGGAAGTTAAAATAGATGGTCACCAAGGCCCTTTCCGGTTCTAACATTCTATGACATGAACTGGGTGACCGCATAGTATGGGCATATATAAGTCAACGTTTTATTTTAATTCTAGCATAGTTAGCATACAGTGTTACATTAGTTTCAAGTGTACTATAGAGTGATTCAATTAAGTCAGCTTCTTAAGGACTAGAATTTTATCTGATTGATAAGAGTATTTATTGCTACTGTAGGGTTTTCTGTTTTGGCTAATTGTTTTCTCCAAATAAAATAATAGTTAAAATGGGTTTTCTTAGGCAGTTAGGTGCACTTTAGATATTAATTACCTTTTGAAAACGTGTACTTACTGCTTTGCTGAAGAGAGTTTCTTTTAACTTTGGGCAAAAATTTTATACAAATATTTTTAAAGATATCATAAGTGTGCTAACACAGATGAACTTAAAACCAACTTTAATTGCTAATCAGTATTTTGATAAGCTTCTGAGTCTTTATTAAATATGTGTTCATGTTTGATATCCATTCTGTTTAAGCTTCAATTATTTAATTACAGGTCTTGATATGAAACTAATCATGCATATATCTATACGAAGCTTGCATACTGACAGGATAAAATCATTAAATAGTCATTACTGTAAACTGACGTTGGCCTGAAATTTTTGCAGTTAACGGGGGAGTTGATGCTTGATGAACAATCCAATTAAAACTGGCAACAAAAGACCTAAAATGTCAGCCAAATTGCTTTTTAATAGTCAATGCAGCCGTCACAAAACATAAACATTAAAGTCCCCATAGAAGCATAAAGCTTCATGGTGAAACAATTCTAGAAAATGAATAATAATTACAGCATCCTGAGGATTCTTTTAATAGATGTGCACTCATTAAAAATATTTTCTTGGTTAGAATCAGATGAGAAAGTATGTTTTGCTGAATACTTCCTTATATTGGTTATTGTCATGGTTTTATTTCATATTAGATAAGTATCATTTCTATTGTTATCAAAAAAGTTATTTAAAAGGCATTTTAATAACCTAGAAGACAAGGTTCTGAAAAAAAGAAAAAGAAAAATAAACAACATGACCTGCTGACATCTCCAAATATAAAACAACAATGAATCCTCAGTTACCCTAAAGTTTAAATGAAAAGGCAGGGAAGGCGACTGTGATCTCCACAAGTAACCTGCAAGCAATCGCCAACATTTAGACTCTTGAGGGTCTAAGTGTGCAATACTGGACATGTGAGTGGATTAATTATGAAGATGTTTCCTATAATCCAGCAGTTTGATTTTTAGTTGAAGATACAAATTCAGATATTTTACTGAACTTTTTACCTTTGGTTTAAATGTTTCACACATGGAGTCCAAGGGGTTAGAATGCTATGAAAGACTGTCTCTTATTTTAAGAATAATCCAGCTTCACCCTCTACCATTACTGGTATGTTTTTTCAAAAGCAAAGAAAGAAGTTGCGAGGTTTTTGTCTTTGTGGAATTATAACACTAGAGAAAACATCAAGTGGCTCCTCTGGGAAATGTTCAAAACATCAGGATTTTAATAATATATTCATTTCTTTTCCCAGTAAGTATTTGCTGAACACTTCTTATGTGTCAACAGAGTGTTGACCACTCTGGGAATCTGGTGATGAATAAGATTTGGATACCATCCTAAGTTTCCTATTTAATTGAAGGTTAAACATGTAAATAGTCAACTGTAATACAAGGAAGAAATGTGTGAAGAATTCAAATTGAGAAAATAAAAAATACCTCTTTCCCAGATTCACATGTGAATTAGGACTCCTTAGCCTACCATGTAGTTTTTGAAAATATTTTGTAGCATAGATATACACAGTAGAGCACTCAAACAGATGGTGTCCTAATACATTTATGTATTAGAATATCTGTCAATTAAATATTGCCTTCCTCTACAATCATAGTATAATTTTATGTGCTATGAAGGGTAAATTGATGTTCATACTTCTCCAGCTGTGGTTCCTCTGTTTTATCTGTTGAGGAAGTTAGTGATGTGTTTTCAGAACAATTAAAAAAAAAATCTCTCAAAGGAGTGATCTAGACACATTGGGACTTCAAACTCTATTAGCTGAAACAGTGAGGAGAAAAGCCTATAGGAATATAAATGAAACTTTAATGGTACCATATCACAAAATATTAAAATGACCCAACTATCAATAAAAATTTCCTTATCTTTTTTTTTTTTCTTAATATAGTGATAACTAAAATATGGAGGGAAGATTCTAACACGTAAGCTCTATCTCTAAACCATCATCTCAGCCTGTGGGAAAATAAAAATGTCTGTATCATGCACATAATCAGATAAAATGATGTCAGCAATTTGATTAAGTGTTGGCTTGAAAAGACCAAATCAGCCAGCTCTTTTGTTAATGTATGGACCACAGAATAATAAATATAAAGATAATTTTCTACTCCTAAAGTAGTCTTTTAATATTCACGCATTTCATTTTATTTTATTTTTATTGTGTTATGTTAGTCACCATAGAGTATATCCGTAGTTTTTGATGTAACATTCCATGATTCATTGTTTGTCTGTAACACCTAGTGCTCCATGCAATACGTGCCCTCCTTAATACCCATCACCGGCTAACCCATCCCCCACTCCCCTCCGCTCCGAAACCTTCAGTTTTTTTCCCCGGAGTCCATAGTCTGTCATGGTTCGTCTCCCCCTCTGATTTCCCCCCCCTTCATTTTTCCCTTCCTTCTCCTAATGTCCTCCATGCTATTCCTTATGTTCCATGAATAAGTGAAACCATATGATAATTGTCTTTCTCTTCTTGACTGATTTCACTTAGCATAATCTCCTCCAGTTCCGTCCATGTTGCTGCAAATGTTGGGTAATCATCCTTTCTGATGGCTGAGTAATATTCCATTGTATGTACGAACCACATCCTCTTTATCCATTTATTTGTTGAAGGGCATCTTAGCTCCTTCCACAGTTTGGCTATTCATGCTTTTTAAAAAAAATGAAGCTTTCAGTGTGAAAAAGAGTAGATCGATAGATACATACATAGAAATTCTTGTGACCTCATGTGAATTGCTTCATGTATGTTTTGCACTTGTCAATGTCCATTCAAACTAAAAAATATGTCTCACATATTTAGCAAAGAATTGGGTGCCTGTTATTACCCAGGCATTATGTTGGGCACCATGGATGCAAAGATGAGCAAGATAGTCTTCAGTCTCAAGCACCTCACTGCCTAGCTAAGGAAGCTTACACAAATAAGTAATTATAATGTTGTGAGATCTCTGATAACTGTAATAAATTATGTGAGAACACAGAAAAGGAAACGGATGAAGCCATCACAGAGCAGGTAACATTGCCTAGAAGACTTGTGTTCATCCTTTAAGACCCAGCTTCACTGAGGAAGGTGGGAGGCAATGGCATCTAAGCAAAACTCACGTCCAATGCCTTAGAGATATGGAAGTGCATGGCCTGTGTGAAGTGGAGGGATGGAAGGTAAAGCTGCTGCCATTTATATGCCCTACTGAGAATTTCACACTATCTCTTATTGGCGATGAACAACCACTGCATTGATTGTAATTAAAAGAACAGTTGTGGATTCACTCATTTGATTATTCACTGATAATATATATATTAAATAAGTTGTTAATAAATTCCAGAGATATCAGATACTCTTTTTTATATAAGAGTCCAGTGCTTGACTTTCAAGGTTTATCTATAGTCAATGTTTTCTATCTCCCCCTGAATATATTTAAGTCAGGTAAAGATTTTCTAAGATGATTTCTTTATAAAGCATGATTAGCATTTTCCCCATAAAAGCGGGAATAAAACCAGTATTGTGCCTATATAGAAACCCTAAATTTTTAAATATAATATTCAAGGAGAACTCTTAAAAGAGGTCAAACAATGAAATTACCTACATAATTCATAACTAACTCAAGGATGGCCAGAACATATATTTTTATTATCCCAATTATTTTAATGTTAAAACCAATAACATGGAGATTTGGTCATTATAAATTACTTTTGAGCAACTTAATAATTTAGTAGGTGACATGGTATGTAGATCAATGACTTCCCATGTGTTTTTCTCACCATTTCACACAGTTAGAAATATTTTACATCATAATAGACAAAACTGAAACAAAAGTATCATGAAGTAATTCTTACCTTTACTAAATAAGTTCTGAACTTCACTGAAAAGTGAAATCATAGAGCTGATGCTCCGTGATGTATTCTATTCTATTTCATTTTTTAGATTCTAGTCAAAATCAGTTTCATGACCCATCAATTGCTCATAGCCAGAAGTTTGAAAATATTGTTATAAATAGAATAGTTCAAAGACTTGGGTTCTTTTTCTAGTTTCTCTTCACCACTTACCATCTCTGTGACCTTGGTAATGTCTCTCAACTTCTCCACTTTTTGATATACAAAGTGAGGACGATGCTTTCTGTGTCTATCTCACAGACTCCTGTTATAAGGAGCAAATGAGATATTTCAAAGTGCTTTGCAAACCATAAAACACGATGTAGGTATAAGGAAGTGATATCCATAAAATGAAACTATACTTCATTGTTATGTATTTCATGTGACTTTGGTGAACCTTTTAATCCTTCAAAGTCATTCCTGAAAAATAATTTCCTTGAAGGTATCTAGTCACACCAGATATATCTGAAAATAAGGTTGACAAAGTGTTTCCCATTCTGAATAAGAGACAGCAGTGACACTAGTTCAAGTACAGTTTACATTTTTGGCCTCTCAGAAGAGAACCTACTACAGATCACCACCCTTTAAACTGAGAAGATGCTTGTTAAAATAATGGCGGGAACGCATGGTTTCATATTGTGTAATTTGCTTATATGACACATCTTTTATGATACATGGTGCCGCTGCTGAAGCTAGCCTTTGGCAAAGATATGTCATAAACACGTTTGCCGAGCTCTAATAGGAAGAAATCTATAACAGCGAAGAGGGAGACAAGCCATTCATTTGAAAAAGTAATGTTTGGTAAAATATTATTATGAACTGCCTGTGTTCAGTTCTTGCCTCACCAAAAATGACCTGAAATATAATGTAATTTGATGATCAGTTGTCCAGTTTACTCCATTCTTCCAGCAAGCATTTATTGAGCACTGACTGTGTGCCACACTGCAGGCGCTATAGGAATCATGAAAAAAAGAAGCCATAGGCATTGCCTTTCAAATAATTTCTGCTCTGTTAGGCAAGGTAAAACAAGTACTTAGATATGAGGCACAATGTTAAGCCGTTTTGGTTGCGTGAAGCAGCAACTTAGGCGATAAGGATTTATCGTAAACGTGCATATCCAAAGACTGAAAAGAAATCCAGCTCTAGAAACCTCAGTGGTACAAGTTTGTGAATCTTCAGCCTAGGGTTCTGCTATTCATATGACACAGTGACTGGCCTCGTGTCTGTTATTTTATGTGACCACCTGCTTCTCTTCCTGCCACCACCTAGCTTCATATGTCTTAGGAGGTGCCACGGGCATAAGAGGAATACAGTGCTGTAGTAGGTCAGAAGAGAAAAATAATATTTCTTTATTTAGATTTCAAGGAATGCTTAATGAAAGGAATGGCATTGGTATTGGGCCTCAGAGGAACAGTGGGATGTAGATAGAGTATGGGATGAAAGGACATTCAGAGTGAAAAGTCAAGTGGGAAAATAAAGATTCGGTGATGGAAAGCACCAGTGGTGTCTTTTGAACAGCTAACGTTGCAGTTTGGCTGGAGAAAATGAAATATAGACAGGTAGACTGGGGCAAAATCCTGCCCTTTTAACCTCCCAAATGTATAGTTTGTTTTTTAAAGATTTTATTTATTTGACAGAGAGAGAGAGACAGCTAGCGAGAGAGGAAACACAAGCAGGGGGAGTGGGAGAGGAAGAAGCAGGCTCCCTGCCGAGCAGGGACCCCATGCGGGGCTCAATCCCAGGACGCTGGGATCATGGCCTGAGCCGAAGGCAGATGCTTAACGACTGAGCCACTCAGGCACCCCCCAAAATGTATAGTTTTAAAACTTTGGAATTTAATTCTAATGTAACCAACATATACATGTATATTAAATATATTATAATAACATACAATATCATATAACAATTATGATACTGATATTATGTGTGCATTATATATATATATATATATAATTAATTTTCCAATTTCAGAAATAGTTCAAACAAAGCATACTTCCAAACTATCTTCCAGTGGCCTTCGCTTTGGTTTATTTTGCAGAAACCGGAACACATTTGTCACTCCATTGACAAGATTATCTAGTGAGACATGGCACTAGGCATTGTGTGGATTGATAGCATAAGAAATTTCCTGTCTTTAGAATTCATGGTTTAGTTGAGGGACAAGACAAAGAAGCACAAACAGACATAAAGGTCCCAGAGACAGGTGCCTCTGTCACCGAGTGCCTGCGTCATCCCTAACCACCGTACACAGGTACTACAACCCAACACCCTTGTTAACTTTCTTGCCCTCTTATCTTTTTCTCAGGTCCCTTACTCCTCCATCTGCCCTACAGTAGCATGAAGAGACATCTGAATGGTTCTCAAATCAAAGTAACTGGTCCTGGGTTTAAAGGCCACCCTCATAGTCATCTATGCTCATTTCCCATTTCTACGTAGCTATGCTCTCTCTCCAGGGTACCAGACTTATTTGTCATTGGAAAATACTGTCTTGAGGATCTCAGTCTTAATAGAATGCAGAAGAGCAAACAAAGAATCACTGATAAAATTTGATTGCCTTTGATAAAGTAACATGAATAAGGGCTTAAAACATAAATTCCTTAATAAATGTTGGGTCAAAGCTTAACCAAACTCTGCAAATAACAGTTAATGTGTTAAGTAGTCAAGATATGCCAGCAAAAGACTTTTTCTTCTTACTAATTCTCCAGGAAATAGAGGCTAACTAATCCAAGGTGACATCATTACAGTAAGATTCAACAAAGCCTCAGTCTGATCCAGGATAAAAAGGTATCTTCTTGCTTCTTTTGAATGCCCTCCAGAAAGAGAAGGCCACATCCAAGAATATTCCAAACTAATTCCAAACCCAAGAGATATCTCTGTGCCTATTACCTAATTCAACTAGTGCCATAGCAGTGATCATCTCGTAAAGCACACATAGAAATTACTCTAGAAAGGTGTGTGCTCACATGAAACCTGGATCATCTGTGGAGTGATTATATGTAGATTAATGATGTGGCAGTTAGTAGCGGCAGTTCGACTGAGAATAGCAGGCAGCCTTCTAGGGACATGGAGAACTGCATGTCTCGTTATTTTTTTCAACTGACTCTAAGCTTTTTGAAGCTCTGTGTGTGTGTGTGTGTGTGTGTGTGTGTGTGTGTGTGTGTGTGTGTGTTTGCTAGATAATGAAATTAAGCTTTCTTATGGAATCGAAAGATTTAACATGTAATTTTGTTTCTTTGAACTTTCTTCCAGAATCTTGGATTAAAAATATTTACAAGGTGGGAAAACAAGATACTGCTAGTACAGTATAAAACATTATAATGGAGTCATGGTGGAAAATAATTTGATATACTAAGAAAATATTTCTAAAAATAAATGGACTCGGCGCCTGAAAAATGTAACTAAAGCTAGGGTCAGGTAATGTGCTTTAATTGTATACATGTCTGGCCCCATACCTGGCACCCACCCCGCCCCACTGAGGTTTTGAGAGCAGGGACATTCACTTTCACCATTATTCTTGGGTGCAAACATGCCTAACACTTAATAAGGACTCTCTACACGCTTGTTTAGAGAAAAACCAGTTTGCGGTTGGGAATGTAGTACATTAGCATTGGTGTGTCTGTTGTTTTCTGTTCCATCTCTTATTCCATTGTTTGCCTCTGCCCCCTTGCCATTGCCACACATCGTTCATTAAGCCATCAACAAACTGGTATCTTTCAGTTGGGCCTTTTCCATACCTGTGAATCAGTCATCTTGTCTGTGAAACCTTATAGACTAGTCGGTTCTCTCTTTTTTAACTCTACCACCATTCACTATTCCCTGCTCGTTCAGTCAGTTGTGTTTATATGTACGTGCTTAACCCTACCCCCATGTCAGTTGTATGACCTTCTTCTCTGATGACCACCACTGTTTCTTGTGAGTTTTCAGGTTAATACGTATGTTCATGGAAGGGGAGGGAGGGTTGAATGGCAGATCGATGTCTGCAATCTTTGCAATGAGGTTGGTCAATAAAGAATACACACAAAAGTATTTTTTGCTCTTCTTAGTCCACACTGAAGTTTATTTTCTGAAAGACATACGATGCTGACCATTTGGTATAAAGGTAGAAAGTGGTTATGACAACAAGTAAAGGCATCCTCATCACAAGTACTACCCTTGCTAGACCATGTGATCGTGGGCAAATAACAAATTTTCCATGTTTCATTTTCCTTGTCTTAAATTTCAGTGTATTTATGGATTGCACTAGCAACTATATCCTCACAATAACTTACGACATTTTATAATGGGAACGGTATATTAACAGAATGATATTTGCACCTCTCTGAGAACCGAGAGTAATTAAATACAGTAGAAAACCATTTACTCAGAATGTCTAACACCTGATCTGCTGTAGATTAATTATATCAGCATTTAGATATTTTAATTCCAAATGAGCAAAATAATTGTGAAAGGAATGGTAGTTCATAAATTGTGCCGTTTAGTGTGGTATGTAAAGTATAGTGAGAAAAAAGTTTAAAATCATCTGTGTGTGAGAAAGTATGATACATAATATGGAATGTAAAATATGATAGAAAATAAACCAGTTTTTAAAACACAAGGCTTAGAAAATACTTATTTACTAGTAATACAGTATCCTGATCAACTGAAGCATAGGTTAGTGCTAGGTACTGAATTGTGTCTCCCCCAAATTCATATTATTGAAGCCCTAACCCCTGGTGTGATGGGATTTGGAGATGGGCCTTTGGGAAATAATTAGGTTTAGATGAGGTCATGAGGGCAGAGCCTTATAAGGAGAGACATCAGAGAGCTTGCTCCTTCACTCCCTCCCTGTCACATGAGGATACAGTGAGAAGGCAGACAATTGCAAATAAGTAAGAAAGGCTTCACCAGAAACCGACCATGCTGGCATCTTGATCTGGGGCTTTTCACCTCTAGAACTGTGAGGAAAAAATTTTTTTGTTGTTTCAGCCACTCAGTCTATGGCATTCTGTTATGGCAGCCTGGTCTGACACAGACAGTTGGCTATGTATCATTTTATTACCTCCAGATTTTGGCGAGTAGTATGTATATTTTTTTCTTTTATCATCATCTGATGAAGCCCCAAATTTACAAATGCAATCACTTTTCTTTTTTCAATATGTAAACTAAAGAATAGGCTGTATGTGTTAACAGAATTCAGTGCATTTAAAACTATGCTTACCCATTAAAGCATAAATGACCAAGAACATCATAATTCTTTTGCTACCAGCAAGATTCATGAGGATAATCATGTAATCATCTAATTTGCCCACCCTCTTCATAATGCTTGGATTTAGCTACACTTTGATGTCACTAACCTACATTATCACACTATCAATCACCATTTGACTGAGATAAAATAAAGATGCAATTAGTGAAGGAATGGCATGACTTTCCTATTGTGGCAAAAGAACACATAACATAAAATTTGCCATTGTAACTATTTTATGTGTACAGTGAAACATTGTTAACATTACACATTGTTGTGCAAGAGCTCTCTAGAAATTTTTCATTTTGCAAAACCAAAACTCTGTTCCCATTGAATAACAGTTCCCCAGTTTCCCCTTCCCTCAGCTCCTGACCATTTACCTCCTAAGGGTTTGATTGTATAGCTCACATAAGTAGAACTACATGGTATTTTTGTGACTGGCTTATTTCATATGTAATGTCCTCAAGGTTCAATCCATGTTACAGCGTGTGACAGGATTTGCTTATTTATTAAGGCTGAATAATGTTCCATAGTATGTCTATACCATGTTTTCCTTTTCAATTCCTCCATCAGTGGACATTGACATTGCTTCCAACTTTGGCTAGTGTGAATAATGTTTCCATGAAAATGGATGTGCAAATATATCTTCAGAGCCCTGTTTTCAGTGATTTTGGATGTATACCCAGAAGTGGGATTGCCAGATTTTATGGTAATTCTATTTGTTAATGTTTTTGAAGAACCTTTATACGGGTTTTCCATAGGATCTGCAACATCTTACATTCCTACCAGCGATGCACAAAGTTCCAATTTCTCTATGTCCTCACCAAATCTTATTTTCTGGGTTTTTTTTTGTTGTTGTTGTTTTGGGATAGCGGCCATCCTAATGTGTGTCAGGAATATGTCATTGTGGTTTTGATTTTCATTTTCCTGAGGATGTTGATGCATCTTTTCAATATGCTTGTTGGTTATTTGTAGATCTTCTTTGAAGAATGTCTCCTCAAGTCCTTTGCCTATTTTTAAAATTAGGTTATCTTTTGTTATTGTTGAGTTTTAAGAGTTCTTTATATATTCTAGATTGTAACCCCTTATCAGATACATTGTTAGAAAATATTTTCTCCCATTCTGTCGTTCGCCTTTTCACTGTGCATTGTTTCCTTTGCTGCACATAATGAGTAATCATTTAAAAAGTCATTTCAGAAAATCACTGTTGTTCAGATAGACACTTGTATTCATTAGACTCCTATATAAATAAACTTCTATTGCAATGTTTAGATCATTAGGGGTTTGTTTTTGTTTGTTTTTACATTTTCAGGTCTTTCAAATGGAGGTGCTATATAAATTACATTAAAATGTTTGTGTTACGAAGAATATAGTAAATGGTGCAAAACAAGTTACAAAAGTCCATAAAATATAAAATAACATTTAATTCACTTAAAAAAAACCCAGATCTAATACCCCTAGGGTTTTTAGACTTTAGATTTTGGCATATCCATGAAGTGCTACACTATGGATTTGTATAACGGAGCCCATCATTAGAGCTGTTCTACTCAGGGACACTGGTAGTGGCTACTTGGACTACCATAACCATAGCCAGCCTCGTCATTATCCGTTGCTGTAACTTTAGCAGGTCTTTAGGAAAGGAAAACCCCCATCCATGACTCACAGTTTCAGGAAGTCCATGTTATTTTAATAGCATTTATTTGAAACCAGTTTGATACTCTCTGTGAGTAGATAGATGGTCATCATGAATGCAAATTGTATAAAATGAGAATTTATTTTATAGCCATAGTATTTCATTAGTAAATATGGATAGGTTTTAATGTGCAGATAGAAAAATAGCATAAATAAATCGCTCAGTTGTCTTTTTAAAGAAAGCCCGTTAAGCAATCTCTTCTGATATTTTCAGGATCAACCTGGGATAAAATAATATACCAACTAAGTTAAAGACTGTTAATAAGTATCACAGAAATTATATAAGTACTACTGAAATGACGATATTTGCTACCAAGAATTAAAAGGAAGCATTTAATGATGCATGCATGAGCATATTGAATTGCATTTACAAATAAAGTAACCCATTACATGGATTTTATTATAAGTTGTTACATAGCTGATTCAGTCCCAGAATTTTATCTTCAGTGTTTGCAATGAGTAGGAATAACAAGTGTGATAGAAACACTGTTGGTGTGGTTTGCTTTGAATCCCAGGAGAGACGGCTGAGTGGCAGCAGAGTCAATTCAATGCCATAGGACCCAAGGCCTTGGGCTAAGTTCTTCACTTCTCCATCTCAAAAATGGGCACAATGTATGACCTTAAACCATCACATTGTCTTCAAAAAAGTAGAAAATCTTCACCTCCTTAGAAAATTTTCAAAATCCCACTTTCTTAATTTTTCAGATAGTCCAGTTTCATAGCATACTAATTATGTGAGCAAGAAAGCACAGTAACAGAATAGAGAGGTCCAAGAATAAGAACACCAAGAAGCAGTGAATGAAGCTGATAATAGCTTCACAATAAGTGTATGTAAGCTAATGTTTTGTTTTTGTGGCACCAATACAATTGGTTAAAACTCTTCTAAGTCCGTTGTTTCTTTTAGATTATAAAAAGTCCCTAATCTGATATGGTGTGTTTTAATGACAATTCCATAGCCATAGTCTCTGTGACAACAAGACATTGTGTAAATGATTTCAGTCAGAAGGTCAGAAGGGGTCTTAACATCTGAGTAGCCATGCCTTTCCCCATCTTGAGCTAGTGCTTCTCAAAGAGAAAAGGGATGTGTTTTTCTAGAAAAAGAACTACAGTATTTCCCTCTTTATCCACAGTTTTGCTTTCTGCAGTTTTAGCTAGCCTTGCCAGTCACGGTCCAGAAGCAGATGATCTTCTTTAGGACATATTGTCAGGAGGTCAGTAGTAGTCTAACGCTACATCACAGTGCCCACATCGCTCACCTCACTTCCTCTCATCACACAGGCATTTTATCAGCTCACATCATCACACAATGAAGGGTGAGTAGAGTACAATAAGATCTTTTGAGAGAGAGAGAGACCATATTCCCATAATTTTTATTATAGTATACTCTTACAATTGCTCTATTTTATTGTTAGTTATTGTTATTAATCTCTTACTGTGTCTAATTTAAAACTAAGCTTTATCATAGGCATGTATGTATAGGAAAAATGTAGTATATATAGGGTTCAGTACTACCCATGGTTTCAGGCATCCATTGGGGGTCTTGGAATGTATCCTCCATGAGTAAAGGAACAGCGGTCTTCTAATCTAAATTCATGAGAACAGTTACAATAATGATTATATTGGTAACTAATATTAACCGAGTTTATAACATCCACCAGGCAATCTGCTAAGTACTTAGCATACAACCCTGGTCTGATGTCCATGTTCTTTACATATACTATACTAGGGTATCATTAATATGCAATGCTTTAATAAATATATTTGGATATAGTATAAGGCAAGTCATCCACCACAAATTAGGTTGACACATAGTTACATAATTGATCAAATATCATTAGCTTATAATGTGGGTGTTGATCCTGGTGCCAATATGACAAAGTTCCTGTGTATTTATTTAATATGAAAGCTATGCCTATGGAACACCGTACTTCTAAGTAGCAGACATAGTTTGTTCAGTGGCATTTTGGTATATACTGTTTTCAAATGTCTCTGAATATTCCAGACACTTTATCCAGCTATCTACACTCCTTCCCTCATGGGATTTTATGTACTTTGAGGGAATTCTTTGAAAGGCTGTTTTGCTTGCAGCTTTGCCCAGTGAATAAAGCATCAGATAATATTTGTGAAGGTCTTTGAGAGATGCAGATGAAAGGTGCTTCCTAAATACAAAGCACTAATGTTGTATTCATGAAAATGGTTTTTCTTCATATCCCTTGCTCGAATGTTAAAGTCCCAAGGTGTTACTGCAATAAGTACTTTAGAAATGCATGTATACCCCCAAATCATTTAGTATAGGGGAAAATGCAAGTGAATGCACTCAGAACACTTAAATAAAAATCATGAAATAGAGTCTGTTTTCTGAAATAAAAGGGACTGAGAGCATAATCAGAAAGCTAATCAATAGAGAGTGCGTGGTGTGGCTTGGAGGAACAGGAAAGGAGTCAACCGTTCTTACATTGACTCATGACTTCAATAATAGCTTCTTAGAACCGTTTTGAAGAAAATAAGAAATGTGTGAAAATTGTAAAATGTTTTTTTAACTATAACGGAGGCGTTTTAAATAATCAAATATGTTGGAATCAGATACGTGTTCTCTTAGGTTACTTACCAGATGATACCTGAATTTTATAAATTTTGCTGAGTTCAATAATTAATCATTCGTTTAATAATATTACTTAGTGGTTACTATGTGCCAGGCACTCTGTAGTAAGTGCTTTATACACGTGACCTCATTTAACTCTCACAAAAACATTAAGAGATATTTATTAGAATCCCTATGTTACAGATAAGGAAACAGAAGCTTGAAAAGGTTTGATTGCTCACTACCAAACTGATGGTACATAGCAGAGCTGTGATTTAAATACAGACTGATCTGATCCTAATGTCTGTAACTTAAATACTACGTCATTTGGAAATGTCACAATGTACTCGCTAATTTCAACAAGTCACACAGAGATGAGTTCCTCTAAACAAGTAAATTGGCAGTCAAGAAAATAACTACTTGACTCATGTTATTGAATGTAAACAAATGAAACCAAGACACTCTCCTCTTTATCTTCTACTTCTGAATACAGTGTGTTCCATAACAATTAGGTTTAATCCCTTCTCTACTTTGGCTTCTCCATCATTTCTTTGGAAAGTTGTAAATCATCATAATGTATCTCTATATCTTGACCTGCAACTGCCTTTTGATGATCGCTACTAGAAGGCCCCGTGGTAGACTATGGCCAGACTTGCCCAGGGAAGTCCTGTAAGGGAGAGGACATGGGCAACACCTAGGCCCTGTATTGTGTGTACCCGTAAGGGAAAATTTGCCGTAGTGCTGCCATAGCAAGAATTTGGAGATTGGGGAGCTGGACATGAAGCCTGTGTGATAGGACTTCCTGAGTAACAGAATTATGCTTTACATAAGCTGTTTCCAAATGGTAATGAGTCTGGGAGTAGAAAAGACCACAGACCACAGTCTCATAATAATATGTTCTTTCACCCTGTTAGACACCTCACTCTGTGCAGGCTACCAGCTCTACCAAATCGAGGCTTGCCTTTGTGGAGTACAAGCAATGCAGAATGGAGCCATGTACACATGCCTGCATTCTAATTTTATTTGTATCCTTTGCAGTGCTTATTTATAGTTGGTGAGTTAACCAAAGTGAAAGCAAACTTGAATCAAGTCCAGGTTATCATCACACCCATCTATGAACCCAGATTGCACTCTTCAGTTGGGTCTGGTGTAGACCCCGAGTATTAATACACAGGAAGGAGCTTCCGTGCACTCGTTCACTGATCTCAAGCACTATATGAGGTCTCTTTGAAAACTGCTTCTTATAAGCATGTGTGTTTAATCCTCTGTCCCTCTCAGCAGGTCTTCTATCGTACAGAAAATGTTCCCCCCTGAGAACCATTTGAAAAAAGTTATTTAAATGACCTTAACTAAGAATTAAGTTGCATAAGTACTTTGTTAGTTGTCAGTCACTACCTATGAAATATTTTCTTAATTTCTAGGATTACCACTTATATTTATTAGCACAGTCTCATATTCATAGTTTCTTCAACATACGTTCTCATTTTTTCTCCTGCTTATGCCAGCTGTCTTCCCCTTGAGACAAGCGTTTTTTTTTTTTTTAGTTTTCCTAAGGCGTCTATACGTGGTGGGGTGGGGAGGAACCTGTCTGAATTCACCACTTATTCAATCTACTCTAACATTATATTGGTAGATTCCACTAATTTGCTCATTTTGATGGACATTTCACTTGATCCACTAGCAAACACATCTATATCAATATATCAGTGTATTTCCTAATTGAGCTGCCCTCTCGTGACTCCGTTAGCCATCTTCCAGTTAATGAAGTCTCAAGTGCAATCTATACGTAATTTGAGGCTACCTGTGAAAAGACATCATTACAAAAGAATTTGTCAGATAACTTTTTTGTATTCTGGGTGATGTTCATCCAGAATCTTGCATTTTGTTTGGGGAACCATAAAGACCTAGTTAAATTGGAGGGAGTCCAGGGAGATAAGCAGTAATGTAATTGAGGGAATGAATCAGATTTTGAAGGAAAAATAAAATGAGTTAAATATGCATAGCTTAGCATAAGCAAAGTTTATAAGGCAGGCTTAGTAATATATCTTAATGTTGGCACCTCTCCAACAAACAGCTCTTTTTAGCATCTCACTAAAATAACATGTTGAAAAACAAGAAAATGAAAATTTGTAATAAGGAGGGAATTAATCAATGAACATTTCAGGCAGAAAGCTTCAGATACAAGCTGTGCCCACACAATGCCAAAACAATTGGTAGGAATGGGAAGAATTCAATCAAATAAGATATTTGGCATCATAAAACATTCTCTCACACTGTAGTTGTAATTGTTTTTTTAATAAAATAAACCTAATTGAATTCCAACTAAAATTTTGAATTTATTCCAATTAATTAAATTCATGAATAAACAAAATTTTAAACTTGTATTGACTAAAATTATGGGCTAAGTGTTTGGAAGATATAAAGATGATTCAGACCTAGATCCTGATATAAGACAAGGAGATGCATAGCTTGATTGCAGGTTGGGAAATAAAACTTACTCTCTCCTTCATACCTCTTAGGAGACTCCCACCATAACCCAAAGACCAGGCAAAAAGGTAATGGCAGCCAGTAGTATTCTGCCATCAGCCATCGAGATCACAATTCTCACATATTTTGGCCCCACCATACTTGAATAACATGTACATGTGTATAACACTCCCATAAGAATACCAAGATTTTTGTTCCCAATCCCCACCCTGCCCCATTTTCTTTTTGGGGGGGAGGAATAAACAAATTTTTCATCATCCCCATGGTATGCATATAATCATTTTACCAGGAAATGGGTGTGGGAACTAGTGATTAAAATGGTTTATGGGACCATAGTTGATAGCCAAACTTTGGTATAACTGAGAACTGCTGAACGTGGGCAAAACATGGAAGAAACGTGAGAATTGTCTGGTCTTGAATGCTGCTGTAACAGTGCTGTCTCTCCCCCACTGTCCCAGGTGGGGGCTATGTACCTGTTCAGTCCTCAGGTACAGATGCTAGAACTCGTCTCCACCACCCCACTGGGTATCCACAGGTCTCCTTTGTTCCTAAAGTTGTGCCGGGGGAGAAGAACTACAGGGTATGTGGAACCTTTCTCACCAAATAGCCAGATAGTATTGGTTAGATGATGGTATTAATAATCAGTACTTTTTCTTCAGTCTTTATTTGAAATAAAGTTTGGGGTGGAGAGGCTAAAACCTCCCCAGCCTTCCCTAGTCCTCCATGCTTTGTTTTTATCCTGTAGGATTTTGTCTTTTACTTCTTGCTTTTTATTACTCTTAATATAGCTTGCCCTCATTATTTAACATATGGTAGTATGAAAAATATTTTTCTTAGAGATTTAGACACAGTCATAATGTTTTCTTGATTGGTGCTCTGAGCAGAGTTCCATTTTCATAAATAACATTAAAATGATTTTCATCCATTGCTTTTTGAACAAACACGGGGTGACCATTTGTAATAGTCTAATAAAAAAACACGAAGCTCTGAAAGTAAAAACTTTGTAAAATTCCAGAATATCTGTTATTAGCTAATTTATTAAATGATTCACTGTCAATTAATTCATAACCCTCCATTACCTACTTGCAAATAAATAATGAACTTGGGGATTGAAAATAATTGAAATACCTACATATGACTTTAGTTTGAGGATAAAGTAAATATGAACTTTTAAGGATCATTACTTTTTTATATTTTCTTTTTGATATACTTCACTGCCTAATAATGGAAGCCACAGCATCATTGTCAGCATAAGATAAAACAGGGCAATTATCTATTTCTTGTTTCCTGGTACATAATGGATAATAGAGTTTCCTTCAAGACCACAGTGAAAAAGACTTTGGCCAACTGCTAATTTCAATTGTTAATTAATACCATATATTAATATTTAGAATTTGACATTTAAAATTCTAAATCATACTATAAAGTAGAGCTCTTTACCATTCTATTTAGAAAAATGAATAGGTACCAAATGTATTGACTTCACTTTTCCTTTTTTTGTAACACTGCCAAACTGCTCTGAAAATATAAGCAAAGATGTATCCATCCTGTATTTTCACAACCAAGAAAAATAGGTGGTTTGAACATTTACTTCAATAATTTAAGGAAAACAGCATTTAGCCTCTTTTTTTTCTTGATTGTAAAGTCCTAGTTTGTTTGTCTGAATCTATGTCAGAGAGTTGATTAAGTTAACAACCCAGCCACTTATTGGCAGGAATATTGACTATTATTCATAAGATTGGCTAATTGCACTATGTAAAGCCAATACAGTGCACAGCACAGTTGGAGTCCCCCCATAACAGGGAGAAATGGGATGGGGGAGGGCTGCCTTGTGCCTATCTGGCCCACTGTTATACTTGTACAACACACAAGAGAACAGGAATAGAAAGTAATGAGACCTAGAAAATAGGAAATTTAAACTTTCTGGAGGTAGAGCAGCACATCCTTTGAAGATAAGCATCAGTTTATGGAGAGACTGAAGTGTAAATACGAGTTTCAGCACAAACATGTCAAAGGATTGAAGGTGCTTCAGTGTTGACCTTTATTGCCAGTGGTTGTAACAAAGATCAACCTAACTGACGAAAATTAATAGAGCATACTCTCTTACTTGTCGTCTTGGTAAGAGAACCATTCAGAGTCCTCAAAGGATATACTTTACGGTCTCAAAAGACAGTACGTAGCATCGCCAGGCTCTGGAACCATGCATAGCGCAGTCATCTAGAACCAGATTGAAACCATGTAAATGGGAAACATTATTTATTGTTGGCCTTACCCCAGATCTGTGACTCTTCTCCTGCAGTCATGTGCTTTAAATGCCAATTCTGTTTCTCTCTCCTGCTGCCTCTTTCTCTTGTCCGTGTCTTGCTCATACACATGCCCATACATACACACAAATATCCATTAAACATTAGCTATTTAATAGACTTTATTTCCGTTCTCAATCTAATGGTTTATTTAACTAATGAATCTGCTTTTATTGAAGGCTGCGGGTACATTAATATTAAAGCAGTATTATTTGAACCAGGAAAGTGATAAGGTATACCTGTTTACTCAATTTTCTTCTGAAAACCAATTTTCTTACCTTCATATTCTTTGAGCCTCTAATAATAATTATAAGGTTGAGAACAGAAACGTCCACAGCCAGATACACTTAAGACTAATTTGGTGATCACCGAGCACTATCAAGTTAATGGATATTAGCCATAACATACAAATTTATAAACCACCTCCGCACAGGTTGTGAAAGCTCCTTGTGGCAAGTAAAGTACTATAAAGTAGTAATATACATTTAGAATTAGTAGTAATAGTTAATATTAATAATAAACCTCTCCTCTTTATTTTAAACCATTTTCTCTTTATCCCCTCTCCTACCTAGGAGGGAGAACAGCTCAGAAAAGCAACCCAGGGAACCAAAGCCTTATAATTGGCCTTGAGAGACTTGACATAAGTAGTTATGGCAATAACCCTTGATGCCCTGATGTTCTTTGCTCGTGTAGATTACCAAGGCCTTCATAAGCATTAGTTAATATTACCTCATAAGACTTCAGAGAGACGGTTAAATACTAATACAGGCCCATAATCCTTCATCAGAAATCTTTGGGGTCCTTTTGTTTCAAAATTTTGCATTTTTCAGTTTTTGCACAGGTAATGCCATGCATATATTGTATGTTATGTAACTCCCAGACTGGGATGTGGGCCAGCATCCTTTAATAATACATCACTATTTCCGCAGCTAAATGTATAAAAATTCTCTAAATGAAATAAAAACCATAAATACCCTTATTTCAGTTTAGATCAGGTTTTGCTACCAAATGAATGAGAAAAAAATTCGGTTTTCAGGAATTTTTCAATTCCAGAGCTGCAGACGACGTGTTGTCCCACCATCTTCTCTTTGGCCAATGAGGTAATGAAACACAGACTTAAGGCCAGGAAGTGCAGACATGTTTTCTGACTCCCTGTGACCTTTTTCTACAGCTTTGAGAATATATGTGCTCCTCTTGGCAACATACATTGCATAGTAACTTTGCGGGGAAAACATATTTTAAAGGTTATTATCCTAGTATCAGTACAGAAAAGTTTGATTGGCTAAGTACATGGATCTGGGGAAAACGAGGCATATGTCTACTTTGGTCACATTTTTCAGAGAAGAATTATCCATTTGGCATTGCTATATTAATGACAGTATTTATTTTTAACACTTACAGAAAATTATTTTGCATGTACAGTCAGTTCTGCTACAACGCTTGTTTTAAAAACATTAATTTGTTCTCGTGCTATTGGTATCTCTGAGAACAATTTGAACATAAGACAAATTTCGTGTCTGCATATGTGTGATTCCATCTGTTAAAAATACTAGGGGAAGGCAGAAAACTGCACCCAGCAGAATGAACCATGTAGGAATATACAAAATGCACACGTGCATATACCTGAGACATCCACCAGCTGTTAGTTCACCGCCTTGTGTTAGGAGCCTTGCCCATCCACATCTGGGGTTAGATCTTTCTGTGTGACTCAGACAACCCTCCTTCCATCACTCCACAGTAACTCCTAAGTTGCAACCCATGTGACACCCACTTTCACAAGCAAACTTCAGGTCTTGTGCCCCAAACCCCTTTTCTCCATAAGCCCTTCTCAGTGCATGATTTTGCATAGGGCAGTGAATGTTAGAAATGCAACTATCACTTTATAGCCCATTAGACTGTGTTAATGAAGCGTAGGGGGCACAACACCCTAACGGACCATTCGTTAAGTTCCCACACAGTGTTTCTGAGTGAGGTATTCTAATTTCTCTAGCTAAAAAAAAACAAAAACAAAAGGAAACAACTAGGCACGACCACTTTTCTTTTCCCCCTTCCTTTTTGGAGACAATGGCAATGTTGTTTCTGAAGGCATATACTTCTGCTAACAGTTCTGCCACGCCTAAAATGCCTTAGATATAGAATTTGGAGGAATTTTCCTTCCCTGGAGATTTTTCTTACCAAGTTATTTTAGTACCTCAAACCTGAAACTGGATCCTACCCAGGTATATTCTGTGAATTAGACCTTTCCATCTGAAATCTTAATTTACTTTCAGAAAGCTTTGTAAGTATGTTCAGATATCCACATTTGCATAATTACTACCCCCCCCCCCC